>NW_027411644.1:303141592-303741592 GCF_047663935.1 Musca autumnalis | reverse complement strand
CAGAAACATCTATCCAGTTACCGAGCATCAGAATGGGTTCCGTAAGCAATACAGCACGACAACAGCGTTGTACGCCATTTCCACATATATTAGGCGAGGAATCAACCAAATGGTTGATGGTGGCGCTTGTCTTATCAAAAGCCTTTGATACTGTCAAGCACTCCACGCTGTTTGAGGACATCGAGCAGACAACCCTCCGCCCAAGTTTTAAACGTTGGATAATGAATTATTGTTTGGGCGCCAATCGTAGGTGGAATTCAGGAACAACAAATCCATGCCCCGTAGAGTACAACAGGGGGTTGCCCAAGGTGGGGTGATATCTCCGGAACTGTTTAACCTCTATCTTTCTGAAATTCCTCACCCTCCAGACGGCATAGAGATCGTAATGTATGCGGATGATTGTACGATCTTGGGGTGTGGTCCTATCGTCGATAACATATGTATGTGATTGATTAAATGTGTACATAGCTGACCTAGTCAGTTCTTCCATCTGAGGAATATGAAAATATCCACTGTTCACCACTTGGATGGTATAAACGAGAACCTCTAGACTAACGAGCGTATCAGGTAGACTTAAATAGCATTTACACTGACGCAGTCGTGCAGGTAGTACGGAAATACAGTGTGAATGTCGAACTTGGGGACAAGCCCGCATCCAACGCAGCAGAGGAACGGCAGCTGTCAATGCAAGCATGAATGGTTTTAGCCCAGTTAATATCCGGACGATGCAGCCGCCTCATTTCATATTGAGTTCGAATTGATACCACTATACCCAACGCTGTATTTGTTTAGCTGTCCTGCTAACCACCCTCACCTGTCTAGTGATGCTTTACGGACGTAACCAGTCCAAGTTGCAGAATTTTGAGTCTGGATACAAAGGAACCAGAACCTGATAACTGGAATAATACACGAGAACAACAACTGGCGACTCAACCTCAAGTTGAAAAGTGTTCATGGATAGTTTTTTTCCATCAAATTGGGTATGCGATATTGGATTCTCAGGCAGGATGAAGGACCTTGGAATAAATGTCACTTCTGCTACCAAGTAGAATATGGACTGAAGAAAGCCAAAAAGATGAACTTTGCCCACCAAAGGCTTTTCTGAATACGAGGAAGATTATTCGCCGGATGTGAAAATACTTACTTAGCTGGCCCATTATAGAACATTTGTTCCATAAGTCGAACTAAGAAAACATCTCCAATTCTTTCTGTTTGCTGCTTCGCTTTCTGGAATACCGCGCCTTTTCATCTCTTCATCCACTTGTTTGCCCCATCTAAGCTTTGGCCTGCCAATTCTGCGTGCGCCGTCATGTGGCACGTAGTTATACGGCTTTTTAGCGGGTTCATCATCGCTCATTCTTATGATGTGGCCTAGCCAACGCAATCGTTACATCTCGCTACGTTTATCTATACTGATGTCGTTGTATAGCACATAGAGCTCGTGGTTTATACGACGTCGATATTCGCAGATTAGTCCGTAGATGTTTCGAAGAATTTTTCTCTCAAACACACCAAGCACTGTCTTGCCTGCTTGCGCAAATACCCAGGCTTCGGAACCACACAACAGCACGGGTAGTATCAGTGTTTTGTAAAGCGTTATTTTTGTTTGACGAGTTGTGGCTTTGTTTTTGAAGTGCTTACTTAAGCCAAAGTAGCATCTGTTGGCCAATGTAATTCTTCTTTTTATTTCACAACTGATGTTTGTTTGTTTGTGTTTACGGCGGTGCACTATAGGTCAAAGGGCCATTTTATTGGCCAAAAGTCTTAAAGTTAAAACAAGTATTTGGTTTAAGTTAATATAGCGTTTTTAGATTCAGGGAGAAAAATTGAACAACGTGGCCCAAAAAATTAACCCTTTATGGACCAAATACACAACTGGTACCTTAACCCTTTGGGGACAAAAACTGGAAGGTCTGTTATTTGTCTACAGAATTGAAGGCATCGACGTCCGATAAGTTCAGAAGCCTTTTTGTTGTATTTCGTTTTAGTTTTAATGTGAATATGCCTTAAAATTATTACCTTGAAAATCCCACATTATGATGTGACATATTTTGACTATAACTGTATATATTTATAAAAGATTTGTAAATAATTTGAGGAGGATTACTAACCCAACGCCCAAACCCAAGTTTTTAACGTTCTTATGGGCGAACGAGCGGCACATGTTAGCTCACTACCTTTAACGGGTGTTAAAGGCAGCTCCCCAGGTGACACCACGTGGAGGTCAGTGTCCACTTCAGATGAAAGAGGGAGCAAGATAAATTCTGGGCTTTGCCATGTTAAAGCCGGTCAGGACCGTTCCTTGGTATCTTTCATCCCCTACGTCATGGATGTGAAAATGCTGCTCTAAATTATCCAGTCCCTTAACAACTACTCTAGGGCAACATATCGTCAGCCCAACTGGAAAGGATCAGAGTCTGGGAAAAGGGGATATTTGCAATATGCATGGGAAGGAGGCCGACAATCAAAAACTTAATTCGAATCGATGTCTGCGGTAGGGCCATGATGTTGGAACATTTTGTAAAGTACAATGAGAAACTTCACACCATTCTCATAAGGAACCACATGTCCCATGTAATTGGTTCTTCTTCTTCTGTTATCCTTCACTCCCTGTGGAGCATAGGGCCTCAACCATTCTTTTGTATCGAACTCTGTTGTGCGATGCTTGATTGACGTCGTTCCATGAATAGTTTGCAGCTTGTAGTTCTGCGTCAATCGACCTTCTCCAAGTTTTAGCTCTTCCCTGGGGATTCCACCGAAGCGCTTGACGAGCAATGTTTTCTACAGGTCTTCGTATCGTGTGGCCTATCCAGCGCCATTTCCGTTGACATACCTCAACGGGAGCTGCAATTTGATTGGCGATGTTCAATAGTTCAGCACTTCGTATTCGGTTCGGCCACCAAATGTTTAAAATTTGCCGCAGACATTTGTTTGTAAAACTTTGTAGACGGCCGTCTATTGAACTTGTACGTTTCCAGGTTTCGCATCCGTAGAAAAGGACAGATTTCACATTCGAATTATATATGCGAAGTTTGGTGTGTGTTGAGATTTGTCGTAATTGGTTACTTGGTAAGAATTTTTGTGTTGTTGCGGTACCTTATTCCACACACAAGGCCTCCTTCTCATACAACCCTGTCGAACACCAAAACTCACTTGTAACAATGATGAATATGTTCATGATATTTCAAACACATTAGAAGGTGCATTGGCTTGGCCATAGAGCAGATCAACAATAACTCTGCTAAAGGTGTTCCATAGCTACGCTTTACAGTTGCAACAAATTACACAAGTCTCACATTACAGAGCTCAACATGTCAGTACATGAAAATTTCAAGTAAGACTTTATGAAAAAAAACGAACAAACATTTGTCTTAAACATACATACACATAGTCAAACAACAAATATGAGGGACGGGAACACCACCAGTCATTCAGAGGCAGCAGTCGCAAAAACAGCATCAATGACGGGAAAGAAAGAAAGATGATGCCACTGCAGCAATTGTTGGCACAAAGTTGTACACTTTGTGTTGGTTGCATTTATTTGATACACAACTTATTGTGGATGTTTGCTGTTGCTGCTGCTGATATTGATGCTGCTGCTGTTGCTTTTTGTTGTTAGAGTTCATGTTGTTGCTGTTTATTTTTAAGCTATAATTTATTTCTAAATTGCCAGCCAACGGCCAAGATTTCCAACTAAACTGCAAATTAGCAGCCAATTTCCAAGTCGATTAATAACCATAATTACGGTTCACAACAATACACCATCACCACTCCATATGAATGTATGTACGTCTGTCTGTATGTATGTCAGAAGATGTTGACCACGAATGTGAATTGAATACCATAGACCCCACCCCGAAATGCTCCACACTCTACTGAAACACACACAAATACACCCCTCTACACTTCAATTTCATACAATTCAAACGCTTAGTCATGACCAAAATCCTTATGCGCCAGAATTTTTGCACTTGAGATTCTGGGCCAGTAACCACTACAACAACTACGTTGAAAAAACAGTTTACAGTGGCGCTCGGTTTGATGGTTTAGTTTGTTATGACGATATAGAACTCGATTTCCTATTGTTTAAAATCTCCACAACTATTCCTTCTTCTTTGTGTAATAACAAACGTTTATCATATCCACGGTCCACTGTATTTTTGGTTTTTTTTACTACGTTTTGTAAAATTCTTCTGTATTTTCAGTTCTGTTCTGTTCTCGTTTGTATTACCAATAATCACCAATGTTTGTAGATTTTTCACAAATGTTTCATTTGCACAGCCACAACAAATCGTGGCCAGCCAACCCCTCCTCAATTGCCGGTTGCATGGAGAGGTAGGTGCTGGAATTATATAATTTGTATCTTATGGTTGGCGATTATGCTGCGTGTAAACTTGGATTAATTAACGTTGTTGCATTTCATACAGCGTAGGATATTATTGCCTGTCAAATACCTACATAGATATTTGGCCAATTTCAAGGTAGGAAAGATTCGGCTTTGGAGATTTTTTTTACTTATCAGACAAGGGCAAATTCCTAGATGACTTGAACAGAAAGTTCAGATAAAAAATTGTAATAAATTCATTACTTTGATTGCTTTATTTTCTATACAGACCGTTATGTTCCATGTTCATGGAAAATCACGCTAATAACATCACTGAAATATTAGAATATTGTCCCATGAACGACGTCCCCTCGAACGGCGTCGATCTCTTATGACCGACATCGTTCTGTTTATTTGCTCTCTCTCTCTTTTTGCCGTCAGGGTTTTTTACTGTACTTACTCTTGTATTAACTATCGAAGCAACCAGAGCTCTACCTAACAAAAAGAAAAAGAAACACAATTTTGAATTGTTCTTACAAAACATAAAGTGAAATTGAAAATAAATTGATTCTGTCAAAAATAAATGCTCGTGTGGGACATTTTTTCCTTCAGGTAAACGGGGACAAGTCATTCCTTTCTTCCGGAGCGTGTTTGTCTCGTACATCTGAATATCCATAGCCATCCCCTGCTCTGAGGCGGGCCCTGGTCATCAGCGCTCGGCGAGATTCGAATATTTGTTGGCGCCGACAATGACCAGCTGGTCAGGGGAAATCAAACCTTCAAGGTGGTCAGCTGGAGGGAAGCTGCAGACCGAAAGCAACATCTGGTCCTTCTAGCCGGATCTGAACCAGCGACCTATGGTATGGAGTTTAGGAATAGGTTGAATGTGGTGAAAAGGGAAAATAGATGTTTTAACTATCTGACTCAGGGTCATAGAGCGGCTGAATGCAAATCAATGAGTTGTTCGAAATGCAAATCGAAGTACAATATTCTGCTTCATAAGGACAATTTGACTCAGTATAATGTCTGTAATGGAAGCGAATCCGTCTCTTGTGCGCAATCCTCGCCTTCTGATGGTCCATCCACTTCTTCTAAGGCTCGTACGTTTCGTACTACGATCGCGAATAGGACAATGCTCGCCACGGCATGGATCAACATTATAAGAAGTGGAATCTCGTATAGGATTCGGGCATTGAGAGATCCTTGTTCGAAGGATACTTTCATATCTTCGCGAATTCAAAAGATGTTAAGGCTGCCGACACGCTCAGTCTCGGCAGAGGTCTCCGGATTGGGCGGTGAGGCTGTGACGAAGTGTTCGAAGGTGGCATCTGTCAGAATTGGATCGGTGAAGAATATTTCCTTTACATTGGATTTAGATGCATTTGTTGTCTCTGAAATATCTGGGGATATCCCCACGCTGCCTCTTGAAAGAATGAGGGTAAAGGAGCTTCCTGATCTAGATTATGCAGATCCCCAATTTTATTGAAGTGCGCCAGTGGACGTCTTAATCGATTATTCTGCTCGATCGGGTAAAGAAAAATATTCTTGGCTCTCTGCTGGCCCAGGAAACTGTGTTTGGGTGGATTTTAACAGGTCCGATGACGAGTTTGATAGATCCTCCAACAGTTAGTGTGTCCCATTGTACCAGATTTTCGGTACGGGATCAGCTGGCTCAGTTCTGGGAAATTGAGGAGGACGATAGATGATCGAAAATGTGAGAAGATCTATCGCAACACAACCTCGCGAGGACCCGATGGGAGGTATACTGTAAGCTTGCACTTTAAGACTGATTTGGCGTTTTCATTTGTATTAAAGTTGAGTCGTTACAGGGCTCTGGTTCAATTTTTACGTAATGAGTCATCGTTAATGCGGAGGCCACAGAACAAATCTGATTATGATGGCGTCATAACGGAATATTTGTCTCTGGGGCATATGGAGAAGTTAGATGGCTTGGTTAGTTTTCATGATTGTTTCTACTTGCCCCATCATGGAGTTTTTAAGCCCGATAGTGCCACGACTAAGTTGAGACTGGTTTTTAATGCCTCGTGTCCTTCGGCTGATGGGAAAAGTCTAAACGATGCGTTGTACGTTGGCCCTACGCTTCAGAAAGACATTGTCACGTTGGTGTTAAAATTGCGGTTATACAAGCATGTATTCAACGCGGACATTTCAAAGATGTACCACCAAATTTGGATTAATCCCAGTCATGCGAAATATCAACGTATACTGTTCAGAGAAAGTTCCGATGAGGAGGTTTCAGACCACCAGTTAAAGACGGTCACCTTCGGCGTAAATTGTGCTCCGTATTTGGCCATTAGGGCTCTCTTGAAGTTAGAGGATGACGAAGAAGACAAATTCCCCATTGGCTCGAGAATTCTGAGGAAGAATATGTATGTTGATGACGCCTTGGTGGGGGAGAAGATTGAGGAGAAGAACACTTATACGGAGAGGCAAGTGTTGTCAATAATTGCCAAGATCATTGATCCCTTGGGTTGGCTTTCGCCAATTGTGGTGACTGCCAAGGTCTTCATGGTTTGTCGGAGGATTTAGGATGGGATGAAGCTTTGTTTCAAATTCTAAGGGTATTGACGAAATCACTGTTATCCGTTGGGTAAGCTACTCTCCGGGTTGTGCCATTGAGGTGCATACGTGTTGTGACTCTTCAGAGGAGACCTATGCAGCGGCATTATATCTGAGAGTCGAGGTTGGTAGCTCGGTTTTCACAAGGCGAAGTGCAAAGTGGCGCCCCTGAAAAAACTGTCCCTGCCTCGTTTGGAACTTTGTGGAATTAGCGGAATTAGTAGATTCGGTGGTGCTCCAGTTAGATATTCCAAAAGCTCAACTGGTGTCCAGGTCTGACTCAACTATTGTGTTGTCTTGGCTCAGTAAGCCGTCCTATACTTGGACCACCTTTGTCGCGAACAGAATGTCGACGGTCCAAGAAAAGGTTGGTAATGATTGACGCCACGTTCCGACTAAGGATAACACGGCTGATCTGGCAACCCAGGGGCGGACTCCTTTTGAGCTAAAGCAGTGTGATCTTTGGTGGTATGGCCCAGTTTGGCTAAGGCTTAATAAACATGAATGACCCTCCCAGGTAACAATCCCCGAAAACTGCCAGGAATTGAAAGCTTCTAGAACCCATATTGTCCGATCAACCGTGGAAGAGGATATTTTGGAAAGGTTCTCTTGTGTCGATAAGGCAGTGCGTGTAATAGCTTACGTTTTTCGTTTTGTTCGGAGAGCCCGTGCTGAAACCAAGGGGATGACTCCACCCGAGAACTTTAAGCTCTTGGCTGAGAAAATCAAGCTTGCTGTCTTCCACCTTCCTCCTCTGACTCGAATTCTTCAAGGGTTTGCCAGGCTGGTTCCTGTTCCTGTCTATAATCTTATTTTTAAGAACTTGAATTGAAATATATACTTATGTTATGATACTGAATTGAATTTCTTAGTTGGGACGAGGTCTCAAGGGGGGAGGATGTTCATGGGAAAATCGCGCTAATGACAGCACTGAAACATTAGAATATTGTCCCATGAACGTCGTCCCCTCGAACGGCGTCGATTTCTTATGACCGGCGTCGTTCTGTTTAGTTGCTCTCTCTCTCTTTTTTGCCGTCAGGTTTTTTTTACTGTACTTACTCTTGTATTAACTATCGAAATTGAAAATAATTTGATTCCGTCAAAAATAAAAGCTGGTGTGGGACATTTATTCCTTGAGGTAAACGGGGACAAGCCATTGCTTTCTTCCGGATCGTGTTTGTCTCGTACATCTGAATAAACATAGTCACCCCCTGGTCAGTCTGAGGGAAGCTGCAGATCGAAAGCAACATAAGCCGAACTGCGAATAGATTTCCAAACCCCCGATCTTATGCCGTCAAGTGGCTCGTATTCATCTTCTGGCGGGGTCATCTTTATCCATCCTATTAACATACGATAAACTTCGTCTTATCGCCGTTGACTGTCACACCCACTTTGGCAGACCCTTTTTCAACTTTTCCAAAGTTGGTTGTTACGGCTCGCGTTGATCGAACACCGGGGAGGTTCTTTCCTGGTCTTGTGTCAGCCAATGTCATACTGCATAATCGTGTTAGTTTTGCAAGGATGCCAAACTCAGACATGGCTTAGAACACTTTTCATCTAGTTGGGCTGTCGAAGGCGACCTTATAAATGACGATCGAGTCGTATGTATCGATCTGTCTTTCGTGTGTCTTCTCTAGCAGTTGGCGCAGTGTGAAGATTTGGTCAATTGTTGATTTACCACGTCTAAAACTGCATTGGTATGACCCGATTATTTTATTGCCCATAGACTTTTCACGTTCACATAGTACGCTCGACAAAGCTTTGTATGCGATAGGACTTATGCCTCTGAAATTGGCACAAACCGTCATGTCGCCTTTCTTGTGTACGGGTCATTGTATGCTGAGGTTCCAATCGTTAAGTATGCTTTCTTCCTGCCAAATTTCGCTAATAAACTGATGCATACTCCTTATCAGCATTCGCCACCGGCCCTGAACAATTCGGCGGGCAGGCCATCAGTATTTAGTATTTAGTATTTAGTATTTAGTATTTAGTATTTAGTATTTAGTATTTAGTATTTAGTATTTAGTATTTAGTATTTAGTATTTAGTATTTAGTATTTAGTATTTAGTATTTAGTATTTAGTATTTAGTATTTAGTATTTAGTATTTAGTATTTAGTATTTAGTATTTAGTATTTAGTATTTAGTATTTAGTATTTAGTATTTAGTATTTAGTATTTAGTATTTAGTATTTAGTATTTAGTATTTAGTATTTAGTATTTAGTATTTAGTATTTAGTATTTAGTATTTAGTATTTAGTATTTAGTATTTAGTATTTAGTATTTAGTATTTAGTATTTAGTATTTAGTATTTAGTATTTAGTATTTAGTATTTAGTATTTAGTATTTAGTATTTAGTATTTAGTATTTAGTATTTAGTATTTAGTATTTAGTATTTAGTATTTAGTATTTAGTATTTAGTATTTAGTATTTAGTATTTAGTATTTAGTATTTAGTATTTAGTATTTAGTATTTAGTATTTAGTATTTAGTATTTAGTATTTAGTATTTAGTATTTAGTATTTAGTATTTAGTATTTAGTATTTAGTATTTAGTATTTAGTATTTAGTATTTAGTATTTAGTATTTAGTATTTAGTATTTAGTATTTAGTATTTAGTATTTAGTATTTAGTATTTAGTATTTAGTATTTAGTATTTAGTATTTAGTATTTAGTATTTAGTATTTAGTATTTAGTATTTAGTATTTAGTATTTAGTATTTAGTATTTAGTATTTAGTATTTAGTATTTAGTATTTAGTATTTCTTATTTAGTATTTAGTTCTTCTCTTCAGCAGCTTTACGACGCCCCTGATCCATAGATCATAGATTTTTATGTGATAGTTTCTGGTATCCAAGTATAGATTTTGAGGCAGTTTGGAGTGGGTGGGCTATTCTTTATAACTGCGCTTCCACATAATCGGGACAAGGAGTGCCATCTTCCAGTCAGTCAGTTGAGTGGAGGAGGCTTGTGCTATCTGTTCTGTTTGCAGCCTCTCGACATCCACCTTCCGTCCTCACTTTTGCCGCAACATTAAGACAAGTGTGTACCTTGGCTGATACAAGTAAATGGTTCGAATCGATATTCGCTCATCGAATCGATCGGACATCTAATACACTGGAAGAGTGTCTTCCATCTATCACAACATGACCAATCTGGTTTCCTTTTTTCCCATCTGGGGATATCCACTTGGCCTTATGTATATCGAAGTGTTGAAACCTGCTGCTGCTCACTACCATGTTTTTTGCCGCTGCAAAATCGACCAGCCTCATTCCGTTGTCAGATGTTACCTCATGACGGCTGTACTTGCAGTGAGACCAAGGATACTTTCAATCTCAACTTTAGCATTAAAATCTCCTAGAACAAGATTAATGTCATGGTCAGGCAGCTATCATATGCTCACACTAAGCGCTCGTAAAATATATCCTTGGTATATTCGTCGTTCTATTCGGTCGAGGCATGGGTGCTGATGAGACTGATGTTAAAAATCTTAGCTTTTATGCGGATTGCGGCAATTCTGGTCAGAATCAAGGTACCATCAGTCAATATGTCCAGGTGGAGCCTCATTTCAGTTGTCCAGGTGGTGAATAGTGTGGTAATGGATTTAGGTGAGGATATTTTTATATTCCTCAGATGTAAGAACTACACTAGTTGAGCTATGTAGACACTTAACCTATCGCATATGTCATCGACAATAGGCCTCAACACCAAGATCGTACATGCCATCCGCATACATTACGATCTCTATGTCACTTGGAAGCTGTGGAAGTTTAGAATGGTAGAGGTTAAACAGTTATGGAGACATCAACCCGCCTTATGGAACTCACTGATTCACTGTAGAGGTCTTGAACTTCTTATTTTTGAATTCTACAAACGACTAGCGTCCACACATATAGTTGATTATCCGACGTTTCAAACACGGAAGTCTTTTCATTATTCTCGAACAGTTTGGCATGAGTGACGGTATCGAAATCTTTCGGTAGGTCAAGAGTCACGATAAATGTTCGGTCGCACGGCCTATTCTGGTTCAGTCCTCGAGTCATATGTTTAGATATGGTGTGTAATGCCGTTGTGGTCGAACACAAACACATAATTGTTGAGGTGGCGGACCCGTTGGAAAATAGAACTAGTCGCCGTGGGATTGATGTGGATTATTGAGTGGAATTGCTGAGATTCAAGTGGCGAGCTGAAGAAGCGGTAGTGGCATTAAAAATGAAGTCAAAACAGATACTGCGTAGAATATGACTGAGCGGCTATCTGCTTTGGTTCCTGTCCGAAATGGTAACCGAGATGGCTTTGAGTACCTTATTTCTTTTCCGAACTTTTGATTTTACAGTGAATGCATTTTTCGTGAGGGCAAGGAGACTGTCGAAGTTAACGGTGAATATTTTTTTGCGTTTTGGACTGCTGTTGTCCTTTCTCCGACCTTGATGTCCAACATCCTCCTTACCTCCTTTGTCAATGAAATGAAGATGGTTGCTGTGGATTTTGACGCTGATATCTGTAAGTTTATTCCATGCAAAATCGTAGTCAAGGTGTTGAGATAGGCATTGGTTTTGTTCCACAGATCATTGATGTATACTCTGATGGCCATACTGGTGCAGACATCGGTATCAGTCATCCGTTAACGTCGTCTGGTGGGGCAGGAAAATTAGAGACGTAAGTAAAAGTTAAATAACAAATACACTACCTTGTGTTACGCTTCTTGCCTCTAATTTCCACATATTACCATACTAGGTACTGCATGTAGCATCGACTGTGTCAAATGCATTTGACAAGTCCAGGGATTCTACAATCGTCATTTCGATAGGTCTTGTTTGGTTTAAACCCTTTGCAATGCTGTTGACGAAATTTGTGAGGGATATGGCGGTGTTGTGATCCTTTTTGAATCTACGATGGTTATATGTTGCAAAAAGACGTTCCATCATGCTAGGTAGGAGTAGAGATTCCAAAACCTTGGCTAGCGGCAAAATGAGGGATATCGGACGATATTAATCTCCTTTGCTAACAGGTTTGTCACGTTTTGGTAGCGGAATTATCCTCAACATTTTTCAAATTTCTGGAATCATAGATCTATTAACCGCTAAAGTTTAGGGTTGTTGCTAAAAACCTTTTGCAGCTCGGCTAATATTTTTTAACATAAGCATGGAAATATCAGTTCCCAGGGCTTTTGATGGTTTAGATCTTCTTATGACAGCGCAGATGTCGTCTGTTATAAATATGACAGGGGTCTCTCTCCTTACGGTTGATCTTTTTGCACTGTTCTGCTCAGTTGGATGAACAATAAATTGCTGGAAGAATTTTAGCTTACTTTTTTCGGCATCGATCATATCAGCGATAAGAAAGAAAATGTTGTACCTGGTTCAATCGTTATCTAGTTGCTCCTCAATCATCTTATCTTTGGTGTTTTTCCATCCTAACGATTTCGGATATATATTTATTTTTGATACTAGAATCGCTCTGCCGTAGATGCTTTGATGTTATGAATCCCACTCTGCTTTAGCTCTTTTGTATTTTTCACTATAATATAATTGTTCCACTAACATTCCAGAAGGGACAAGGGAAACCTCTTTCATATGAGTATCCCCGATTCATATTAGCTCAATTTTTAACGCCAAGTCCGAACGGTGTCTCTTACGACACCAATTGTAGAGAAGTTTTACACGGCTGAAATAGCCAGGAATGTTTCCAACATTACACTGAGTAGTATTTTGCCACCGTTGATTTGAAATTTGATGTTGCCTGGCCTGAAAATCGAAACCGAGCATGCAGCGTACAAGGCGGGTGTACATTAGGGTATCGACGTTAAATTATTTGATTTCGGCCTCTAGCTAGGTCTTAACGTTTCTCGGAACATTCTAACGTTCCATTGACCTATTCACAGCCGTGTTCTTGTCCAAGGTTCGTCATCAGGATTACCATTTTCTGTTGTAGTTGGTTCGCTAATCGTTACACTGTGGTTCAGCAAATAAAGACAACGCTGCTCTGCAACCTTTCTACACCTCTTCTTGTTACACAGTAATTCCTCTCAGCTCGTAAATGTTTTGCAATAATATTTCCTGACGTGTTCTTGACCGTCGATTCAGTTGAAATTTATTAAATGCAGATCACCAAAAGTCCTTGTGCTCACTGTGATTTCCCGGAAAGTTATCATTGGTAGTCCGTTTTGCTAGTTTTACATGCTTATTTTTATTTGTCTTATGATATGTGTGTTCCCGTACTGTTAAACCAAAAGACCCCTCAATCAGCTTTAGTTTTGCGGCAACTGAATTTGTGAAAATTATTATTTATTTTCTTCTTCGCGTCACCCTATAACTTGTTATTCTAGATATGAATCATCTACTCTATTGTGAATGCGTCTACAGTCTACTGTATTCTGAATAAAATATTTATATTCTTGACACAATCCAAAATGTCAAGTTTTGGTTTTGATCCAAACTAGTTAGTTTTTAAGTCTACATTGTGTATACAGTTGTCGCTTCGGTATATGCCAACCGTTTATCTAGATACATATCTTTCGAAAATCTTTGCCAGATTTAGATGATTACCGAAAAGATATTCATAAAATATTTGTTATCTGGAAATAAAGAATAACATATAGCGCATTTACATCAAGTGGGGTCTGTGTACGTCATACAAAACATATGCTAGGTTTACATTTACGAAATCTACTCGATTTCAACTGTCAACTCCATTGCTTAAACGTTAATTGATATCCAATAAATTTCATATTAGATTCCATTTGACGTATACACAAAGGAATTAACAGTTGAAATCCACTCGGTTTCGTAAATGTAAATGTACTGTTACGGAATTAGATTTAACTAATCTCCGTGTAGACGTTGTTTTACACCCCAGTACGATTTGTACCAAATAAAACAGGGTTCGTTTTAGATTACGTTTCTACAATGCTTTATTTACTTTATTACACTTATTCGTAACCGACTTTAATTACTAAGCACAAAGCAAGTCTCTAGTTAGCACGCAGCTATTCTTTAACCGATCTGTTCAGTTCAACGCTTAAAACACAACTACTCCGTCATTGCCATTTCCCCGGTATTTATATCCCAAAGTCTCCCTGTTCTAGAGTCCTCCAGAACACATATGGCAACATCTCGAATCTGTGCAGCGAACACACAGACGCACATTCGCACTAAGCGAACAACCATACTCACATACATACATGGGGGAATACAATTGGACGACAAGCACAGTAATGACGTAACTACAACAACAAACAAGTGCAATAAAGAAGTAACAAACTAAACAATAATTACATGATTGTGGCAAAACAAAACAAAAGCACATTAATGAAAGGTAAAGAACATCTAGAATAATGAAGATAATTCTACATGATAATTGTTGTTGCTTAAATAAAGTAACTGCGTAATAAAACTTTACGTTACAATTCAAATTTTTAAATTAACGGAAATTTAACTAAATTAACTTAAACCTATCAGTTACATTCGTAACATTGCCTCCCGCTTAAGCCTGTTCGTCCCGAATAGGCACAGTTCCCTCTCGGTGGTATGGGCATTGGTAACACTGCCTCCCGCTTAAGCCTGTTCCTCTTGACTAGACGCAGTTCTCGTTCTGTAGTGGTGGCAACTGATTTAGATGTATCCTCTACTGCGTCAGCTTTGGACTCTTGCTCTTCTGGACGACGTTGCTTTCTCTGCAGGAATCGCGACTCTATACCTTCTTTCTTCGTGGTCACCTTCCTAAGTGCCACCTGGTCTTCATCGGACTTGTCCTTCCTTGTTGTACGGCCGCTTTTCGATGGACGTTTCCTCGACGTACATCTTCGCTTTTTCCTCCTCGTTGCGAGATTTTTCCGCTTTCGTACTGGCCATTTTTCGGCGGCTTCCACCTTCAGCGTACGGACATCTACAGCGATTTCGTCAGATTCTGCGCTAGGGCGACACATGCTTTTCTTCTCTTTGTAGCCCACATTAATCGGTATTTCCACATTGGACCAAGTCATCACACGGTGCTTTATGTCCAGGTTTATATCGAAGGCAATCATGAAGTCTACACCAAGTATAACTTCGTCCATAATATCGGCCACTACAAAATCGAAATTTACCGATTTTCTACCCATGTTCAGCCTTTGGTAGGCCTTTCCATGCACCGTTGCAGTCTCGCCTGTGGCCGTCCGCAATTTGACTCCATTTAACGGCAATACCTTCCCTTTCACCAAATCCGGTCTAATAATGGACTTTGTTGCACCGGTGTCCAATGTCAAGGTACGCAATACACCATTGATAAAGCCTTTAACTGTTAAGTTGTGATTCTCCTGCTGGACTATGGCTATAGAGATAGTGGGACCATCGTTTTCATCCTCTGCCAGCGGCGCCTCGTGATTGACGGAATTCACTTTATGTGATTCACCTGATGTCTCTATTTGCAGATTCTTGGCCACCGGTCTGTCGTCGCTTTTTGAAGGCGGTGAGGTGGATCTGGGCCTTGCTTGCCGCAATCTGCATTCTCGGGCCATGTGTCCAGTTTTCCGACAGTTATAACAAGTCTTTTTCGTTCTAGCAGCCCCTCGTTTCCCACGCATTAGTGCATCTTTCAGCGGGTCGACAATGGTCTGGAAATTGTTGTCCTCAACTTCCAGCCTCCGCACGTTGTAAGCTTTAGGTTTCACCAGCATCTTCGCGGTTTCTTGGGCCAGGGCAAATGACACGGTTTCTGCAAATGTTCCCATCGGTGCCGCATACGTCGCAAATTTTATCTCTGGATCACGAATACCACTAGCAAATGTCTCAATCTTTATGCGGTCCACCAATGGATGTGTCTCTCCTGGATATGCCAGCTGCGCCAATCGCTCTATATCAGCCGCAAAGTCTTGTAAGGTCTCATCTGGCTTCTGGACTCTTCCCCTAAGTTCCATTCGGTAGATCTCTTGCTTGTGTTCACTACCGTATTTACGTTCAAGAGCAGCCATTATATCTCCATAGTTGTTCCTAGAAGCGGCGGGAATACTCTGTAATACGTCAGCAGCATCACCCTTCAATGTCATAAGGAGTGCTACCGCCTTGTCGTTGTCGTTCCAAGAGTCTCTAGCAGCCACTGTCTCGAACAGTAATTTGAACACATTGAAAGATGTAGAGCCGTCGAACACTGGAGGCTTAATTTTTAACGTGTTATGAATAGCTCTCACTGGGCCGCCTTTGATTTCCAGTTCCGACATTTTCTTCTCAAGGTTCACAAATTTCTCATCATGGGCCAGAAATTTCTCGTCAACAGACAGAATCTTTTTATCTAACTCTATAATTTGTACCTCCACGTTCTCTACTCTCTTTTCAATCACCATAGTGATGTTCTCGAGTTTCTCGTTAATTGTTCTCGAATTTACTTCTAATTTCTCTTCCATGCCCTTAGCGATTTTTCTAGAGTTCTCTTCTAATTTTTCCTCTAATTTCCTGGAATTTTCTTCACTCTTTCTGGACATCTCTTCCAACATCTTACAGTTGTCAGATTTCATTTCCGCCATAAGTCTGGAATTTTCTGTTTTAATTTCCATCATAAGCCTGGAAGTTTCATCATTTTTCTTATTCATTTCCAGCATCATCATAGCCAGCATTGATTTCAAATCGTCTCCACTGGCAGCTACCGACGAAACTTCCTCAACGCAGGATTCGCCCTTTGCCGATAACTCGATTTCCTCCTTACCGTCGAACTCATATTCATCGATGTTCATTCCACGGCGCTCGAACTCTTCCAACAAGCGTTTTTGTAGTTCGGCCTTGTTGCCAGTAGAACACAACTCCAACTTACTTAGCTCCTTCTTAAAGTCTTCCACACGTAGATCCTTAAACTTCATTGTAGGATGATCGTAATCCCACTTCTGACACCAATTGTTACGGAATTAGATTTAACTAATCTCCGTGTAGACGTTGTTTTACACCCCAGTACGATTTGTACCAAATAAAACAGGGTTCGTTTTAGATTACGTTTCTACAATGCTTTATTTACTTTATTACACTTATTCGTAACCGACTTTAATTACTAAGCACAAAGCAAGTCTCTAGTTAGCACGCAGCTATTCTTTAACCGATCTGTTCAGTTCAACGCTTAACGCCATTTCCCCGGTATTTATATCCCAAAGTCTCCCTGTTCTAGAGTCCTCCAGAACACATATGGCAACATCTCGAATCTGTGCAGCGAACACACAGACGCACATTCGCACTAAGCGAACAACCATACTCACATACATACATGTGAAAAAGCATATGATGTGACATGGTACAATCATAAGAAGGTAGGACACAGCAAACATATGATTAAAATTTTTTCCTGAGGTCCTCCTATTGTGTCAAAACTGTTTTGACAAATGACAAAATAAATTGATTGAAAATAAAATAATAAAATCAAAATATGTATGTATGTATAAATAAAAACAAAAGACAATAATACATTATTCGAAAACAAATTATCGAGGAATGCTTTCAAACTTCAAATAAAATTGATTTTGAAAAACACCATCTATCCAATTGCAGCAAGTCTTTATTCGGGGTGAAGCTGGATACCAGATGTTTTAACCTCCGACCAGCTACAAACGACGGAACTCATGCTTTGTTTCATTGCACATAATACAGTGCGTCTCTTTTGGTGTTTTTGTAACGTCTTTCCTTATCCATTTTATTTCCTGTATGCAGTAATATTGGCATCGTTCTTTATAAACAGTATCTGCCAGTATCTAAAGTCCACCTTCTCTATGAAGAGTCCAGAAATTCTGGTATAGATTCGCAAATCTTGGTCCCTAAAACATTTCCGGGAATAATAAACATTTGATGTCGTTTGTTTTTTCATAGTATGATGTTTTTATAGGGGTAGGTTAGTAGCCCAACGGCCAACCCAAGTGTTTATAGATGTTATGAATGAGATTGCGGCGTATGGGGGTATCAGGGTCCACTTGAGATAGAAGAGGCAGCATGATATGTCATAGGCATTATCATGTTAAAGCCGGTCAGAACCGTTGTTTTTTTTTCTTTTGCTCTACGTCACCCTCTCCATAAAGAAGTAAACTAACGTTAAATTCGTCCGGGCCGAACTTTTAATAAGCTCCCCCATGACGTTGTTCACTACAACACATTTGACCAACATTTTATCAGTCACTTCAATCCGTTCGGACACTAGATTGATCTCTACAGGCAGACGAACGGACATGGCTATATATGTTTGTCTTAAATGATTATTTCATATATATGCGTTAATAAATGAAAAAAATAAATTGTATTTAAAATCAAATGTAAACAAAACAAACATTGACAATATTTCAAATAGAATACTTGTTGCTTTTGTTATTAGTTATTTTGAAGTTATAAGCAAACTGGCTTCAGAGTTGCTTTTTTAAAATTTCATGAACCTGACAAACCTTCTAATAATTGAACCATGATGATGTGATATAGCCATTAGATGCATTGCGTTATAAATAAGGTGTACGTGACAATCAAGGTGTTTTACTTCGTTTATAAACCAAATTGACAGGTTTTATAAAAAAATGGTGTGTTCATAGTGCCGTTAGATTAAAGGAGAGAAAAATTGTTCTCACACAAAACTTTTTTCAAAAAGTTCGGCAACGCAAAAATGAAAAAAACGTCAAAAAAGCTGGAACAAAGGTCGAACATTATATTTAAATATTTTTTCGACAAAAAACTATGGTTAATTTCACCCGCTAAATACTATGCGATCATTATCAAAACATATTGGGATTTTCTTGGCTGGTGGCTGGTAATATCCCATAATAAATAAAATGCATTTATTATACATTTATGAAAAACAAAAAAGTACTTGTCAGTTCATTTCTCGTTTACTGAACGAGTTTGTTATCGAACAGCATTTTGTAAAATTTGTACAAACTTTTGGGTTATCGAACAGCCCTTATACGTCCCATCTCTGAGGTATGAGAGACACAATCACACGCAGAGAAAAAATATTTTTCGCTTTTGTTGGAACAAAAATATATGTTTTGGTTCCAAAAATGTATTTGTTTTGTTCAAACATTGTAATCCAAATCCAAAAATACCATCTTTTGTTCCAAACATAGAAAACAAAAACAACTTTCGAATTTCCGCAATATTGTTAAAATCGTTAACAATACCGATTGTAGGAACTATCATAATCTAATTTTGTTTACAAAAAGTATTGTCAATACAGAAAACCAGCCCAGAAATTTTTGATTTGAGTGCATATACTTCTCATATACACTTTTCGCATAACTTGGATATAAATGTCGCGTATAATATTGCAATCATTGATGAACACAATACATGGTTTGCTGCATTGGCTGACAACAAAGACAAACAAAAAGCCACAAGAACCCACCACAACATAAGGAATAATTAAACACCATAACAAACATGAAAAGGAAAGAAGAATGAAACAAAACAGAAACAAATAAAAACAAGAGTCTCACAAGTACATACACACAAAAACAAAGGTAAAGGCTGCATGTCATACAAACACACCACAACTCACCAAAATTGTTTTTTCAACACGGCATCGAATAGCGAGAGAAGAGAAACAAATTTTCGAAGAAAAGAGAGAAATATTGTTCAGTTGACACAAACTATTTTTGGATTTACAATACTACATGAGGAATCCAACAATATGTTAACAATACATATTTTGCTCTTGGAATATTGTTGGATCAAACATATTTTTTTCTCTGCGTGCAGTCTGTTGCTTGCTTTGCTCCAGTAAAAGAATGGAAAGAAAAGAGCAACCCAGTTCAAATTCGTCTTGACCTTCTTTATTCTTTTACCCGAAATGAAGCCACGCAAGCAAGAAAAATCCATTGTTTTTCTACCTTATCCCAGCAAAAAGTTTGCATCCTTGGAGTACATCTTTTTCTATGAATTCACTTATAAATTTTACAAGGGAGCGCACAGCTAGGGTGCCCTCCATTTTCGATCCAAATCACAGCTTTTGATGTAGTGTTTTGGATTGAATTTAAAGGCACTCTTCGGATTGCATTTTTAGTCAGTTTAAAGATGCAATAAAACTGCAAGCCATTGCGAAATATCCTAGAATAAATAACATGTTTTTATTATTTGTGTAAAACAATAATACAAAGAACTTTATTATATAAACACAAATTAAAAAAAGTTTCCAGTTCTCCATTTAATCCCATCACTAGTTCAGCTCTCGACAAGGACTCCAACTGGACTCCACTGACGCAAAAAAGTTCGCAACTTATGTTTCTATTTCTTTAGTTTATAACAAATTCTGTAAAATGTATAAACTCTCTCTCTCTTTTTAGAATAAATGATTTCGCCAGCGGCGGGTAGGGATCAAAAAACTGTTTTTTTTTTTGTAGAGATCTCTAAAGCAACTGCTTATAAATTGTATCCAACGGAGTGCATTTTTCATAACTCAGTGTGGACTGCATCGAAGGATGTTGTGAAATCATAACTCCACATGCACAACTTCCAAAATTTTTTGCTGGGTAAGTAATTGACATTTGCTACCAAGTAGGTTTATAGTACGTTTATGTACAACCGGATTTAACAAACCCACTGGGTTTCAAATGCCATACCCCGGTTACACTTAACCGGATTAACCCAGTGGGTTTGGATTTAAAATGTCAATTCCATAGCGCAAACGTCAAATAAATCCTCTCGAAGTGGGTTAAACCGCCAACAAACTCTATTGTAATAGTACGTTTATTTATAACCGGATTTAACAAACCCACTGGGTTTCAGATGTCAATTCCTTTGCGTATACTTCAAATAAGAATGTTAATAGCACGTATATATAAACGGATTTAACAAACCCATTAAGAATTTAACAAACCTCATTAACAAACCTCATTAAGAATGTTAATAGCACGTATATATAAACGGATTTAACAAACCCACTGGGTTTTAAATGTCATTTCATTGGTTATATGTCAAATAAATCCTCACAAAGAAGGTTAACACGGCAAAAAGGTTCTAATGTGCACGGTAGAATAATGTAGAGGTAGGCCACAGCTAACAGCTGATTACAATTTTTTTCTCACTATGGCCTGTTCTGTCAAAACCAAGGTTGACATTTGTTATGCTAAGTTTACATTTACGAAATCCACTCGATTTCAACTGTCAATCCCATAGTTTAAACGTCAAATGAAATCTCATCTGAAATCCATTGGATTTCATTTGACGTTTAACCTATGGATTTGACAGTTGAAATCAAGTGGATTTCGTAAATGTAAACCAATCATTACTGTTGTTGACATTATGCAATAATAAAGGTAGATGCAACAGTGAAATGTTTCAAAAAAAACTATATCTTAAAATGGAGAAAGGACAAAAAATGTTTATTCGGGTGACAAAATTAAGGGGTCGATTATGGATAGCAAACCAACTCCAGTTGAATTGCCGGCAACAAATTCTACAATAGAAATTTCTATTTCCAAAATGAAATTCATAGTTTTTACAATTAAGTTAATAGCTAAATCTCTGGGTAAAGCTGTCTCACCTGCTTGCCTTGCTTTCCTGCTTCATTTCTGACATAAAAATAATTTCGATTTGGGTTGCCCTTTTCTTGTTTATTCTTTTATCAGAAGCAAGCAAGGCAAGCAGGCGAAGCAGCTTATGTACCCTGGCCTTAAAGATGGAAAACACTTATATTGAATATATTTAACAAAAATTTCTGACGTTTCACTTATTTTAATTGTACGATTTTCTTTTCTGGCAACGCAATTTCAGTTGAGTTGCTATCCATAATCGACCCCTAAATTTTTAATAGTAATACTTGCGAAAGAACGATTTGTCAGTCAAATGGTGATATTAATTGCCATTTGTTCTCAAAGTACGGGAACAGAATATTGTAAAAGTTCTAGCTAAAATGTCATAGTATCTGCAAATTGGATGCCCTCAATCACGATTATAGATCAGACAAACTTGTCAAGTAGAAGATAAGAGAATGGCATTTTTGTTTTAACTGTCGAAAGTTTGGGTACTACTTTTGCTATTTTTGGAACACTTTTCTACAACAATATTCTGTAGCAAAATAAATTTTATTTTTAACCGTATTTGGTACTCTCAACTTATAAACAGTGAAGTTCTAAAGGCCTGCGTACATAAGTTGCATAATAGCACGGTTACACTACAGTTTTTTGCCGGGTTAACCCACTTCATGAGGATTTATTGCTTAATCTGGTCAAATCTGACCAGATTTGCCATACAAAAATTAAATCCTCTCACGACTGGGTTTATTTTAAATTCGGCACAAATCCACCAAAAATACAGTGTTGTATTCGGCATTTGTGCAAAAAAATACAACTCTACTCAAAAAGTACCAAAAGTTGCAACTGTTTTTGCAAGAGAGTTAGTCGTGTTTTACACGTTTACGATTGGTCGCATGAGATTTTATGGAGTTAATAAATCTAAAGTTATTTGAAAATCATAAAATTATTTATTTTTTTTACATTAGATACTTTTTTAACAAAAAGTACGCTTGATACCATGATACAAAAATGTATCCCTGTGTGTAAAATATACCAATATGATGAAAGAGGGGACGATATCTCATACGAAAAATTGTAAAAGTGTAAAACACGACTTTATTAGTTATTTTGTATGTATACGTAAACAAACATCAGCTGACAGTTTATATCCTCGAAAAGCTAAGTGTAACCAGCAAAGATTAACCCACTGGATCTATTAAACCCAGTGGGTTAACCTTCAATAGTGTAACCGGGGTATAAGTCTGATAAAAGAATAAAAAAGAAAAGGGCAACCCAGTTCGAATTTTTCTCGGCCTTCTTTATTCTTTTATATTTATTATGTCAAAAATGAAGCAGGAAAGCAGGGCAATCAGGCAGAGCAGCTTATGTACGCAGGCCTTTAATTCCATATTTTTTGTAAAACGGTTAACTATGCAGATTTTAAGCCATGGCTGCAGGGTTGTATTTTTCAGTGATTTTCATACCTGGCCTACCTCTACTTTATTGTACATGAATATAAACTTGACCTTAGTAAATACGGTTAAGTGCAGACGGAAATACGAAATCCACTCGATTTCAACTGTCATTTCCATTGCTTATGCTTGGTTTACATTTACGAAATCCACTCGATTTCAACTGCCAATTCCATTGCTTAAACGTCAAATTAAATCGAATGGATTTCAGATGAGTTTTCATTTGACGTATACGCAAAGGAATTGACAGTTGAAATTGACTGGATTTCGTAAATGTAAACCAAGTATAAAACGTCAAATGAAATCCAATGGATTTCAGATGAGTTTTCATTTGAAGTATACGCAAAGGAATTGACAGTTGTAATCGAGTGAAATTGGTAAATGTAAACCAAGCATAACCGGTGTTACACTTAACCGGATTAACCCACTGGTTTGGGTTTCAAATGTCAATTCCATAGCGCAAAGGCATTACGGATAATCGATTTTCCCGGATAATGGAGGCAATGCTTTTATGCAGTTTTTGAACATATTTTGAAGTAAAAATGGCATAGTATCGTACAATAATATGAAAATCTGTATTTTTTTTTATTTTGTTACGGCAATAACCCAAAATTTTATAATATACTTAATATGATCATCATCAGATTCATCTGAATTGACTTTGTCCCATGCTTTTTGTGATACCATAAATACACAAATTGTGTAATACGGGAGAATTTCCAGTTTTTGTTTGTTTACAATTTGTTTGCTTAATCAAATTAATTGGAAAGTGTTCTTTCAGTGCCGGGTAATGAAGTTTATAACGAAAAATAGAGGAAATGGAACAAAGTCCAACATTTCTTTCTATCACGGATAATGGAGGTTCCCGGATAATCGAGGTTCAACTGTATGTCATAGCGTATTTTGTTTGATTATTTTGTTTTTTTTTCTGGTGACACATTGCAAGAAATTGTCATGTATCATGTCGTGCACGACAATTTCGGAAATTTCATCAACGAATCGTCGACGAAAATGTCATCGAAGACTGGATTTTCTATAGGGATTCTATGTTTGTTTCTATTTAGTGTATTTATGTATGTATGTGTTTTCATGACCGTTGTCCTGCCCATGACATTGAAATCATTCTAGGCGATTTTAATGCCAAAATTGGAAAGGAGAATATCTTTGGCCCAACAGTCGGGAAATTCAGTCTCCACAGCCGCAAAATCCATACTTGGATACCAGAGACCTCCACCAAGGAATCCATGGTATGATGAGGAGTGTCGTGCTGCCACCGAAGAGAAAAATGCGCATATAAGGCTACTTTACAATCCGTAGCAACGCGTAGCGCACGAGAGAGATACAGGGAGAAAAGGAGAGAGGAGAAACGTCTTTTCCGCAGGAAAAAGAGAGAGATGGAAAAGCGGGAGTGTGAAAAAATCGAGATGTACAGGAGCCAGAATGAAGTCCGAAAATTCTACCAAAGAGTCAAGCATCAAACTGATGGCTTTGGTAGAGACCAGCAAGGTAATTTGGTAACTGATACAGATAGTGTACTCAGGATATGGAAAGAAAATTTTTCAAATCTGTTGGTATCCAATAGCAGCGAAGACGACGAAGATACCACAGTACCAATCCCAGAAGATGGTATTGAATGTATACCACCCAGCCAAGATGAGGTAAAGACAGCAATAAATCGGCTGAAGAATAATAAGGCAGCAGGGGCCGATGGCTTACCAGCCGAGCTGTTCAAAACCGGAGGCGACACGCTGATAAGGTGTATTCATCAGCTAGTTAGCACCATCTGGCAGGAAGAACGAGTACCCGACGATTGGAACCTGAGTATCCTGTGCCCCGTCCACAAGAAGGGAGATAAGACTGTATGCTCTAACTATAGGGGCATAAGTCTACTCCCTATTGCCTACAAGATCGTGTCAGGGATATTGTGCGAACGACTAAAGCCCATGGTCAACGAGATAATTGGACCATACCTATGCGGCTTTAGACCTGGCAAGTCCACCATTGACCAGATATTTACCCTGCGGCAAATCCTGGAGAAGACCCAAGAGATGCAGATCGACACCTACCACCTTTTTGTCGATTATAAAGCAGCCTTCGACAGCCCGCTGCGTTCAAAGGTATTCCAAGCCATGTCTGAATTTGGTATTCCCGCAAAGCTCATCCGGCTTTGTAAAATGACTTTAACTGACACGAGGTCCTCAGTTAAAATAGGAAAGGTTTCAGACAAGGAGACAGCCTTTCGTGTGACCTCTTCAACATCCTGCTAGAAAAGGTTATACGAGAGGCAAACGTCAAAAGAAGTGGCACAATCTACACCAATAGTCACATGTTACAAGGTCGAAGGAGAATCTGCTAAAGTGGGTCTGGCGGTAAACGGTGAGAAGACCAAGTTGATGGTGTCGACGCGCAATGCATCCATTGAGCTCGGACCGACTGTGGATGTTGGTTCCTATAATATTGAGTTAGTAAAAGACTTCGTCTACCTCGGCACGTCCGTAAACACAACAAACGACATCAGTTGTGAAATAACAAGTAAGAAAAGCGTTAAGTTCGGTCGGGCCGAACTTTTTATACCCTCCACCACAAATTTCAGCCATTTCGGTGGATTAATGTGGCCACAACCTTCAAAATACCGAAATTCGGAAGGTGCCGTTCTATGGGGGCTATATGATGGCGTGGACCTATACCTACAAATTTCTGGGGGAAAGTTTTATACGCACAAAGAAGACTAAATACCAAATTTCAGCCATCTCGGTATGATAATGAGGCTAAAACGTTCAAAATATCGAAAATCGGGAGATATTGTATTATGGGGGCTATATCAACACGTGGACCTATATAAACATTTTATGGTAGAAATATTTCTTAGCATCTGGAAACACAAAATACAAAGTTACAACCGATTCTTTGTTCAAATGGGTCTAATACATTCAAAATATATTAAAATGACGCGTACTTTACAAGGGGCCTTATGTGGGGGCTATACCAAAACGTGGACCTATATAACCCAACTTTGGTAGGAATGTTTTCTGGCCTCTGAAGACACAAAATACCAAATTACAACCAATTCTGTGATCAAATGGGTCTTATACATTCAAAATATATTAAAATGACGCGTACTTTATATGGGGCCTTATATGGGGGCTATACCGAAACGTGGACCTATATAACCCAACTTTGGTAGGAATATTTTTGTCCTCTGGAGACACAAAGTACCAAATTACAACCAATTCGGTGGTATAATGGGCCAAATATCTTAAAAATTCCTTAAAACTACGACGCGTCACGCGTCATTTTGTATGGGGTCTATACGAAAGCGTGGACCTACATAGCCCGCTTTCAATACCAAAAGTCCTACGTAAATATAACATATTTTCCCAAAATTTCATCAACCTACGTCAATCCGTTCGGACGCTAGAGTGATTTCCACAGACGGACAGACGGACGGACATGGCTATATCGATGTAGAGTTGCACGCTGATCATCTCGCTGATTTCGAATAGTTACAAACGTAGTGACAAACTTATGGTGGAGGGTATAAAAAGAAGAATTGTATTGGCCAACAGATGCTACTTTGGTTTAAGTAAGTAGTTTAAAAACAAAGCCACATCTCGTCAAACAAAAATAACGCTCTACAAAACACTGATACTACCCGTGCTGATGTATGGCTCCGAAGCCTGGGTACTTGCGCAAGCAGACATGGCAGTGCTTAGTGTGTTTGAGAGAAAAATTCTTCGAAAAATCTACGGACCAATCTGCGTTGACGGTGAATATCGACGTCGCATGAACCACGAGCTGTATCTGCTATACAACGACATCAATATAGTTAAACGTATCGAGATGCAGCGATTGCGTTGGCTAGGCCATATCATAAGAATGAGCGATGATGAACCCGCTAAAAAGGCGTATGAATACATGCCACATGGCGGTGCACGCAGAATTGGCAGGCCAAGGAATAGATGGCGCAAACAAGTGGATGATGAGATGAAAAGGCGCGGTATTCCAGAGTGCAAAGCAACAAATAGAGAGGAATGGAGATCTCTTCTTAGTTCGGCCTATAGAACAAATGTTCTGTAATGGGCCAGCTAAGTAAGTTAGTAAATTACCACAAAAATGTTCGTCACTTTAGTTTGTATTTTTTACAAACAAACAAATTCACACTTGTTTCTCTTTTGAAGAAATTATGTCCGCATCGACGGGTAGGGATCAACCAACTGTTTTTGTTTTCTAGGGATCTCTAAAGCAACTGTTTGACTACATCGAAAGATGTTGTGAAATCATAACTCCAATTGCACAACTTCCATTTTTTTTTTGCTGGGGTACTTTACACGATATGTTTCGTGTAAAGTACCCATTAGGGTTATACACGCATTTACACAAATTGGGTTATAATACAATGTGTCATTTAAATTAGAGATACGTATTACCAAGCAAAACGATCTTTTGATTTTTACTTAGAACTTAAAAATCGATCTTTCGATCTTTTATTTTTTTGATCTGTTCCCGTACTTTATAAAGTGGTAAAAGTCGTAAACGATTTTCATATAAATTTTGTGTACGGGAACGCAAAATATGTAAAAGTGGTAAAAATTGTAAAAACTTTTTAGATCTGGAACATAGCTTTTACTTAGAAATCAAAAATCGGTCTTTTGATTTTTACCTAGAACTCAAAAATCGACCTCTCGATCTTTACTCAAAACGGAGAAGTCTACTTTTCGATCATTCGATTTTATTTTCAACATTTTTTTACATTGCATTATAGTACGTTTATATATAACCGGATTTAACAAACCCACTGGGTTTCAACTGCCAATTCCTTTGCGTATACGTCAAATAAATCTTCATTAAGAAGGTTATAATACAAACATTGCCTTACATGCATAGTGTTATAAATAAGGTGTACGTGACAATCAGCGCTGTTTTACTTCTCTTATAAACCAAATTGACAGGTTTTATAAAGAAATGGTGTGTTCATAGTACCGTTAGATTAACAGCGTGTTTTTGTAAAAATGCTTGCCTGTCACACGAACTTTTCGTACTAAAACGTATACGTTCAAAATTTAGTTCTTGTAAAATTTTACGAACCATTTGTTTTTACATATCTAAAAGCTTTCGTCTATTTCATAAAAGCTTTTTTATTTCAGCAAAAGTTCTTCCCAAACTTATGACAGTGAAAAAATGTCATTCACTTATTTTCTACTTGACAAATTTGGCTAATCTGACATCGTGATTGCTGGAATCCGATTTGCAGATAAATGTCAGCAGAATTTTTACAAAAATTGTAATTTTTACATTCCCATACTTTTGGAACAAATTTAAACTAATATCAATATTTGATAAATTGTTCATTCGTAAGTTTTGCTAAAAAAAATCAACAATTTTATTTAGCCACGCGAATACATATTTTTTGTCCTTGTTTTCAATTTTAAGATATAGTGTTACAGCAGAAGTTTTTTGTTGGAACAATTCAGCGATACATCTACCTTTATGATTGCATAATGTCAAAAACAGTACAAAATGTCAACCCTGCTTTTGACAGATTAGGCCATAAAAAGAAAAAAATTGTAATCAGCTGTTAGCTGTGGCCTACCTTTACTTTATTCTACCATGCATCTACCTTTATGATTGCATAATGTCAAAAACAGTACAAAATGTCAACCCTGCTTTTGACAGATTAGGCCATAAAAAGAAAAAAATTGTAATCAGCTGTTAGCTGTGGCCTACCTTTACTTTATTCTACCATGCAGATGCATATGCAAAATTCACAAAATAAGTATCATGGAAACCCTGAAATATAAAAGGCGAAAGCTTTCAGATAAAAACGAATGGTTCGTAAAATTTTACAAGAACCAAATTTTGAACGTATACGTTTTAGTACGAACGATTCGTGTGACAGGCAAGCATTTTTACAAAAACACCCTGTAAATAATTTGAGTAATAAATGGTACAAAACACACGAAAACTGGAAGGCAATGCAATTTTATTTATTTCCATAGAAGCACACGCGTATATGTATGTACATCCGTTTCTTACAGGGTGTTTTTGTAAAAATGCTTGCCTGTCACACGAACCGTTCGTACTAAAAAGTATACGTTCAAAATTTGGTACTTGTAAAATTTTACGAACCATTCGTTTTTATCTGAAAGCTTTCGTCTATTTCGTAAAAGCTTTTTTATTTCAGGGTTTCCATGATACTTATTTTGTGAATTTTGCATAGGCATCTGCACGTAAAATGTGTTACTTGATGGCAACCCCGATAAACAAATGAAAAACAAAAAATAAGAAAAAAATGTAATCAAATTTGTCCAAAAATAATTGTGATAATATGAAGAAACGGATGTACATATACGCGTGTGCTTCTATGGAAATAAATAAAATTGCATTGCCTTCCAGTTTTCGTGTGTTTTGTACCAATTATTACTCAAATTATTTAATTTTCATTCAAAACGATGGGTCTTTTCCATTTGTTTATTTTTGACGTATTCGTTCGTCTGATTTTATGTGTGTTCGTTTATTCAAAATTTGTACAAATTGTTACTGGATGTTGTTCGTTTACTCTACAGTTTAATGCAAAAGAGCTTAGTATATTGCAAGAAGTTACTGGACTTGTACGAATTTGTACAAATTGTTGAGTAAACGAACACACCTTTTGTTACGAAAACCAACAAAAAAAATTACGAAAATAAAAAGCTTTCATTTGTTTGTCACACGAATACAAACGTCAACCGCTATGAAAACCAAATTGTGTCTTCGTTCATGAAATCAACGAACGAATGGGCAAAAACATTTTACAAAAATAGGCTGTGACTTCGTTCATCAGTACAACAAATAATATCCCAGCAAAAATTTTGGAAGTTGTGCAATTGGGGTTATGATTTCACAACATCTTTCGATGTAGTCCAACAGAGTTATGGAAAATGCACTCCGTTCGATACATTTTATAAGCAGTTGCTGTAGAGATCCCTACAGAAAAAAACAGTTGGTTGATCCCTACACATTTCTTCAAAAGATAAACAAGAGTGTATACATTTCGAAGAATTTGTTATAAAATAAAGAAATAACAACTTAAGTTGCGAACATTTTTGCGGTAATTCACGAGACGGACATTTTTAATGGAGTGGAGTTGGAGTCCATGTCGAAGGCAACATAAAAAACTTTAGGATGATGAAAGAAAATCAGATGCACTTGGATTAAATCGAGAACGGAGGAAGTAAGCTCAAATGTGATTGAATTTAATGGAAACTTTTTTAATTTGTGTTTATATAATAAAGTTCTTTGTGTTCTTGTTCTACACAAATAATAAATGCATTTTATTTATTTTGGGATATTTCGCAACGGCTGGCATTTTAATTGCATCATTAGACTGATTAAAAATGCAATCCGAAGAATGCATATAAATTCAATCCAAAGCACTGCATCTTAAGTTGTGATTTGGATCGAAAATGGAGTGCATCCTAGCTGTGTGCTGTGGAAGCGAAATGGAGTGCATCCTAGCTGCGCGCTCTCTTGTAAAATTCATAAGTCGATGGTCAGACTAGCACGATTTCAACATGGCGACGTCAAGTTTATAGGCGAGGGGTATGAAGTAGTGAAACCCATGTACATGGTTTTCTGTGTTTGTTGTGTTGCCTCTTCTTGTTCTTCGTTGCAAGATTTTTTCTTCAATTTTCTTTCATTTTTATTTTCTCAAGCAAACGTTAACAACAAAACAAACAAAACGGAACGATTTTCGTATCTACAAAGAGTACGATCGTCTTGTCAAATATGAAATATGTTGTTTCAGAAATGAAATTTGGAAAAATCATTCGAAAGAAAAAACATATTATTCCAAACATTTCAAACCACGACCAAACCAATATGTCTAAAAGTGAATTATTTGCACAACAGTTCCTTAACAATCATAAGTGCTCAGAGCAAATTAAATGTCATGACACAGAGCGTCGAGTCTCGGAAGTTCTCGCGGATTTTGACAATTCCACTTGCATTTCTCCAAATTTAAATATAGAACTGACATCTGTTAAAAATATTATCAAGGATATGAAAATTAAAAAATCCAGTGGCTTAGATAATATTAAAAATTTGTTTATAAAAAACTTTTCAGACTCAGTGCTAACTTACTTAAGGGATATTTTCAATGCCTGTTTTAAATTACAATATTTTCCAGCTGATTGGCGTAAAGCTAAAGTAATTCCTATACCAAAACCTGGTAAACCGCCTGACTTAACTACAAGCTATAGACCCATTAGTCTACTGAGCAACTTTAGTAAAATTTTTGAAAAATTAATTAAAGAAAAACTTTGGCATTATGTAATTCAACTGAATATATTACCTGACGAACAATTCGGATTCAGACCTACTCTCAGTACTATTCAACAGGTTAAACGTATTACGAATTATATTAATCTCCAATTCCAAGCAAAACGTTCTACAGCAATGATTTTATTAGACGTTGAGAAAGCATTTGACACTGTCTGGCACAGTGGACTAATATATAAGCTCATCAATTTCAAATTCCCAACATATTTAATAAAAATAATACAATCTTTTCTTGATAAAAGGTCTTTTTGTGTTCAAATAGATAACGAAGTATCTGACTATTTTATCATTCCCTCAGGCGTTCCTCAGGGATCTGTTTTAGGGCCTTTACTCTATCTTATCTACATGTCAGATTTCCCTAAATCAGCTAATTGTGAATACTCTTTTTTTGCGGACGATTCCGCAGTATTAAGTTCTGCATTATTGGCACAGGATATACTATCCACTATCCAGATATCGCTAAATAAAATTGTGGAGTTCTCTACAAAATGGAAAATTAAAATAAACGCCTCAAATTCCCAGGCTATATTTTTTACTAAAAGACGAAAGACTTGTTTTATTCCACAGTCAAACCTATCAATGCTTGGCAACGATATACCTTGGTCAACTTCGGTTAAATATCTTGGAGTAATTTTAAATACACGACTGACATTCAATGACCATGTCTCGCATATTATTAGCAAAATGAACATAGCAATCAAATTATTGTATCCTCTAATAAATCGTAAATCTCAATTAAGCATTGAAAATAAAATCTGCATTTTGAAGTCCATTTTCCAATCCATTGCTCTTTATGCTTGCCCCGTATGGGGTGAATGTGCTCAAACTCATCAAAAAAATTCAAATTTGTCAAAATAAAATATTAAAAATGATGTTAAATCTGCCTCGATATTTTAGTACAAAACAAATCCACAAACTAACTGATACTGATCTTATTTTGCAAAGAATCAAAACTATATCACAAAATTTCAAAACGAAATGCTGTCAAAATGAAAATAGTCTTGTTAACTCATTGTTTTCTAATTAGATACATATTTTTATTTATACTTTATTGAAGGTTTTTTGTCATCTTTTCCTTCTCCATTTATTAACTTAGTATAAACTATGTACAAATGTATGTGTTGCATTAAATGTTTAATTATAGATGTAAGGTTTTTAAACCATCTCTTTATGTACAAATTTTAACGTAAGCAAAATATGAGCTGTGTTCCAGAACTAAAAAGTTTTTACAATTTTTACGACTTTTACACATTTTACTCGAAAAAGCGTTCCCGTACACAAAAAAGTTGTAAAATGTTCACTTCTCTTTAAACAAAAATTGCGCTGAATGACGCTCTCTTTAAAAACTTTTTACACGGCAAATTTGGGCGAGTAAAAAAATAGTAACATGGTTGCCGGCGTCTGATTGGTTGATACGCCGACTTTGACATTTGTTCCAGTTTTTTGACGTATTTTCCATTTTCCGTTCCCGAACTATTTCAAAAAACTTGTGTGTGAGAACAAATTTTTTGCAGTTCTCTCTTTTACGAGTTTTACTATTAAAAAGTACGGGAACGAAGCTATGAATTTAATAAAAAATAAAAAAAAACAAATATAAATATATTTAATAAAAACATTTAATAAATGAAATAGTGACAATTTAACTATTAATATTAATTATTAATGTTAATTATTTTGTGTTGTTTTTTGGTTTATTTATGTCTTTTTTTGTTTTTATTGGTATGAGAAACACAACAAACGCGAATGGTAAAATAAAGAGGACACGCAAAGATCTTAAATTTCACGTTAACGTGTGTGGACATTAACGAAATTTGAAAAGAAACTTTAACGAAACTGGTTTCATGAAACCTTGCTAGTCTGACCATCGACTAAGTGAATTCATAGGAAAAGATGTACTCTAACGGCAAACGTACCGTACACTTGTAGTGATTGAACTGCATCCATGGATGCAAACTTTTTGCTGGGTATGTGTTAGTAAATCAGAGTTGTATTTGAAGACAAAATGTCACGTATACGCAATGGAATTGATATTTGAAACCCAGTGGGTTTATTAAATCTGGTTATATGTAGACGTACTATAACCCAGATATGTAGTTACGTTACGTTTTCCACTAATTTCTACAAATGTTTGGTTATAGTTTTTGTTGTTCAATTATTTTAAATTCCATCATTCTCTGCAATTCGTAACACATGTTCAAGTGTGTTATGTGTGTTGTGTTGGGAAAATTATTATGGATATATGAATATATTAACTTCAATATAAACAAAAAAACTTGAATAAAGTTATATGTGTTGTTGCTGTTTGCTCGCTCCCTACCTGCATTAGAATCAGAATCTCATTTAACGCTTCGGTTGGGGGAAAGTTGAAAACAGACAATTGGAATTTAAAATTAGACGATCATTAACCTTCCTTTTGCCGGGTGTCAAATGTATTTTGTAATCGAATTGCTGTAAACGCAGAAGAGTCCAACAGACATCAATGAAGACAACACAAGCTTATGTAAATCGAACGTGATATTTCATAATTTGTTAATGGAAATTGATGATGAAGCTATTTTATTTGGTGTATTTGGTGACAAAGTGAGTAATGGCATGGTGGCATGGTATTGTATGGAAAGAAGTTAACGTTAAAGTTAGAATAAAAACTCAGTTGCAAGAGAAAGCTTGAAGCATTATTACTTGTTGTATATTTTAATTACCATATTTATTTTTTGCAGTAATCGCAATTAGTCCGCTGGTCTTGGCTGCTTAGCTGTATCCTAACTAAAACAAGACTGAACAACTATCCAATGGCTATACTCTTATTAGCCAAAACGAAACGCTTAAGAGTATAGTGCAATTAAAATAATCTTATCGCTCGGTTAACAACTTTCAATATTTGCCTCGCAAAAGTGTGGTACTGGTGCTCAATTTTCTCATGAATCCTCAAGATAAACTCGACAACGGTGACAACAACGACTCCAATAAAGAGCGATCATCAACAATAGTTAATTCAAACAGCTCACGCAGCACAACATCGGCAGCTAATGAAAATGAATATCATCGAACAAGTAACCAAACAGTTTACTCGATACCGTTGGCCTCTTCAAGTGACGATTCTTCAGTTGTCTCAAATTTTACACCACACGAAGAATATCAAGAGAGGTAAGTAGCAGTAGCGAGAAATTGAGATTTGTTCAATACCAATAATATTGAAATGTATTCACATTTGATTGAGACTGGTTTGTTTAAAGCGTGGCTTCTTCAAAAGGCTTTTGGTAGTACAGCAACAACAACTAGAGTGAGTGCAACAAGTGTTTGGCTTACGTAATTTCTGTAAATGATTGGTTTTCTTAGGTCTTAATTGAGTATCATTCAACAATAAACAGCAACGTCAATTCAATATACCTACATCTCGCGCAGATTTATTGAATATTTACTTGTGCGCTTGCTATTGTCTCGTTTATGGCTCTGTTGAAGTGTCAACAAAACCCCTTGGCCGCCTTGAAATAAATCGGAGGCAAGAACAAAAAAAAAATACCGAATTGCACCACTTAAAAGTGTAGACATCACAACTGAGCATCATAATTTTTTTTATTTTTGTTGACTAGAATTTAACACCAGTCATAACAATTAATGATTAATTTTAGCCCAAACAATGTTGCTTATCAGAAAAAATACACTATGGGTTGGTTGTATCGCAATATGTAATCAGTCAAACTCTAATACAGATACAAGGTCTATGTTAGGTGTCAAAATCGTGCAAACTTTTCTGATAAGTTTTAATTTTTTTTATTATTTAGCGATATTTGATGTGAATCGAAAGTGATTTACATGATTATGAAAGGTAGTAAAAGCTTTGGCTTTAAAATCGTTACCTTACTCAATACGAAGATCGACTGATTACCATAAATAATATGACATTTAGGCTCCTATATATCAGGAAGTATTGGCCTATCTGACTTGATGACTAAACTCCTTTCTAATTTCACACGATTAAAACTTTTATTAATTTTAAATTAATTAATTAATAATCCACCTTGAAAATGAATCTAATTTTAGAAGAAATTCCTTTCAATAGTACCATTTTAGTTGGTCACTGTAGCATTTGTCAGATGTTTAGCGATGACATACTGATACCCACGAACTTGCACTTAAGCGAAAAATATTGAACTTTTGTGAGGGAGATAGCGGATGAAGTTTTTCCGATGTAATCCATCTTCGAACTTTATTTAAGTTTGACAGAAATATTACAATTTGGAAAGTTTGACCATTGTCAGTTATTAGTTTCGATAATCACAAATGAAATTTGTTTAACTTTTTGTTACATTATGTCAGGCAGCATGGTCTCGAAAAAGAACACTAAGAATTAAATCTGAAGTATACTCTAGTTGGATATCTCAGATAAAGCTAACCTATTTGCTTCTTAATCGAGGGTAGAAATAGAATCGTAGATAAAAAAATTATATTATAATTTAACCTTTAAGAGTTAACCTTTATTAAGAGTTTTTATTTGACTTACACGCAATGGAATAGACATTTGAAACCCAATGGGTTTATTAAACCTCGTTATATGTAAACGTACTATATTATTCCTAAGCTGTTTGAACTAATCGAACCTAATTATCCACACACATGAATATGACCAACTGCGCTGACGTTATGTTAATAATAAATATCTGCATGTCTAATTTGAACTCATTAGAGGAGTTATGACGGTTGAATGTTACCAAAATAAGCTTTAGTTAAACTATTTTGGTTACTGAATTATAAACTCGGAAATTCCTTCCTCTTGTCATATTTAATGAGATGGAGAAGCATTCGGATACTAAAAGGTCTGTTAAAATATTCTGCTGAAACAAAACGGAAAACAATAGTTGAAAAAAAAACAGATAACCACAGACGTATAAGTTTGAAACTCCCATATATCCTCTATAGAAAGAAGGAACACGCCTCTTGTATCAATGAGTACACACCATTTCTACTATTTATCGTCAAGTCTGAACGGTTCCCACATCAATTAACTAAAAATTGAATCGGGATTCACTTATTAATATCAGATAAGTCTTCTATTGTCCCTTTTGGTTCTAGTTGTACTTGTTCCAAAGTAATTTATTTTTACATAGATAAAGGTTAAATTCTAATTCTCTGGGTTAGGCTACGGCTCTGCTTTCTGGTTTTTTCCGCAGTTTTGGAACCAACCTCGTTCCTGTTTACGCAATGATTTGATGTTGGTTTGACGGACGCTGATCCAAACACTATGGTTTCGGTTCAATCCGGTACCAGAGAACTCGAGGTTCAGAGTGTAATGAGGACCTGTGCCCCATGCTAGGCAGATGTTTTGCACGGTGTCATCGTTCCTTGTCCTATACGAATTCAGACGGTTGCACCATCCTGAGCGTAGTTAAGCCAACGCTACTCTGGTTTGTCGTGAGCGCTGATGCTCCTCAGCTGCGATAGATTGGGGGTGTTCTCTAAGGACCTCATTCACACAAGAGTTGTTTATGGCATCTACGACTGCATTTGTGTGAATGCTATTCAATCCTGCTTGATAGGCACGCTGATCTAGGGGTTCTCCCTGTAACATTGGACTTCTCATTCTAAATCATGAAGATCCCTACTGATTAGAGCTGGTAAAAAATCGATGGCACTATCGATAGTATCGATTTTTTTTTTTAAATTCAATATCGATAGATAATTTTGTCTATCGATATTATAGGATTAAAAACCCCCAACCCTAAAATCTATTGAAATAAAAAGAAGTTGGGCGGCTTTTCGGTTTTGTATACTTTTGTTTCTTTTTATTATTAAATAAAATCAATTGTTTATTCTCCTTTATATTTTATTTCCAAAGTAATGGAGATGACAAATTAATGATAATATCGATATCTATCGATTTTTTAAAATCAAATATCGAAAATGTCTAATGCCATGTTCATACTAGAATTTGAATCACGTAGTTCGTTCTCATAATTACGTACACGAATTAACCCGTTCATACGACATGGTACACAATTCATAGCAACATGATTCATATATTCATATTTTTTATTTTCTGATTTTAAAGAAAGTTTCATCCAAAAGACGAGTCAAATTAATTGATATGAACTGAAAAACTATTTGTCCTTCTTTCAGATATCTATTTAATATTTAATTACATTATTTTCATTTATCTTTTCTATTTTTTCTCACAATTTTGGTGTTTTCAGCAAATAAAAATATTTTTCTATTTTCAAAATTAACGAGAGAGACGCCTGCCAAAATAACATTTTGGTATACAGACTTTCTGGCAGGCATTTGATTTTTGTTTTTAAATTTGTACGCGAATTTGAAACGATGGACAAGAAATGCAACTGCAATAAACGAAAATAGAAAATTTGCTATGATTTAAATGTTTATTAGTCCTTAAACCGTTTACTTTTCATTCAGCTTTTGCAGTTTTACTAAAAATTTTTGGGTTTTTAATAAATTTTAAATTTTATATTTTTCCTGTCATAATTAATTTATTTCGATAAATTCTCTCATTTGTTAGAGATGGGACATATTTTATCGTCGTTCTGAGAGTAATTTAAATTGAACAAAGTACACAAATCGTTGTTCGTTCTCAAAATTTTGTATGGGAAATGAAGTAATTATATCGTAATTTGGGGTCGAACAACGAATAGAGAACGAATTACCGTCAGTCTGAACAAGGCATAAGGTTGGGAATATCGATTATTTGCCAGCTCTACTCCTCACCCCCTCCCTTGAGGACCTTGTTCTTACATCTCAATTTTTCGCACATAACTGTGACGTGAAAATGCTGTCGAATGTGACCACTAAAAATTTAGGGTGGTGTCGAAATTCTGCTACCTTCGACCATGAAATTCAACTCAGTTTTCGCAAAAGATCGAGAAGCTCAGTATGTTGTCGGCTACCACGTCACAACCAACTCTTTAAAATGACATGGCCCATCATCCTTTCTACCAGGATTCGATAACGCATTAACCGTTGATCATAATTTACTACTACCTGTTCCAAAGTTCAATGGCCACTTGTGTTCACAGACTAACCTATTTGTGGTTGTTCTGAACGAAAATATCCTGTGATTTTTTTCACTTTCACCCTGAAGTTGAAACGGCGGAAAGAGAAAAACTCACGGGAAATTTTCGTTCAGAATAACCCCCATTGACTTCATTGTCAATTCTGACTCTGGGGTCTCTAGGTTTCGTACGACGAAGCACATCACGCTTATTCGAACAATACAAATCTGCCAAAATGCTGCCCTGAGAATAGCTACAGGGTGTCACCTCATGTCTGCAGTGGACCATTTACATGAGGAGACCAAGATCCTGCAGGTGCGTCGACACGACAAGATGTTGACGATGCAGTACTTGCTTGCATGCTATAGGCAAGACCACCCAAATCACCATCTGGTGGATATGCCTGAACCCCCCAGGCGAGTCGAGAGGATTATCGTGATCTAGAAAGGGAGGTCCAGAGATATAAAAGAGAACCCCTAGATCAACGTTCTTACCAGGCAGGTTCGAGAGATATTCATACTGATGCTGTCGCTGAGGCTCTGGAAGCCTAAAGTGCTAATATCGTCCTCGAAGATTACCCACCACCCGTGGCAGCGGAAGAGCAAGAGCTGCCAATGCAAACGAGAGTCGTGTTGGCCTCAATTCTTACTGGGCCAAGATTGATGGCACGTGAAATATCTGCCCAGCATGTGACACTGGTCCGCATACTACGCAGCACCTTTTTAACTGCCCAGCCAACACGACTAACCAGACTCCACTCTCACATTGGACTAATTCTATTCAGGTGGCGTCCTTTCTTAGCTTGGATCAATAAAATGAGGACATACACATACTTGAAGAAGCTACTTACAAAAACTTAGGTCTTCCTAGCTTAACAAACAATATAAAAAACAATAACTCTCATTCGCTAATCCCGTAGTCTCTGATGGGTGCAAATATGGAGTTATCTATTTGTTCAGCCAGGCATGCCATAACTCATGATGCGCATTGAAATCTCCTAGGACCAGCCGGTTATCACCTTCCTACAGTAGCCTGATGTCAGGCGAATAACGCGGGGCGCATCTATTAATTGGCTGGATATACACATTAAGCAGTTCTATCTCAGCGATTTCACACTTTACCGCTACCCCCATACACTCCATGTATGGGTCACTAGAGTCGTGCTCAAGCGAGATGGGTCTGAAATGGACAAACTGATGCAAAAGAATTGCAAGTCCTAGAGAAGTATGGTAATCATTTGACGGAGACGGTAGCAGAAAGTTGCTCTGAACCAATTGAAATGAAGAGAAATGGGATCTAGGGCCCGAATGTGCAGGTAGCAGGATTAAGAGTTTCGACCACAAATTACGTCAAATTTTTAGAACTCACACTGGGCATCCTTTTTACATTTTCCTGTTGCGTGCACGGATATATTAAGAAACAGGAACAATTTTCACAAATCTGAGTGCAGGAAAAGAAAACTTGTTGACCAAAATGCGGCGTGGTAGAATTATGGAAATAGTGTAAATTAGGAGTCGGTAGACTATCGCACCAGGAATGTAAAGCATTCGTTTCATAGTGTACAAACCTGGGCCCTAATTCTCGCATACGTGATCGAGTTATTTCAATCGATATTTGGATTACGGCATCCGTTTTCGAATACATTTTCGAGTGGAATCTTGGGAGTTTTTGCCCGCCACACATTTGCTTGATTTTGTAATAAAACTAAACAATATCACAAAAAATAGGCGTTCTAGAATTTATTTTGGCTCAGGGGGCTATAGAGCCAGCAAAGCAGAATTACGGTTATATTTTTTGCACATTGAATGAGGACGTCTCCACTAGATTTAACGAAAAGTTTCGCAGTTTACCATATATAACCGCCGTATCACTTGTTATGCGAAATTACGTTACCAGATAACCCGTTATCTGCCTATAATCGTCTCCATCCGCAGACTTGTGGTCGACTTTATCTTCTTCATCTGAACACCACACTTGCATCAACCATGAGTGTGCAGTCGGTTCCTCCTCAACTATGTTCTAGATGACACAGCAATTTCAGCAATTCCTGTTAGGCAAGTGTTGTACTCTTACGTTTGAGTAAAAGATTTAGTTGTGCTTTTATGTTGTAAATAAAAGACTTATTGATAAATTAACAAACTTAAGCAAGATTTATTCTGTTAAATTCTGGAAACTGAAATACGTTACAATAGTTGATGTGCGTGTTAATACTTGTGGTGTAATACAATGACTGTGTTGTCTGAATGACTGAAAGAGACTGACTGAGTGAGAAAGAGTATAGCATGAGTGTAGCAAGTGTGTGTGTGTGTGTATGTATAATAACAATGATGCCTAGTTTCTGATTGTTTACAGTAGAACCCTAACATCTCCCTTTTTGAGACTTCTCGGGGGTCCGGGATACTGGCTGTACAGGGTTTCTTCGAGAAGTGATGCGTTGTGGGTGCATAACCGGTGATGATGGTGGAGTTGTGAAATCTTCTTCCATTGGTGGACTAATGTTGAAGTCTTCTAGTAGGATTTGAAGAGGAAGATTATCATTTTGCTCTGCAGGTACATTTTGATCGGTTTCCCTTGCTCGGAGTTGATCTGCGTGAGATCTCACAAGAATTTGTCTCTTATCCACTTGAATGAGAGTGTTGTAGGTAACATTTCCCACTTTGTTGATAATTTCACCTGGAACCCAGTAGCTTTTATTACCTTTGAAGTGTTTAGCGTAGACAAGATCTCCAGTGATGAAATTTCGTTGTTTTGTACCATGTTTCCGGTTGTATTGTTTCTCCATTTGAATGTTTCTCTCTCTGCTCGCTGGTGGAGGCTTTGTTATTAAATCGAAAACTGTTCTCATTTTTCGACCTAGGAATGATTCCGCTGGAGAGAGTTCATTAGGTGAGTTTTTGTTCGGTGTTGAACGATACACTTCTAAGAATGTTTGTAGTGCATTAGATGCCGTCTCCTTTCCCTCTGATTTTTTTAAAGATCGTTTGAGAGTATCGACGAATCTTTCTGCTTGACCATTGGAACTTGGGTGATATCGAACTGTTCGTGTGTGTTTGATTCCTCGTTTAGAACACCAATTTTCAAAATCCGCTGAGGAAAATTGTGTTCCATTGTCGGATACGATTTGTTCAGGATTTCCAAACTGTGAACAATAAGTTGTTAGTAACCTTAATGTTGCTGCGGTCGTGGTTGATGAAGTTTCATATATGACGGGATATTTGGAATATGAATCCACTATTACGAGGTAGTAAATGCTTTTTACAGGACCTGCGTAATCTATGTGAACACGTTCGAGAACGCGTGTTGTTGTGGGCCAAGGACAAAGGTTGGTTTTGATGGGACTTTTTGCTGCGAGTTGGCAATTGTTGCATTTCTTGACATAAGTCTCTATGTCCTTGTCTATGTTTGGCCAATATACGTAGCTGCGTGCGATAGATTTGCTTCTTTCTGTTCCTATGTGTCCGCGATGCAGTTGTTTGAGAATTTGTTTTCTGTAGCATTCGGGTACTATTATGCGCGTATTGAACATAAGACAATCATCTGTTATTGATATTGAATCTTGCCTGTTGAAATATGGAAGAATTGAAGAATCTATGCTGTTTTTGTTTTCTGGCCAGCCGTTGTATACGTAGTTTGAAACTGTTTGTAAGGTTGAATCCTTTTTGGTTGCATCCTGTATCATTTTGAAGCTAACTGGCAGTGTTGATACGGCGTCTGTGATGTCATTTCTTATATCGTTTTCTAGGTTGATTGAAGCTATGATGTACTCGTCTGATGGTTTTTCATGTGCGCTTATCAATCTTGACAGAACGTCTGCATGTCCAAAATCCTTTGTATTGGTATACTTTATATAGAAATCGTAGGTGAGAAGGATGAGAGCCCAACGTTGTAACCTGTTCGCGGTGTAGACCGGAATACCTTTTTTGGAACCAAATATGGTGAGCAATGGTTTATGGTCGGTATGTAGGGTGAATTTTCTTCCGAAAATCATTTTGTGGAAACGTTGTACGGCGAAAACTAGTGCTAGTCCTTCTTTTTCGATTTGACTGTAATTTCGCTCCGTTGGAGTAAGTGATCTTGAGACGTGATGAATGGCTTTGACACTGTTGTCTGGGTAAGTATGGTATATTACCGCTCCGATGCCATGTGATGATGCGTCCGCTGCAATGTGAATTGGCAATGCTGGATTGTAATGAGTTAGTAGTAAATCCGATGTTAGAATGCGTTTGAATTCGTTGAGAGATTGTTGACATTCTTTGGTCCAAATGAATTTGTGATCTTTTTTTAAGAGATCATCTAGTGGTTTTCGGATGTTTCTCATGTTGTAGACATACTTTCCATAGTGGTTTATGGAGCCTAGTAAAGATCGTACTTCTGAAATGTTTTCAGGGACCTTCAGGTTCTGTATTGCAAGAATTTTATCTGGATCAGGTCGTATGCCATTTTTATCTATGATTTTACCTAGATACTTTATTGATGGTTTGAAAAATTGACATTTTTCGAATTTGAGTTTGAACCCGTAATCTTGAATTTTCTGTAATAACAAATTAAGATTAGTTTTGTGATCGTGAAGAGATCTACTTGCCAAGACTATGTCGTCTATGTACGCTCGTGCTCCTTGGATGCCTGTGCATAGCTCATCCATGATTCGCTGGAAGGATCCTGGTGCTGATTTTATACCTGGAGTGAGGCGATTAAATCTGTATAACCCTTTGTGAGTATTAATAGTTAGCAAGTCTTTGCTTTGATCGTCGACTTCTACTTGTAGATATGCGTCAGAGAGATCCAAATGACTAAATATCATACAATCGTGACAATCTGAGAGAATTTCTTCAGGAGTGGGCAGAGGATACTGATTTGGTTCAATTGAATTGTTGAGACCCGTGGAATAGTCTGCACAAATTCTAATTTTTCCGTTCCTTCTACTCACGACTATTGGCGCTGCAAATTTTGAAGAATTGACTGGTGTGATGATATTTGCTTTTTCAAGTCTATCTAGCTCTGTTTCTATTTCTGTTCTCACGGCATATGGTACTGGGCGTTTTGCAATGAATGTTTCTTTTGCGTCTGGAAGAAGTTTAATATGCACTTTGGTTTTTGTACAAAGGCCAAGACTACTGTTGTCGAAAACAGGTTTGAACTTGCTTCTCAGGTTTGATATGTATTCATCGTTTGATATTTGGCGACACCAAGCTGAAATTGGTTTGTCCCAAAGGTTAAAACTTTGTATCCAGTCGATACCCATTATGTTTAAGTTATCGATTTCCGTGACGTAACATTGTAGAGTTAGCGTTTTGTCTGATACCGTTATGTTGCATTGACACTTTCCGATTAGGCTGATGCTGTTGGAATTCACGTCTGTTGCAGTATCATTTGTTTTGTGTACGTGAGGCTTACCTATGTATTCCCATGTTGATCGTGATATGATTGAAATATCGGATGCTGTGTCGATTTGTAATTTGACTTGTTTCTTGTTTATTTCCACGGTGGTATATTTTCGCAATTGTTGAAATTGGAGTTGCTTTGAAGAGAATACAGCGTTGGCGTTGTATTTTGTTTTGTCCGACTTGACTGCAGTTTTGTCTGTAGTGGACTTGCCTCGTTTTGCGCTTTTGCAAAAGTTATCCTTGTGACCTGTCTGCTGACAATTTGAACATTTATGATTTTTAAATGGACAGTATTTTGAGTAATGCATGTCTCCGCATAACCAGCAGGGTGTTTTAGGAATTTTATGGGAATGCTTGTTGTTGTTCTTGGCGAATTTCTTGACTGCGCAAATTGATTGCGATTGATGCTCGATCAATGTATTGTCTGTTTTCAAATCCATGAGTCGTTGAGTTTCATCTACAAGCGTGTCTAGAGTTGTGGAGTCCTTTGCTTCGTCTAGCAATTTGAGTACACGTAAGCGAATGTCGTTGTCTTTGCTTGATTGTAAACCTAAGACATAGATTAGACACTTGAATTGATCCACTTGCATTTCATTTAGCTTGAAGAGTTCGCACTGTAAGTTAACTCTACCGGCGTATTCCTTATAGTCTTCTCCTTCAAGTTTTTTCATTTGCAAACACTTGTAGCGTTGAGACACTTGAGTTTCTACCTTACCAAATAGTTTGTTAAGTTTCGCCAGGGTGTCTTTGAGACTCATTTCTGTTGGATTCTTTGGAAGAACGTAGTTCCTGAATCTTTCGTGAACACTGTTTGACATCTTTCTCCAGAGTAACGCAACTTTGTCATGATCGTCCAGAGATTGGGCTTCTTTTTCAAAGACATGTTGGTAGCGATTGTACCACGCTTGAAAAATTAATCCGCTTTCCGGTTCATAAACGAAGTCTGTCATGGAATGTGAAAGAGATTCCATCAATGCTGCTTTTGAAGTGCTGGGACTCGTAGCATCTTTGGTGTTTCCAGTACTCTGTGCTTGAAGTAGATTTGTTAATTGTTGCAGTAACTGCGTTTGAAGATTCATAGCCGCTTGCTGTTCAGCTAGTAATTTCACAATGTTCTCGCTTGACATTTTATGTGCAGTTGATTTTTGCGTAGATGAATTGAAATTAAAGAATTTATTTCCTTATTCACCGTCCTCGTCGCCAGTTGTTGTACTCTTACGTTTGAGTAAAAGATTTAGTTGTGCTTTTATGTTGTAAATAAAAGACTTATTGATAAATTAACAAACTTAAGCAAGATTTATTCTGTTAAATTCTGGAAACTGAAATACGTTACAATAGTTGATGTGCGTGTTAATACTTGTGGTGTAATACAATGACTGTGTTGTCTGAATGACTGAAAGAGACTGACTGAGTGAGAAAGAGTATAGCATGAGTGTAGCAAGTGTCAGGGATGGAAAATTCAGTACAATAGTACTTTTTTCAATACCATTTCACTATAAAAAGTACCGAAGTACCCCCGGGGCGAATTCAGTACCATTTCCATACTCTAGTCTAGAAAAATGTTATGTGGGACTAAAAATGCAAAATTCAAGATAAAATTTCTAGAAATTTTAAAAATCTGTATATATGTAGGGAATTTACCAAAATATGAACCTATATTGATGATTTTCTTCGTGGAGTTCTTCCACCCTTTGATAATCCGAAATATCAAGTTACATATCGTTTTGATTATATTCAGAGTTCAATATAAACAAGGCTCTACGACAGCGATCGAAATGATAGTCGATAGTTTGCCAGCTCTAGGGTATTTAAAATGTGCATCTATACCCACATTCTCTATAGGAATATTTTATATCCTTATCGAATACAAAGTATCTAATTTCAGTAATTCGGAAGGGATAATGAGCCTAAAACTTTTAAAATACCGTTCTATAGGGGCTATATAAGAACGTGGACCCGTACTGACAAATTTCTGGGGGAGAGTTTTGTAGCCCCAACGAAGACTAAATACCAAATTTCAACAATTTTGGTATGATAATGTTGCTCAAACCTTCAAAATACCGAAAATCGGGAGGTGCCGTTGTATGGAAGCTATATCAAAACGTGAACTTATAGAGCCCATTTTCAATTGAAGCTTCTGTACCAAATAAAAAAGCTCCATATTAAATATTGAGAGCTGTATCTGGAATTTAACAGACACGGATCTGGATCAGATTACATGGATTTAAACATTTGTTGTTGTTTTTTACTGAATAAAAAAAATATTTTTTGCTTAAAAAAAAAATAAAAAAGTACCTTTTCAATGAAAAAAGTACCATTTTAGTACTGTTTGAAATTTTTAATTTTCCATCCCTGGCAAGTGTGTGTGTGTGTGTATGTATAATAACAATGATGCCTAGTTTCTGATTGTTTACAGTAGAACCCTAACAGCAAGGTACACACGACTGACCTTTTCAACAGCCGAGGTAAACCTATTCAAACAAACTCATTAAGCAATACCCCGCAATGCTTATTGTGTTGTAATTGGAGACAATCTGAAGAAGAACAACTCCATTGAAAGGCAAGAGTGTTATTTGTTCGCTCCCAGAATTAATAACACCAGTCCTGTCCAGCGTGTACAATCGCACCAGCTGATAAAACAACCTTTACAACTGTCCTTAAATATCCACTTATCTGACCGCCAGGTCTGTATATAAGCATAAGGCTGGATCCTTCTTGAAATTCGAAACACAACCCAACTAAAAGGAAACAAGTAAGAAGGTATCAGTCAGCTGTGCTGACCGAGATATAACCTCAGCCACATCTTGCGGATTTGCCATTTTGTGTGGTGCCGTCCTGGTTTCTTGGAACATTTTGCCCAATATCTCAGGAAGTATGGACTTGCGCAAGAAAAAAATTGTATCGTCGTAAAGGGAGCCGCTTGGACAACTTACTGAAACAAATTTCAGAACGATTCGAGAGGAGCTCTTAAACTTCACTTTATCCGAAATTTGTGTGGGAGGCACCCGAAGTAGTGGAAGAATGTATTGCATATTCGAACCCAATTGATATTTGGAAGGAATAATACGATTCTAGAGTTATCGTTCACACCATTTTACAGTCAATTTTTTAACTTTTGGGGGAGGTACCCGAAGGAATGGAGTTGGGACAAAATATTACGATACCCAAAATTTCGAATCGGTTGATCCGTTCGAGAGTTATCGTGCGCACCAGCCAGACGGACAGACAGACTGACGGACATGGCTAAATCGACTCCAAATTGTCTGAAACGAATTTCTTCCAAACATACTTGGGGTATAAAACCGTTATTTCGATGAGACACATTTTTGGCCGTATCAAAGTGTATATACTCTTTTAGCCTAAAGGCTGCTGAGGGTTTAAAAACTGTAGAACAACATGTGAACACTACTCATCCAAACGCAACTTTAAATTCAATTTAGATTTGAAATGCTTTGTAAATCAGTGTAAAATTAAATAATTTTTATAACTGTAAACAGTTCTCAAAATTCAACAACGATCGTCCCTAGCTGGCATCATATCAAATATCAACCGCAATCTCACTCAAGCGCGTTACACACGTTACAAACTATGTAAATGTCTCCTCACACACATCTTTGTTTACAAAGCTTATCGGAACATAAGAGTTACTTACAAAGTTACAAAGTTAAACACACCATGTGGACATTAAAGTAATGCATCATCAGTCTAGCGTCTAATCTCAATGAGAACATCACGATCCATAGTAAGATTTTGTAATCAAAATGCAGATCACGAGTAAATAAATAAATATTTTTTTTAATTGTAAAAAAATAAATAATTTATTTCAATATGTATATTTCTAATTGTATCATTCTAGGCCATTGGAACCATCGGAGGAGAGTACATTACTGCAAAAAGATAAGACCAGCAGCAGAGGCAACAAGAAAAAGATGACAATAACATTGGGTCTGAGTAAAATCTTAGAGGGTCGAAGTATTATTGTCGATATATTGGCAATATTCTTTGGCATTGGAACATGGATTGGCATAAACAGTACCTTTATCCAGCTGCCGTTGTTGGTTGAGGTGGCTCCTGAAGGTTGGAGTTTACCCTCGTATCTAAGTGTAATGGTACAAATTGGCAATCTTGGTCCACTAGCCTATACCTTGATACAAAAGTTTTGCAAACGTAATGATGCTCCCATGATATATGTGCTTTTGGCCACTGGAACCTTGTCGGCTATACTAACCGCATTCTTCTATGACAAAACTGCTGTGTTGTTTGGTGGAGAACACAGTGTGGCCTTGTTTGCATTGACCATATTCACTGCCTTTACTGCCTGTACCAGTTCTGTGCTATTTATGCCCTATATGGGAAGATTTCGGGAAATCTATTTAATCACTTATTTTGTGGGAGAGGGTCTTAGTGGCCTGCTGCCAAGTGTGGTGGCATTGATACAAGGTATTGGTGGTGCCTCCGAATGTATACTGGTAAATCAGACTGAGACGGGGGAAGCTGTATATGAGAAATATGTACCACCACCACGTTTTGGTACACAAGATTTCTTCATTTTTGTTTTTGTGATGATGCTGCTAAGCTGTGCAGGCTTCACGCTACTCGATCGTTTGAAGTTATCGAAAACCCAATATGCTGCCGTTAAAGTGGGTCTAGGTAATGACTATGTCTATTCCAGGGATTCAAAAACATCTCCCAACGCAATTGAGGCCAATGGCAACAAAACATCGTCGTCGGCAGCGTCAACTGCAGTGGATGATAATCAAAACAAAGTTGTTGAAGACTTGGCTCCTGAAATATCAACACGGGTCTATGTGTTCCTGCTGCTCCTAATTGGTATTGTTAGCTTTTTTGCCAATGGCATATTTAACAGCATACAATCTTATTCGTGCTTGCCGTATGGTGGCCAAGCCTATCATTTATCGGCCACCTTATCTGTAATAGCAAATCCCGTGGCTTGTTTCCTCGCAATATTCTTGCCCCACACCTCTCTGCGTAGCATTTTAACACTGACCGGTCTGGCCAGTTTACTTTCGGCTTATGTATTTGTTACAGCAGCCATGAGTCCTTATCCACCGCTACATGGTACCACAGCTGGATCAGTTTTAGTGGTAAGTATTATCGTGTCTTCTTTCTTTATTTATTTTTTTTTCTCAACTCTTGTTTTCTTTTTCCTTCAGATCATAACCTGGACCTTGTTAATCGGTTTGGTCAGCTACATAAAACTAAGCATAACAACTGTTATGCGTTCTCAGGGCGGTAAATCCCTAGTCTGGACTGGGGGTTTAACCCAACTTGGTTCTCTTATTGGTTCCATACTTATTTTTGTTTTAATCAATTATACAAATAGCTTTACAGCAGCCTATGAGGAGTGCTAAAAAGACAGACAGACAAAGAGACAAACAAAAATAAAATATTTATAAGGGATTGAATTTTATATATTTATATGTACAAATGTACTTAGTTTTTTTGGCTAAGATTTTTTTGTTTTGTTTTTGTGGTGATCCATTTATGATATTAAAACGAAATTTCCATATTTTGAAAAGAGACAACAAAAACAACACAGCGCGTTGTAACATAATTTGTTGAACAAATTGTTAGACAGTATTTAATTTGAGCTACAAATTTTAATTTATTATTGTGTTATTTTATTATTCTAAATTTATTAGTTCAATTGGTATGTTTAAAGAAACAAATACACGTTAAAGATAAATTTTAAAATTTATTATCTTTTAAAAAGTTTGTTAGGTTGCCCAACGTTTTACACTAGCAGGAAGTTACCCTCTAAGCCAGTCCACACCAGATGACAAACGAAACCACGCTCTGGCGAAAGAAATTCGCAACTTAATTAACCTAACGATTTAAACCCAAACAAGTAAGTCGTTAAGTTCGACCGGGCCGAACTTTTTTATATCCTCCACCATAAAATATTTTTAACTAAAAGGAAATAATTAGTTAATTTTAGGTGCAAAATTATTTATTAAAAAAATGTAAATCGGGAGGTACCGTTATATGGGGGCTATACCAAAACATGGACCTATGTTGGCGATTTTTAGTGAAGATATTTCGTGACCTCAAATTTCAAATTACAGGTAGTTCAATTAAAAATTCTAGTTAATATTCTTAAAAATTCCGAAAACCAGCAGGTACCGTTCTATGGGGGCTATATCAAAACATGGACCTAGGTTGACGATTTTTGGCGGAGAAGTTTTGTGACAACAGTGAACTTCAAACGTCAATTTGCAGCTATTTCGGTTAAAAATTATAGTTAAAACCCTCAAAATAACGAAACTCCGGAGGTGTTGTTATACGGCGGCTATACCGAAACATGGATCTATGATGACATTTTTAGTGAAGAATTTCCTTGACGACTTAAAAACTCAAATATCAAATTACAGCTAGTTCTGTTAAAAACTGGAGCTAAAATCTTCAAAATACCGAAAATCGGGAGATACCGTTATATGGGGGCTATACCAAAAAATGGACCTATGTCCATAGTTTTTAGAATTATTGCTAATTTGGTCAGAAAATGTGACTAAAAACGTCAAAATACCTGAAATCAGACTGCTCCGTTATATGGGGCTATACCAAAACGTGGACCAATGTAGCCCATTTAAGCTGCCTGCAAACAAAAGGTACATCGTCCCAAAATTTCAGCTTCATATATCCAGTTTTGTGGATGCTAGAGTGATTACAACAGGGAGTTGTTGTTGTAACCATGTTTTATTATTATGTTTGTATGTTCGTTCTCCTGTTCAATCTGGCTCTGGGCCTAACTCCAGTTCCAGGAAAATGGCTACTTCTATGCGATGTAACCACAGATCCACTGGAGTTATATGAGTAGGTTTGGCAGGGCAGTTGAATAGGTGCTTAGTATCGTGCGGGCTCATGCCGCATACAGGGCAGATGTCTTGCACGGTGCGATCAATTCCCGCCCAATGGGAATTTAGGTGACTGCTATATCCCGAGCGTAATTGAGCCAAAACTACTGTGGTTTGTCGTGGCAGCTGACGCTCTTCAGCTGCGATAGATGGGGGTTGTACTCCGATGACTGCATTCAAACAATAATTGTTTATGGTCTTAGCAACTGTGTCCGTGTGAATGCTGTTCAAACCTGCCTGATATGCCTGTTGATCTAGAGGTTCTCTCCTATATTGCTGGACCACCGTCTCTAGAGCATGAATGTCCTTCCTGATATGTCTGGGTCAGCAGATGGTGATTGGGATGGCTCTCACGGTAACACCCGAGCAATGTAGCATCTCATTATGTTGCCATACTGGAAGAATCTTTGCCTCCTCATGTAGATGGTCCACTGTAGATTTGTGGAGGCACCCTGTTGCTGTTCTCAGGGCGGTGTTCTGACAAATTTGAATCTTATCCCACTGCGTGTCACATAAATTCGGGGACCAAACTGGCGCCGCATAGCTTACCACAGACCGGCCTATCGCTTTATACGTGGTCAACAAGGTTTCTTTATCTGCACCCCAAGTGCTGCCGGCTAGGGACTTGAGGACCGTGTTCCTACATTTCAGTATATCGCAGATAGCTGTGGCATGCAAGGATGACGTGAAAGTGGTGTCGTATGCGACCCCTAGAATTTTGGGGCAGTTTGTGGTCGGAATTCTGCTACCATCGACCCTGATATTCAACTCTCTTCTATACTGCGCCGTCCATGTGGTGAACAGAGTGGCCGTCGATTTAGTAGCAGATATCTGCATATTCCTCGCGTGGAAAAATGTGGTAAGATTGGTTAAATAGGAGTTCAGTCTCTCACAGATGTCATCAGGGTAGGTACCTGACGCCAGGATCTGGAGGAGGCGGAATACAGGAAAGGTAGATGTTAAACACTTCCCTGTTTCACTGTACGGGGCTTGGATTTCTTGTTCCTGAATTCCACATACGACTGGCGACCACACATATGGTTGATTATCCAACGTTTCAGGCCGGAGGGTTGTCTGCTCGATGTCCTCGAATAGCGTGGAGTGCTTGACAGTATCAAAGGCTTTTGATAAGTCAAGCGCCACCATCACTGTTCTATCGCACGGCCGTCTCTGGTTGAGTCCTTGACAAATATGTGTGGTAACGTGCTGTGCTGCTTACGGAATCCATGCTGATGATCGGCAACTCGATAGCTATTTCTGATACCGGGGAGGACTAAGGCCTCAAGGGTCTTTGCTACGGGCGACAAAAGCGAAATCGGCCTGTACGATTCACTTTTGCTGGCATCCTTGCCGGGCTTCCGTTGTGGGACCACCCTGCCCATTTTCCAGACTTCGGGAACAATGAGGGTGGATAGCGACAAGTTGAGAGCTTTAGTGAGATACCCCACTCCCGGCTCATCCAGCTGCTTCAGCATTACCATGGACATTCCACCAGGGCCCAACGCTTTGGATGATTTAGCGTTCCTGATGGCATTCGCAACATCATCCATTGTAAACTGTGGTGGTTCATACTCGGCAGGAAGAGATTTAATGCGACGTAACACTCTTCTTTTCGCCCTGTCACTCTCGGGGTGCTCGACAAACTGTCGATTGAAGTAACTTGCACACCTCTTCGGGTCAGTCAACGTAAAGTCGCCAAACGTGACTGAGGTCCTGTCATCCCTCCTTCCGGGGTTCGAGAGTGACTTAACCGTTGTCCACAATTTACTTATACCGGCTCCAATGTTGCAACTCTTCAGATGATTTATCATGATGATTTATTGTCAGCTCCCTGACTCTGGGGTCGTCGGGGTTAGTTCGACGAAGCTCATCACGCTCATTTGCTAATGTCGTCGCATCTGCTGTGAAATAGGAATTCAGCCTTTCACAAATGAGAGACACTTCACGCCTCAAGCGAATTTCTTGGGACTAAGGTTCATAAAAAGAAGAGTACACCCTAGTCCGTCCATAAAATACTCGAAAATTAAAGTAAATGGGGTGAACAGAATGCTTGAGGCGTGTAGAGAGAGGTTAAGTGTGTCTCAGGACATACCCAGATATCAGAGAATTTACTTGACGTAATGATTGTACAGTTATCCGCCTATGTTACGGTCTCAGTGCCGTCTGGAGGGGTGGAATAGAGGAAAAGTAGAGATTAAACAGTTCCGCAGATATCGCCACATCTTGCCTTAGACTTTTTGTTCCTGAATTCCACGTACGACTGGCGCCCAACATATGCATGATTGCCCAACGTATCAAACTTGGCCGGACGGTAGTCTGCTCGATGTCCTCAAACAGCGTGTAGTGCCTCAAAGTATCATAGGCTCTTGATAAATCCAGCGCCATCATCACAGTTCTATCACACGATACAACTAATATGTGTGGAGATGTGCAGAGCTCTTGTTGCGCTTACGGAACCCATGCTGATGATCGGCAACTTGAAAGCTATTTCTAATGCTCGGGAGGACTAAGGCCTCAAGGGTCTTTGCTACGGGCGACAAAAGCGAAATCGTTCTGTATGATTCACCTTTGCTGGCATTCTAACCTGGTTTCTGTAGCGGGACCACCCAGCCCATTTTCCAGACTTCGTGAACGATGTGGGTGACTAGCGACAGGTTGATAACTTTAGTGAGATACTCGACTCCCGGCACATGCAGCTGTTTCAGCATTATCATGGAGATTCCATCAGTGTCCAACGCTTTTGATGATTTAGCGTTCCTTATGATATTCGCAACACCATCCATTGAAAATTGTGGTGGTTCATCCTTGGCAGGAAGTGTTCTGAAAAGACGTAGTACTCTCCTCTTCGCCCTGTCAAACCTGGGGTACTCGACAAGTGAGCATAATATCGCCAAACGTGACTGAGTTTCTACTATCTTCCTTCTTCCCTGGGTTTGAGAGTGACTACACCTTTGCCTACAATTCACACAATTCAGTTATTCCGACTCCAATATTCCAACTCTTCAAATGATTTAACCACTTGTTCCGCTTATGTTGACCGACCAACCTGTTAACTTTCATTGTCTCTGACTCTGAGGTCAATGGCGAGTCTCAACACGCTGATTTGCTTACTGCGTCGCCTCTGCTGGGATGTTTGGTCTCACTTTGGATATTCGACCAGAAGAGAGTTGCTTCGACTACAGAAACTGTGAAGATACATGTATCCGCCCTGCCTCGTCCATATTTAATTGATCATTTGGCAATTTACCTTTCAACACTATCTCTCACCAAAAAACTGAGTAATATGTATTAAAATTGTAATGCAGTTTAATGAAAAAATTGGAAATTAAAAAAAATAAATTAATAAAATATTAAAGTTTCGGCAAAAAATAAACAAAAAAACTAAATTCGTTGTAAAATGGATCCAAAATTAAATCGTAAGTTAGGCTATCAGCCTCTCTCGTGATACATAAAAAACTAACAATTTCCCCACAATTGTCCTAGTTCCCGATGAATCAATGAAAATTCAACGTGTTGACATTTATTTGCAAGATTTGAAAGAACGCCTAAAACAGCTAAGATTACAACACAGTGCAGTTATACAGAGTTCTGAAGATATTCTAAATGAAATCAATGAAGTTTCTTCAACCTTACCTTTGGTTGAAAATTCTGAAGCTACTAACATCAGTCCAGAACGTATGACAAAAATCAAGAAACTTATTTGGGAATTTGAAGAAGCCAAGGATAAAGAACATGGTCACCGGCGTCAAACGGTGTCACTGGATGAAAAACCTCACGTTGACATCAAGAAAATATTGCAAGATTTTGAAAAATTAAATGAAAGCCACTTGCTCAGTGATAGTTTGCAATTATTTCGTAAAGCTAAAGTGGCATTGGATAAGATAGACAATTTTCTGGGGGCTTCAAAGGATGCGATTGAACCGAGAAACAATGTTCATCATAAAATCCAATTTTACAATTACGATAAAGCTGATGGAATGAAAGAGTGTTCAACACCTGGTCATGCAGGCTTGAATAAAAATCAAGATCCATTGGCTGTAAGGGAGACCCTGTCGAATTATGTTTCATGTTGCAGCAGTCTTGCCAGTGTTTCAAAAGATTTCGAAAATTCCAGTGCACTTACAAATTCTCTCAGCGGTTACGAAGGCGACAATGATGATAGCGAATTCGATGTATTCTCGGCAAGTGGAAGAAATAAATAGAAACATGAATATTACAACTGAATTTGAGTTACTAAAAATAATATATGTACATACATAAGTTAATTAACCGAATACTACTTTGCAAACCTACCCGCCAAAAATATTTTTGATGCATTGTTAAGACGGTGACACCCAAAAAAAATTTGCATGGAACTCTTAAATTTAACTAGCCGCAAAGCTTGGGGTTGAATCCATTGTATGAGGATGGTGTTCAGGCCTGTCTGATATACTTTCAGCTACATTGGCCCGACCGCCATTAAAATCCAAAAATAGACTCAAATATCAAAAAGAAACAAAAATGTACATCATAGTATAATTATTTTATCTCTATTTAAATTTTCAAATCTCATTCACTTAATAATCAATATTTAACGATCAACTTAATGCCTCATAGTGATGAACACCATCAGCATTAACATGCTGGACACCTGCTGTACTATGATGTTGCTGAATTGTGGGTGCATGATTAATGATATAAGAACCCGCTGTTGTTGTGGCTGTTGTAGGAACACTTGTAAGAACAACCGTCTGATGCTGCTGCTGTTGTTGCTGCTGTTGATCATTTTCCGTCAATGCCCTTAATTCCAATTCACATATAAGCTGTGAAACACGCATTTTAGCTTCAGCAATCATTTTCGGACTTAACGCCTTAACACTGGAGCTAACACTTTCAAAAAATAAATCAACATGATTTTTCTCTTTTGGCGGGGGCACAGGAATTGCCATACTATTGCCCATTAGTTCTTTGAATGAATCCATCAACTCATTCTTGTCTTTTTGTATTTGCAGCAATAGTTTCATGCCTTCCTTACGATCGGGCATCTCTTCCTCTTCAGGAATTTCTTCAGGCTTTACCATTTTACGTTGGCGTATAATATTGGGTTTTGATAGCATTTGCTGGTTTTCAATAATGTGACTAACATCATCACCTGTAATAATTTCAGAATTTTCCATGCTATCATCTTGCATATATTGATCTTCGGACGTTTGTTCATCCGTTTGTGGTTCATATGTGGCATACTCGTTCTGCTGCTCATTGTCGTCTTGCTCCGGTCTGAAATCACATCAAAACATTAATCTTAAACCAAACTCACAACATCATAACCACTTACTCCTCTATAAACTCATCAATCTCATCAATACAATTATCGCTATCTTCTGGTGTTGGAGTTAGCCTCTGGCGTTGTTTATAATATTTACTACGTTCCCTTCTAATGCTTAAATTCAATCGTGCAACTCCTTCTCCTTTGTTTATTAGAATTTCTAAATTACGTGCATGTTTACTGGTCCTTTCGTGTCGCTGCAAATGGCAACGATTGCAATCCAAACGACATTGGCAAGCTCGACAGAAGGGTTTATTTGGATCATCTTCACAGCGTGCAAGCCATGGTGAAAATATATTTAACCATTTCTCACAAAATTTCTGTGAATATTTCGGTTTAGTAACAGAACCACTGCCACTACTTCCGCTGTGATGTTCTTTAACGGTGCTTTCCCGGTTCGGTTCCGTTTTCAGTTTTGTTACCTTCCTAAATACAACATCCAAAAAGTAGTTTAGGAATTGGAAAAGGGTATTGAAGAAAAATAGTAGGAGTGTTATACAAGGCTGATTTTTTAAGTTCCAACATTAACCGTTTTACACTTTTCAACTTACCACTCGGGATCGTTGGGATCTTCGTGAAAGCTCATAATGACGGGTATTTAATTTAAGAGCTACTAATTCTAAAATAAATTAATTAAATTTAATATAATTTTCCGTACTAATGCAATCGTGAAAGTACATTCAGTTGCAAACAATGTGACACCAATATTAAAAGCGGTCCAAAAACAATCACATAAATTTCTATGGCTTTAGCCCATGATATACAACCCTGCCTTAACAGGACTGTGTTTTGTGGTATGTTTTGTTCAGTGTTAATTAATGCCAAGTTTACACTTGCACCCCAAAATCCACTGGATTTCACGAAATCCTGAAATACACACCGGTGTTTACACTTATTTTTTTTGTGATTTCAAACATATTACAATAATCAAGGTAGATGCACATGCGCAGCTGATCGAACATGAATTTTCAAAACAAGTTGTTGTAAATTGAATTAGTCATCAAAAATATACGACAATAAAGAACTTTACAACTTTATTTCAAAAATTATTGTAAAATTATCTATATATCGTATTAATTGTGTATAGTACTAACAAATGAAAAAATAAAAAATTATTTTATCGTTGAGACATCATAATAATAAATTTTTATAGATAAAAGTTGTGTTCAGAACCTGCAAAATATTACTACTTGCAGTGGTTTTCCCGTTTAGTGCTAAAAATGCGTTCCCGTACTGCGAAATCTAGCAAGACATGCACTTCTCTTTAAACAAAAATAGTGCCGAATAATATCCTCTTCTCTGTTTTCTGCTATACAATTTTGGCCTAGTAGAAACTAGCAGCAAGCATGATCATTGACATCTAATATGATAGCTGATACGTTGATTTTGATATTTATGCTGGAGTTTTTGCAATTTCCCTCATATTTCCGTTCCCGTATTTTTTTAAGAAATTTGTATGGGGAAGCAATTTTTGACAATTCGCTCTTTTTTTCTAACATTACCGTTAAAAAAGTACGGGAACACAATGAAAAATAGCATTGTAGCAAAGTAATTTAATATTCTTTTCAAATTGTTTACAAATTTTGATACTAAAATTTTTTGTTGCTGCAATTGACCTTGTTTATTGCGATGATTTCACAACATCTTTCGGTGTAGTCCAACAGAGTTATGAAAAATGCACTCTGTTCGATACATTTTATAAGCAGTTTCTGTAGAGATCCCTACAGAAAAAACAGTTGGTTGATCCCTACACATTTCTTCAAAAGATAAACAAGAATGTATACATTTCGAAGAATTTGTTATAAAATAAAGAAGTAAAAACTTAAGTTGCGAACATTTTTGCGGTAATTCACGAGACGGAAATTTTTAATGGAGTGGAGTTGGAGTCCATGTCGAAAGCTTAAGTAGTGATTGGAAGACATCATAAAACAACTTTAGGATGATGAAAGAAAATCAGATGCGCTTGGATTAAATCGGAAATGGAGGAATGTGATTGAATTTAATGGAAACTTTTTTAATTTGTGTTTATATAATAAAGTTCTTTGTGTTCATGTTTTACACAAATAATAAATGCATTTTATTCATTTTGGGATATTTCGCAATGGCTTGCATTTTAATTGCATCTTTGGACTGATTAAAAATGCAATCCGAAGAGTGCCTTTAATTTCAATTCAAAACACTACATTAAATGCTGTGATTTGGATCGAAAATGGAGTGCATCCTAGCTGTGTGCTGTGGAAGCAAAATGGAGTGCATCCTAGCTGCGCGCTCTCTTGTCTCTTGTAAAATTCATAAGTGAATTCGTAGGAAAAGATGTACTCCAACGGCAAATGTACCGTACACTTGTGCTGATCCAACTGCATCCGCGGATGCAAACTTTTTGCTGGGAAGTGTTGCAACTTTTGGTACTTTTTTTTAGGCAAAACTGGGTTGTATATCATGTGTACTGTGATTTCGATGTCGATTTCGCTGAAATCGCGAAATGCGATGATTTCATTTTTGTAAGCGAAATCATGATAAATTTTACTTGATTCCGCTCAAAATCACGAAACGCCTTCAAAATTACGAAACGACGCCGAATGTAAACCAAGCATAAAAGCCTTTTTTGCGCTATGGAATTGACATTTGAAATCCAAACCCACTGGGTTAATCCGGTTAAGTGTAACCGGGGTATTAGATTAGCACATTATATGATTTCGTTTTGCGAAATTCTAGACATAAATGCAGTTTATTTACATTTGCCTTTTGCGTCATTCGTTTACATATACACACGCACACAATCACACAACACACAGACATGATAATTTCAATTAGAAAAAACTGGAATTTCACAACACAAATGTTTATCAACGGATTTGACCTTATTCAAAAACAAAAAACACAATTTTTGCAAGTTATTTTAACTATATGTTTTCACTTTTCTTATTGTTTAAGTATTTTTGTTTTTTTCTATCATACAACAACAACATAAAACAGTTGAATTTTTCGGTAGTTTATGACAAAAAAGAAGGGTTGCGTATAATAGTATGGTGTTTTCGTGTGTTGTTTAGAATAAATGACGCAGCTATTTTCATTTATTTTTGTATGGTAATGCTAAGTTTACATTTACGAAATCCACTCGATTTCAACTGTCAATTCCATAGCTCAAACGTCAAATTAAATCTCATCTGAAATCCATTGGATTTCATTTGATTTATTTATTTGCTAAATCCGGCCATAATCTTCCAAATTTCCCATACAAGAATAATAGTACGTTTATATATAACCGGATTAACAAACCCACTGGGTTTCAAATGTAAATTCCATTGATTTATATTTGAGAAAATTAAAAACAATTTTGATGTGGAAATAGCAAATAGTATTTTTTTTTTTTTGGAGAACAAATTTGAGTGCGACAATATCCTTTTTAGGTAATTTTCCTTCTAATTATTAATAAAATACAACATTTTTGCTTCCTGTATTGGTCGACAAATTGTTCTGTTTCGTCAAGTCAGCTGACTGCATGCTGGTTTTTGCTGGGACCAGCGTTGTCAGTATTGGGGATTTTTCCCCAAATTGGGGAATTTTTATTTGAAATGGGGAAAAAAATTTCGACTTGGGGAATTGGGAAAATGTTGAGGAAATCTGAAAAATCTTTGGGGATTTTTGGGGAATTTCTTTTTTGACTAATTACTTCAGATTATCTGATCTTTTTTAATTTCAGTACGTGAATAGTATTAGCGCACGCGTGACGCACAAATGATATGCATCATATACTAACTGGTCGCAGCTGTAATAATTTATGACAGATTTGAAAAGTTATCATGCGGTTCGACGACTGACAGCGTACTAGAACAGTGGGTTGAATTGAAATAACATTTTCCATCATTTCTACTGCTGAAGGGGACTTAACTGCAGAAATGGTTTCTAGATTGGTGGGCAATGATGAAATTAAACTTTATTTAACATTCATGGCTCCAATTATAAAAGAGATAAATATGCTTAGGCCCGTTATTATATCCTTTTTTTGTAGTTAAATGTTAGCCGATATCGGACAGATAACCCGTTTTATATTCCTGCAAGTTTGCTTTAATAAGAAGTGTCAGATAAATTGAAAGCAAGTTTGTGTTCCTTTTAAAATTTAAAGTGCGCCCAAAAACAAGAAAAATTTGAGAGCAAATTCGAATCAACCAATCCGATTTGAGTAAATTTTATGTATACAGACTGTTTTGCTTGAAATGGAATGGAAGATGTAATAACAAATTCCTGGTAATGCGAACTTAATTCCTTATTTTTCTTAAAATAAGGTATAACAATAAGGGATTTTAAAGAAAAGATATAAGAACGGGCCTTAATCTAAGTTTTCAAACCGATGCACACTGCAAATATGCATTTTCCCTGTGCACTCGAATATTGAAACCATTTATAAAAAATTAAGAAGATATTGAAAAAATAGTGGAATCGATCGAAAACGACTCGGCATATTTACCATGAGGAGCCATGGACCTAGGCTTTAATTTTGACTTGTACTTTTTTTGAGTAAACAATTATTAAAGTTAAAAAGACCAGTGCCGAATATCTTAAACGCTGTTAGTGCAAATGCTGTAACCGATGCCTACAAATATGCAATTATTAACCTTACAAGCAATTTTACCCCAATATTTGCAGCAATTCACAGGGTTAACACAATTTTAGCTCTATACGAACCTTTTCAGTTGTCAACACAAAAATCTCCACGATTGTTTAAGAATCGCAATGGAGAAAGTTATCATTCGTAAATTGGAAATGGTATTAAGTCCCGGGCCACACTAAGAGTAATTTCACTGAAATTTTGACATGAAAGTAAAAGAAAATGTAAATTAAAACGGTCTGTTTGTTTCATACGAATATTGCAACAAAGCAAAATTGCAGAACAAATGAAACCGTGTACACTAGTTTCTTGAAATTATGCATTTTTCCCAAAAAATGCAAAGTTTCATGTCAAAATTTCATTGAAATTACTTTAGTGTGGGCCGAGACAAAATATGCTTTCCGTTCCAACAAGTAATTCTTAAAATGCAGTACGAGTTACTAGAATAAATAATCAATTTTCTAACAAGTCCATTTTTTGTAGACATTTTGACCCTCTAATGATTCTGAATCACTTGAAAGTGAAGTTTTCAATATCGTTAATTTAATTCATATATAAGTGTATAGAATACTTTCAAGTTTAATGATATGAATTTCAATAGTAAAATAAAACTACTTTCGATTTTTTTAATTATTTGTTAAAAAAAATTTGGGGATTTTTTTGAGGAAATTCAATAAAATCTGGGGAATTTTGGGGAAAAGTTTTGGGCAAGTTGGGGAAAAGAGTCTAAAAAATACTGGCAACGCTGGCTGGGACACCAGTTTACTTGTTACAATTTTCTAGCAAAAGAGAATAAAAAGTACTTGCTCTCTGAGAAAGTTCTTACTGGGAAAGTAACCAGACAGTTGTTGTACAAGTTGCTAAACGCACTTTACACTTGTACATAAAACAGGTGGTTTAAGAATTTACGACCAAGCAAAAAAAAAAAAATAGAAGTTGCATGGCCCAATTACAGGACCCCCCAGCAAAATCAGATGATTTCGATTTGTGCTGTCACAATTCGCCCGCAGGGGCATTCCTAAAAAGGGATGACGGGTGTAACGACCCCGCGGACCCCACGTTACCGACCATGGGCGGTATAACCCTAATATACCTGTGAGAGCCAACCCAAATAGGTGGGGAATAGGGTCTCTAGGTATCTGCGCTGTTACGGCGGACAAGGCAGTAAGGATGGCAGCGGATGAGCCTATATAGGTCAACGGTGGCGCCCACAGACTTCCAAGAAGTGTACGCTCGTGCTTAGGCAAAAGGTTAATCCTGGGGAACCTTAATTGAGAGCAGCCCTCTCAACCAGGATAGGAGGCAGTGGTCCAATCACTCACTTCTCCGAATGCTAACTGATTAAACCGAACACGCAAAGAGAAAATATAAAAACCAATCCGAAAAACAGATCACCGAACTGGCGACGAAATAGGACTATCGAGTACGGAACATGGAACATAAGAAGCTTAAATGGGAAAGAAAACGAATTGGTTGATGAAATATTGGGAACAAATGTTAAATACCTAGCCATAACCGAAACAAAGAAGAAGGGGTGCGGCTGTGAAATATTAAAAGACGGTTTCATTCTATTATATTCTGGAGTTCCGAAGAAGGAAAGAGCCCGAGCTGGCGTAGGCTTCGTAATCCATAAGGAAATGGAAGACTCTATCTGCGAATGGAAATTCATAAATGAAAGAATAATGGCTTTAAAAGTTAAAGAGGACACTTCACATACAACATTAGTTGTTGCGTATGCACCAACAGAAGACGCATCTGCAGAAGAAAAAGATACATTTTTTTGACAATCTTCAAAACACTATTGACGACATTACTACAGATGTGATCCTAATGGGGGACTTCAACGGAAGAGTTGGAAGAAGCCCAGAAAATTATGAAAATGTTGTAGGGAAATACGGGGAGGAAGAAATAAACAACAACGGTACCCGATTGTTGCAATTCTGTATTGCCAATCAGCTAATAATTACAAACACAATGTTTCCTCATAAACACATTCATAGATACACGAGGGAGGAACCCGCACGACATGAAAAATCGGTTATAGACTATATAATTATTAGGAAAAACCAAGTACCTAGATGCCGGGACGCCAGAGTCAAAAGAGGTCCGGAAATAGGCAGCGACCACTTTCTGGTCGTTTTGCGCAGAGCAATAACAAAAACCCCGCGAAAAGCAACCAGACAGAGAAATCTGCGAACAAAGATTAAAATTTCAAAATTAAAATCCAGGGCGGTCCAAGAAGAATTTGCTCGAAAGGTAACAGAAAAGGCAAATGAACTTAGAACATCGGCTCTAAATGAAAATGTAGATATCTTATGGACTAATTTTAAAACCATAATGATAGAAGCAGCAAAAGAAGTATGCGGCGAAGCGAAGTGCGGAGGACGACACGTTAAAGCAACCAAATGGTGGAACGACACTATTAAATGCGAAGTTAGAGAAAAGAAAACAAGATGGAAACAATACCTCAACAACAGAACGCCATCAAACTACAACCATTACAAAGAACAACGAATAAGAGTCAAGGAAATTGTCCGCAAATCGAAATCTGAATCGTGGGAGGAATTCGGAAAATATATGGAAGAAAACTACAATCAGAACCAAAAACTGTTTTATAGAACTTTAAAAAGCCTCAGAAGATCAAAAGAGTGCCCCATTAAATTTATCCGAAGTAAAGAAGGAGAGCTACTGAGGGACGACCAAAAGATAATGGCACGGTGGAGAGAGTATTTCAACGAGCTACTAAATGGTGATAGCACACCCGTTACGGAACAAACACCAATAACTCAAGAAGATGAAGGTGTAACAAATATAACAACGCAAGAACTTAGTCAAGCTCTACAGAAAATGAAACTGGGGAAAGCAGCAGGCCACGATGGTATAGCCCCAGAACTGCTGAAATACATGGGTGCGACAGGCGAAGAAATGCTTCTCAAAGTGATAAATGTTGCATGGACGACGGCCACGATACCCAGCGACTGGCAGGTAGCCATAATCAACCCCATATTCAAAAAGGGCGATAACCAACTTTGTCAGAACCATCGAGGAATATCCCTTTTATCAGTTGCAGGAAAAATCTACTCTAGAATCCTAACAAACAGACTTAGGAGTGAAATCGAAGACGAACTCGAAGAAGAACAGTGCGGTTTCAGACCCAATCGAGGTACACAAGACCTGATATTCACAATGAGACAAATATCAGAAAAGACCATAGAGTACAATAAGGAAACACATTGTTGCTTTATCGATCTAGAAAAAGCCTTCGACTCGGTAAAATGGCAGGAAATATGGGATGTGCTGGACAAAAGAAATGTCTACGGTAATTTGATAAGAAGAATAAAAAGTTTTTATAAAATATGCCGAAATTACGTGAGAACGGGAAACTCTACCTCGGAAGAATTTCTGACGAACCAAGGTGTAAGACAAGGAGACATATTGAGCCCATATTTATTTATAATTCTAATGGACGACATTATAAAGACGTGTAAGGAGTCATTTCGAACATTGAATATGGGAAATTGGAAAATGCAACCTGTTAAAATATCAATGCTAGCTTATGCAGACGATGTGACTATATTAGCCAACAATCAAGAAAACCTACAACAAAATATAAACATTTTCGTAAACGAAATGACAAGACGGGGTCTACGCATTAATATCAAGAAAACGGAAACAATGGTCATCAGCCGAAATAAATGTGAACACCAACTGCACATCGGAACTGAACCCCTAAAACAAGTTAAACATTTTTGCTACCTTGGTGCAATACTAAGCGAAGACGGGAAAGCCGACAGAGATCTTAACCGTAGAATATCAGCAACAGCAAATCTCTACTATAGCCTCAACCGAAACTTCATCAGTAAGAGAGAAGTAACAAAAGGAACAAAACTAGCAGTTTTCAAATCAACTTACGTTCCAACACTTACGTATGGAAGTGAATCATGGGCACTCACAACCAAAAACCAGAACAGAATCCAAACATCAGAAATGAAGTACCTACGCCGCGTTGCAGGAAAAACCAGGAGAGATAGGGTTAGAAATGATACAATCAGATCTAACCCAGAAATCGAGCCCCTTAACGACAAAATCGAGAAAAACAATCTAAGATGGTTTGGCCATGTGACAAGAATGCCAGATACAAGATTACCAAAACGTGCTTTAGAAGCAAGACCCACTTGGGACAAGAAGTAGAGGAAGACGAAGGAAAACCTGGATGGACACAGTTAACAATATATTAACCAAACGTAATATAGAACCCACAACAGCCAAAGCTGCGGCTCAAGACAGAGTAAAATGGAGAAATCTTTGCAAAAACCTCTACACTGCAAGGTAAAAGAGGTCCGGAATAAGTAAGTAAGTAAGCTGTCACAATTCATATTTGTCATTTGAATTCGCTGCGAGGTATAGAAATATCAAACTGTACAGAAACAGGTAGATGTATCTCAAAAAAAAAAAAAAAAAAAAAAAAAACAAATAAAGTTAATGTTGTACACGTAAAATGTCAGCATTTGCAGTGTTTTGTATCAGAATTTCATTTACAATTGCTTATTTTAGCAGTTCAAGTTCGATCTGTTTGTCCCGGTCCACACTAGAGTGATTTCATTGAAAAATTGCATGAAATTATGCGTCTCTATATCGACTTCCATAGTAAAGTAAAATCATAAAATTGCTGTAGTGGGAAATTCGATTTAAGAACGCATCATTTCATGAAATTTTGTAATGAATTTCACGCTAGTGTGGACCGGGACTTTCTGACCTAAAAGCCAAACTAAACCAACAAAATTAGACAGTCCAAAGGTCATGATACAATGATACAAGGTAACCTCACGCTCAGAGCTCACAGAGTTGTATTCGCTTTGCCGTCCCTTCATTGACAAAATTGTTTTGACAAACTTTGTATGTATACGTTAAAATATACACACATATGTCAGGTTTATTTACATTTTAAATTCCACACCAATTTAAAAAAAATTTTAAATTAAAATTTTCAGACAGATGGGAGTCAATTTAGCGCTGTACGTCTACCTGGCTGGAGAATAACTCTCGAACGGATCAACCGATGTGGTCCAAATGTTGGTCCTCGAAATATTTTTCCAAGCATTGATCAATTTCACATTAGCTGCCGTGACATAAAGCAATTCACATAAAAGCTAAATCTGTATACCCTTCCACGATCGTCCGTCTATCTAGCTGGTGCGCAAGATAACTCTCGAACGGATCAACCTATTTGGTTCAAATTTTGGGAATCGTAAAATTTTGACATCGTTTAGGTTCGAAGATCGGCCCACATCTTCCGGTACCTCCCCAACAAAATCTCAAACATTTTCGCTAAAGTGGTGCACACGATAACTCGCGAACGGATCAACTAACAAAAATGGCATTTCCTTCGGGCCTAGATCAGGTATGGACTATATCCTTTCAATCTTTAGAGTACCTCCACACAAAATTGTTCCTTAAATGCAGTTTATTTGATATTGCACATCGTAATATTTCTTTCAAATATGTGCATGTCCTTGCTTACTGACATAATGACCAAAAGGTAAAAAAAATCTTACAAGGAAATGACTCCAAGATGGAATATGGCGTCTCGAAAATTTAATAGTTCGTAGCCACTGTAATTATGACTACAACATTATATTATTTTTTCCCCGGGAAAAACAACACGTCCCATTTTAATTTCGATAGATATCGCGCCCAGTACTTTCAGTTGGTAAACGTAGCTTTTGGACCAATACGTCAGAGAGCATGAACTTACACACGAAAAACATAATATCGCTCCACAAGGAACAGCATCGGTATAAATATCCAAAGGATCTCCGAACAGACCCTATCTAAACTGCACTTCAACAAAAAAGTTGAACTTGAATCCCGATATGGATAATTCTAGAAGTTAAACTCTTTCTGTTCAAAATATTATCCATAGTTTGGATCAAATTGTATGCTTTTTTCGTTCAAGAGATATATCGTGAACCATTTTCGTGACATTTTTTAACTTTTGGGTGAGGACCAATATTGTCCATCTTTGAACTTATACTAAGAATAGACTCCAAATTTTCTGTAACGGATTTCGTCCAATCATACATGGGGTCTAAAACCAATATTTCGATGGGCACGTAAAGACTGAGGGTATAAAAAGCGGAAGACTATGGCTAACTTCCGAAACATCAGTTGCTTTGTAAATCTCTTAGGCATCCTATTCCATAACGTCGCTGTTGTGCATTTGAGAGTAGATTTTGCAGACTACACATCTCAAATAAATAACACAACCTTGAAGTCGACGGAAGAGCATTCCCAGCGAAGTCAACCCCAATCACAACGATCCATATTACAAGGATAAACCTCTTACTCTTAAAACACCAAATAGTTACATATATATCTAAGGCCATGTTTATATTATAGCCTTTTGCAGGGTTAACCTTCTTAATGAGGATTTATTTGACGTATACGCAAAGAAATTGACATTTGAAACCAAGTGGGTTTGTTAAATCCGGTTATATATAAACGTACTATTATAATTGTAATTTTAATTTTCTATATAGTAGAAAAGTACAATAATTAATAAAAAATACGTTTTAAGCATTAATGGGAACCCATATTTTAATTACTATATTCCATCGGAACACAATTGTTCATTGGCTTCACTATCCGAAGAGGGTTCGTAACTAAACATTTCCTTGGGGGACAGAAATTAGCTCTTAGCAAAAATCCATTTCCTAATAGTGACTTGAATCTCTGAGGTTTTTGTATATTATTGAGATCGATTTGTGTTACGGATTGACCGTCGCCACTAAGTCCCGGTTCACACTAGCGTGAATTTCATTAAAAAATTTCATGAAATTAGGCGTTCTTAAATCGAATTCCCCACTACAGCAATTTTATGATTTTACTCTACTATGGATGTCGATCTAGAGACGCATAATTTCATGCAATTTTTTCAATGAAATCACTCTAATGTGGACCGCGACTAATTTTTCTTCTACATGTTCCGGGCGTTGACACACATAAGCTCTGTTCCTTTACGTGCAAGAATCTTCAAGTTTTACCACTTTTTACTCGAAAAGCGTTCCTTTACTTCAGACACCATACAATTCATATGGGAGCAGTTTACAACTTTTGCTACTTTTGCCGGTTTTACCACTTTCAAAAGTAAAGGAACAGACCAATATTTGCTGATTGGTCTGACTTGAATCTGTAAAAAAAGAAATTTTTGCATATTTACTGCATCCTTTTGTCAAACTATAAGAACTATGAAGCGATAACATACCTTTTTATTTCTTTTGTTCCTTCATCGTTGGAGAAATCTTTAGTTTCTCCACTTTCCCATGAGTCGTTTTCTGGTTTCTTATCTTTTATACGGAGACCACTGGCTTTGTCTAAAATCTGCAATGACAATACAAAGATATTAAAGTTTACTTCCGAGAAACAGAAAACACAATTTCGATCTGCTTCTACATAAATACACAGATATTTTAACAAGTTTTCACATTGACCGCGGTGTCCGTTTCATTTGCGCACACTGCTTACCATTTTTGTTGACAATTTTTCCCAAAATTACGAAAATATTCCAAAATATATTTTTTTCTGTTCCAACAATTTTTAAACACAAACGTAAACAAACAGTGTGTTGTTTTTGTTGTAAATGAAATACAATAACAACAACAACTTTCATATTGTTTCGATACAGTGTTGTATTTGGCAGCTCAAGGACGGTTTTTTCAAATGAGATTACCTTATTATTCTGCCATGTCCAAAGGTCAACAAAAACTACATTCGACAAATTTAAACACGGAAGGCACGCCGAAGAAACTCAATAAACAAATCAACATGAAGCTGTATAAGAATATTAAGCAAAAATACAACGAGAATACTAGAAATATCCTTAAACAGTATTCCAAAAGTAACAGGCTAGCAGCAAGGTTAAAAGCAACAGCAACATTTCTCATCAAATGCAAAGAAGCAGGTATCATACCCAATTGTATCACTAATACTACAATCAATATACGAAACTTATTTAAAACTAACAACTCAATACCATTACATACCAGGACAACAGTAGAAAAACTCATTTACAATTTTCACATGAAAGTTCTTAAACTCTTGATACAGGAAAAGCACAAACAATTTAACGTTACAAATGAGACGTTAAATAATTCCAAAACCGTACTCACTGATCACTTAGAAAGAGACGATCTAATCTCATTCTTTGAGTGTGAGAATAATATTCTCCAAACACAAGCTCTGAAACAAAAAACAACACATATCAAAAAGCTAAACACATTGAAACAACAACAACATCATAAACTAGGCATGCAACACAACAAAACTTGGTTCGTCAATACTACAACCACCAACATACCTACCAACGTTGATTGGCTGCTCTCACTTGGGCCCAAATGTTCACTACCATCAACAACGTCTACCTTTCCCTTATTTAAAGCTATAGCAGAGGGAGAGGACTGCATCCAAACATTGGAGAGCAGAGAATTGCAAGAAGATGCGAGAATAAGTTACATTACTCTTATTAACAACCATCTGAGAAATAAAACACTAGACCAAAGAGATCGGTTTATTTTGGAAACAGTTGGTCAAACAAGAAAATTTCTTAAAGAAAACAATCATATTTATATTCTCAATGCAGATAAGGGCGGTAAGACTGTAGCCATGTTAAAAACAGAATATGAAACCAAAATGCAACAAATTATAAATGACTTATGCACCTATAAGCGTCTGAGGAAAGATCCTACTAATGGTTTGCAGGACAAGTGCAATAAATTAGTCACAAAATTATTTGATTTAAAAATAATTAATGAAATAGAAAAAGGTCAATTGATCAGCAGAACTTCCATGCCTCCAAAGATTTACGGACTTCCTAAAATCCATAAGGAAGGAATCCCTTTGCGTCCTATATGTTCATTTGTCAATTCACCGACATATGCTCTATCCAAATATATAGGAACAATTTTGAAAGTATTAACAATTGGATCAAAATACAATATTAAAGACGCAATCGAGTTCAAATCCGAAATCAGTAACCAACACATTTACGACGAACACACAAATATTCCACAAAATCTGTTTTTAGAAATTTTAAGCTTGTGTATCAAGGAATCAAGATACTTTCATTACAATGACAAGTTTTACGAACAACTAAAAGGAATGCCAATGGGCTCGCCTATTTCTCCAATCATCGCGGACATAGTTATGGAGAAACTTCTTGACGAAACGATGGAAAAATTACCCATCAAACCAAAGACGTTAACAAAATATGTTGATGACATATTTTGTATAATTAAAAAAGACCAAATTGACCAAACTCTTGCAACTCTGAATGCGTTCCACAAACAAATACGGTTCACAATGGAGTGTAAAAACCAACAGTCAACTACCATACTTAGACTCAATAATTCATAGAAAAGGCAACAAGTTGCTACTGGATTGGTATCAAAAGCCAACATCTTCTGGTAGGCTTATTAATTACCATTCAAAACACCCCAGAAGAAGAGAAGAGTCCTAAACATCAGCGACCGAGTTTTCCATTCAAAAAACATAAAGAAGATACGACATATCTTAAATATGAACGATTTTCCATACAAAACGATCAATGAATTGATCAGACAGGCAACATTAATACCCCTGAGCAACAATGAACACAAAGAAGAGAAGATGTTTAAAAGGTTCACATATATACCAGGCTTTTCTGAAAGATTCTCAGGTTCAAATTTATACGACAAAGAACGCTACAAATTAGCAATGAAGAGCAACAATACCAATAACAGCTTCTTCAGTCGGACAAAATCTAAAACACACAACGAAGACAAATCGAATGTTATCTACAAAATAAAATGTAATGGTGACTCGTCAAACTCATGCCAAAAATTCAAGATTGAGTGGTCACAAATCGGACCAAAAAGTGAAAAACAAACCACTAGAACAAAAAACAGCTCTTGCGGCACACTGTGGTCAAACTGGACACACTCCAAACTTCAAGGATGTGGATGTTTTAGCACAAGAAAGCAACAGTAGACGTAGGTACATGTTAGAAATGTTGCACATAATTAATGTACCAATGGAACAACGTATGAATTATAAGATGGACACAGAACACTGTGCCCAAATATACAGAAACATTATTGGAAAACACAAAAATTTCAGTTCAGTTGGACATTAGTTGTGAAGTGCAGATGTTGTAACCGATAGCTAATTAAGTGAAATTGTAATAAATAATCATTCTTTGCTTATATATTGTTATAACATATATTATTTGTTTATTCTTTAAAAGAAAAATCCCTGATGATGAACGTCGAGGACGTTCGAAATATTGGATAATAAAGCAAACAAAATAAAAACAAAAACTCTTGTTTTTATTCCTGACCTAAAAGCCAAACTAAACCAACAAAATCATACAAATGTTCTAAAAACAAATTTAAAAATCATTGAATTTGATTGTTTTTAAAATTGTTTGGCATATTATACAAACAGCACACACACATACACAGATTAGCTGTGTCTGTTTACGTAATAATTAGTAATAATTATTACTAATGTTGCAGATTTTGACAGTTGTATAAAGGAAAAGTTGCTGAAAAAAATGTTTCCGCAACATTTAGCAAGTAAAAAGACATTCCTATATTGTTTTGACGTTTTAGGAACAGTCAAAAGAAAAAATTTAAATTGACAGAACCCAGCAAAAAATTTTGGAAGTTGTGCAATTGGAGTTATGATTTCACAACATCTTTCGATGTAGTCCAACAGAGTTATGAAAAATGCACTCCGTAAGACTAATGCCAGACTGTGAAACTGGCAGTGAAAATTTTCACATTTTGCAGGGGTTTTTAGATCGAATTACCCACTATATGCAATATAATAAAGTGACTTTAATATGGAACTCGACCTAAGAGCTCATAATTTCATGAAATTAATTTCACTGTCTGCAGGGGGTCTTTCATACATTTTATAAGCAGTCAATCAAATGTGATTGAATTTAATGGAACATTTTTTAATTTGTATTTAATAAATTTTTTTGTATTCTTGTTTTACACAAATGCATTTTTGTGTAAATGCATTTTATTCATTCTGGGATATTTCGCAATAGCTTGAATTTTTACTGCATCTTTGGATTGATTAAAAATAAAAACACAATCCGAAGAGTGCCTTTAAATTCAATCCAAAATACTACATAAAAGTTTGATTTGGATCGAAAACGGAGTGCATCCCAGCTGTGTACTTTGGTAGCAAAATGAAGTGTTTCCCAGCTGCGCGCTCTCTTTTAAAATTCATAAGTGAATTCATAGGAAAAGATGTACTCCAACGGCAAATGTACCGTACACTTGTAGTGATTCAACTGCATCCGCGGATGCAAACTTTTTGCTGGGAAAGCTTTAGCTAATCTTTCTTATTAAACCATGCTTTTTATTTACCTACCAGAAATGACACAACACTTTAATCAAACGCTGGATGTGTTTTCAGCTTCAGGATTTCACTACATATTTCGATGCAGTCCAACGAAGTTATGAAAAATTCACTCTGTATACATTTAGTGGTTGCCACCGTGGTGCAATGGTATGCACATCCGCCTTGCACACATAAGGTCGCGGGTTCGATATGAACTCCAATGGATTTCATAGACCGTGTTTAGACATTCAAATTGGAAAGAACATTTTTCTTCTCAATTTCTTTTAAAATTTCCTTGTTGTTTAGACACGGAAATCATGTTTGTGTCAATTTTATAATTTTTCTTATTCTTCTTCACACTCATTTTCTCATTGCGCATTTCAAAAACAAAGCCAAGGCAAAAGCTGTGTTCCAGAACTAAAAAGTTTTTACAATTTTTACGACTTTTACACATTTTACTCGAAAAAGCGTTCCCGTACACAAAAAAGTTGTAAAATGTTCACTTCTCTTTAAACAAAAATGGCGCTGAATGACGCTCTCTTTAAAAACTTTTTACACGACAAATTTGGGCGAGTAAAAAAATAGTAACATGGTTGCCGGCGTCTGATTGGCTGATACGCCGACTTTGACATTTGTTCCAGTTTTTTTGACGTATTTTCCATTTTTCCGTTCCCGAACTATTTCAGAAAACTTGTGTGTAAGAACAAATTTTTTGCAGTTCTCTCTTTTACGAGTTTTACCATTAAAAAGTACGGGAACGAAGCTAAGAGTGTATACATTTCGGAGAGTTTGTTATAAAATAAAAAAATAAAAACTGAAGTTGCGAACATTTTTGCTGTAATTCACGAGACGGAAATTGTTAATGGAGTGAAGTGCAGTTGGAGTCCATGTCGAAAGCTGAACTAGTGATGGGAAGTCAACATAAAAAACTTTAGTATGATGAAGCAAAATCAGATACGCTTGGATTAATTGGAGAACGGAGAAAGTAAACTCAAATGTGATTGAATTTAATGGAAACTTTTTTAATTTGTGTTTAATAAATTTCTTTGTATTCTTGTTTTACACAAATAATAAATGCATTTTATTTATTCTGAGATATTTCGCAATATCTTGTAAAATTCATAAGTGAATTCATAGGAAAAGATGTACTCCAACGGCGAATGTACTGTACACTTGTAGTGATTCAACTGCATCCGCGGATGCAAACTTTTTGCTGGGAATTAATTATGAAAGGAACCCTTGAATTGCATTTTAATTTTGATGTTTCCACTTATTGAATTGTTTTTGCTTAAAAAAAATAGTTTTTCCTCCGCTGTTGCTTGTTTCTCGACAGAGAAAATAAAAAGAAAGGGCAAAACCTATAGCTCTGCGTGTTGCGTGTGCGTTCAAAAATACAAAAACAAAATACATGTATTTCAAATTGAAAACAACAACAAATACATGAATTTTGTTTTTGTATTTTTGAACGCACACGCACCCTACATTCTGCTTAGTCGAATTCCACACTAGAGTGATTTCATTAAATAAATGTCATGTGATGAGTCAATGGTCAGACCGGCGCTGTTTCAACGACTTCAAGTTTTTAAACGAGGGGTCTGTCGTAAATATAAAATACGTAAATACAAATACTAGTATACTGTAAATTTCAATTAAAATCCACTTGTTTGTGAACTCTAAAGGCGAGAACACAATGGATTTTTGTTGCTTATTTTTTTCGCCTCGCTTCAAAGCGCACAAGTGAAATTGTACTGTTTTCAATAAGACAATTGTTGAACTTTTGAATTCTTCACCTGGGTTCATTTTTGACATTTCGTTTCGACATTCAACTTGATATAAACACGTGTTCAATCTGAAAAATAGAATTTGGCTGTAATCTTTGGGGGTTATCATGAATGAAATTTCCCCGTGAGTTTTGTCTTTCCGCCGTTGCAACTTAAGGGAGAAAGTGAAAAAATTAACGGGGAATTGTCGTTCATGATAACCCAATTTATGTTCGGTCCCAGCAAAAAAAATTGGAAGTTGTGCAATTGGAGTTATGATTTCACAACATCTTTCGATGTAGTCCAACAGAGTTATGAAAAATGCACACCGTCCGATACATTTTATAAGCAGTTGTTTTAGAGATCCCTACAAAACAAAAACAGTTGGTTGATCCCTACCCGTCGCTACCGACATAATTTCTTCAAAAGAGAAACAAGTGTGAATATATTTCGAAGAATCTGTTATAAAATAAAAAATACAAACTAAAGTTGCGAACATTTTTGTGGTAATTTACGAGACGGAAATTTTTAATAGAGTTGAGTTGGAGTCGAAAGCTGAACTAGTCATGGGAAGGCAACATAAAAAAAACCTTTAGAATGACGAAGCCAAATCAGTTGCGGAGAAAGTAAACTCAGATGTGATTGAATTTAATGGAAACTTTTTAATTTGTGTTTATATAATAAAGTACTTTGTATTATTATTTTACATAAATATTAAATGCATTTTATTTATTTATTCTGGAATATTTCGCAATGGCTTGCATTTTATTGCATCTTTAGACTGACTAAAAATGCAATCCGAAGAGTGTCTTTAAATTCAATCCAAAACACTACATCAAAAGCTGTGATTTGGATCGAAAATGGAGTGCATTCCAGCTGTGTGCAAAATGGAGAGGATCCTAGCTGCGCGCTCCCTTGGTCGATGGTCAGACTAGCAAGATTTCTTGAAACCAATTTCGTTAAAATTTCTTTTCAAGTTTCGTTAGTGTCCACACACGTTAACGTGAAATTTCAGATTTTTTCGTGTCCTCTTTATTTTACCATTCGCGTTTGTTGTGTTTCTCATACCAATAAAAACAAAACAAACATAAATAAACTAAAAACAGCACAAAATAATTAACATTTATAATTAAATTAATATTAATACATAGTTAAATTTTCACTATTTCATTAATTTAATGTTTTTATTAAATCTTTTTATGCTTGCTTTGTTCTTAACGTTTGCTTGAGAAAATAAAAATGAAAGAAAATGGAAGAAAAAATCTTGCAACGAACAACAAGAAGAGGCAACACAACAAACACAGAAAACCATATACATGGGTTTCACTACTTCATACCCCTCGCCTATAAACTTGACGTCGCCATGTTGAAATCGTGCTAGTCTGACCATCGACTTGTAAAATTTATAAGTCCACACTAAGAGTAATTTCACTGAAATTTTGACATGAAAGTAAAAGAAAATGTAAAATAAAACGGTCTGTTTGTTTCATACGAATATTGCAACAAAGCGAAATTGCAGAACACATGAAACTTTGTACACTAGTGTCTTGAAATTATGCGTTTTTCCCAATAAATGCAAAGTTTCATGTCAAAATTTCATTGAAATTACCCTAGTGTGAACCGGGACTAAGTGAATTCATACCCAGCAAAAAGTTTGCATCCGCGGATGCAGTTGAATCACTACAAGTGTACGGTACATTTGCCGTTGGAGTACATCTTTTCCTATGAATTCACTTATGAATTTTACAAGAGAGCGCGCAGCTAGGATGCACTCCATTTTGCTTCCACAGCACTCCATTTTCGATCCAAATCACAGCTTTTGATGTAGTGTTTTGGATTGAATTTAAAGGCACTCTTCGGATTACATTTTCAATCAGTCCAATGATACAATTAAAATGCAAGCCATTGCAAAATATCCCGAAATAAAACGCATTTGTTATTTGTGTAAAACAAGAACACAAAGAACATTATTATACAAATTAGAAAAAAACAAATTAGAAAAAACACAAATTAGAAAAAAGTTTCCATTAAATGCAATCACATTTGAGCTTACTTCCTCCGTTCCCGATTTAATCCAAGCGCATCTGATTTTCTTTCATCATCCTAAAGTTGTTTTATGTTGCCTTCCCATCACTAGTACAGCTTTCGACATGGACTCCAACTCCACTCCATTTAAAATTTCCGTCTCGTGAATTACAGCAAAAATGTTCGCAACTTAGTTGTTATTTCTCTATTTTATAACAAATTCTTTAAAATGTATACACTCTTGTTTATCTTTTGAAGAAATGTGTAGGGATCAACCAACTGTTTTTTTCTGTATGGATCTCTACAGCAACTGCTTATATATGTATCGAACGGAGTGCATTTTTCATAACTCTGTTGGACTACATCGAAAGATGTTGTGAAATCATAACTCCAATTGCACAACTTCCAAAATTTTTTGCTGGGATACGTCAAATGAAAAATTCATATGTCCCTGTTTATACAGAGAAAGTTGATGGGAAAGAAAATTGAGTTTATGGGCGAGGGAGTAGAGAGGAATAAGAGGGGGTACACACTCTTCTGTACTGGCAAATTCTGTTTTGTTTCGTTTTTCTTCGTATGTCCCGGTCCACACTAGCGTGAATTTCATTAAGAAATTTCATGAAATTAGGTATTCTTAAATCGAATTCCCCACTACTGCAATTTTATGATTTTACTCTACTGTGGAAGTCGATCTAGAGACGCGTAATTTCATGAAATTTTTTCAATGAAATCACTCTAGTGTGAACCGGGACTATACAACCTGAAGTTGGCTGCAGATTTGTTTTTGCATTTTCTTTGGGCGAAACCTATAGCTCTGCGTGTTGCGTGTGCGTTCAAAAATACAAAAACAAAATACATGTATTTGTTGTTGTTTTCAATTTGAAATACATGTAAGTTAAGGACTCTCGTCCTTGTAAATTAAAAAAATAAAAAACACACCGTCAACAGACGGTAATAATTGACACTAAAAGATATTTTCTGATTTTACACTAGTTTATTTCAATTAAAATTATTTAACACTATTTCACTAATTTAAGTAGATTATGTTTAAATGGAACACTATCACGATTCACTCCCGAACTCCAACTGAATTCTGCCTTGTGCTGTTCTTGGCTTCAAGCCTCCAGTTGTTGGCAGCGATGCCGTAATTATGCTGCCAAATATGTTTCCCATAAATGCAATATGTTGACGGTGCGACTCGTGTTGAGGTTGAGTGTCTGTGGGAAGGTATCATATTCTAAATTCGCAATATATTGAAAGTGCTGAATGCAGGTTCAGTGTCCATGAGAACATATCGTATTGCAGTTTCACAATATATGGTAAATGCTGATTATGCGGCACGTGTAATAGAGAAATAGCTTGGCACAGTGGTTTGGGGCGACGGTAGTGTGTTAACTCTTCCCCCCCTAAAAATCTGCGTCCCGCAGATCAGGATGTGAGGGCGTATTTTGTTGTAGTATTGACAGGTTAAGTTTAGGAAGTTTTTTCTTTGATGTCAATTTCCTCCAGATTATTAGAATTAGACCCATTAGTAGGAACAGGCCCAATGATCCTGTCGTCATGAACCATGTCGTTTTCTCCTTTAGGTAACCCAAAAGCCGTATATTCGTTGAAGCCATTTCGTGAATGAGATTAAGGTTTACAGACAAGCTTTTATTCGTGATGGTGGCTAACACAGGTGGGAGAACTTGCATTCCAGAACTGGTAATACTCCAATACATTTTATTGTTGATCGTCAAGGATTCGTTTTCCATTTGTAGAATGAAGGAGCCATCGAGGTGGCGAGACGTCTTGTTGGACCAAATGCTACCGTTAAAGTTGTCCAAAAATAATGTGTCCTCCTTAAGTAGTTCAACCTTCGATTCTGAACTAGTTATGTAGCGGCAAGCTGTTTGGCCACCCTTCAAAAGTCGTGGCAGGCAATCTTCCTCTGACAACAGATCAAGCGTGTCCTTTTTACATACCATGGCAGTGCTTAGACGAAGGCATTTGTCCTTGATACCATATGTTTCGTCCTTGTTCATAAGTATCGTTTTATAACCCAAATCCACTTTTTGACCCTTTTTGAAAACTGCTCGTACAATCAGGTGATTGAATTTGGTTTCCTCTACCTTTGGCATCGACAATATGTAGAGCAGGCGGGTGCCATTCGAGTAAATAGAAGGTTCGCTATATTCGATGGCTTCGATGAAATTGCTGTATGGAAGGACTTCTATTTCGCCTATTAATTTATTTATCTCTTCTTTGTTCAAGAGGTTACTATTTACAATTTTAGCCTTGGCCATTTGGCACGCTAAGACTAATTCACCTACTTCATCTTTTAGAATCATCACCTTGTGTTGTATCTCTTGTGAAAACTTTGCTTGAATGTTGTGTCCCAGGATATCATTTGTTGCAGTAACGGCTCCATTAAGAGTTCGCAAGATCTCCTGAGTTTTTGTGGAAATTTCAGAGTTTATCTTATATTGCTGATTGTTATTAGAAATTAGTGTAGACTGACTTCGCAGAATCTCATCCCAATCTGAAGCATCAGGCGAGCCAGCTAACCATTTCCAGGCTGACCCAATCCAGTTAATTGAGCGTTTGCGTCTCTCGACTTTGGGTCCCTTCAGTTCGTCGAGTTGAATTTGAATTTTTTCCAGCTGAAACTTAATAGCATCCTTGATACCGCTGGTTTCGTTCATCATGTTGTTTTCATCCTTCAATCGATTCAATATGTTCTCGTAGCGTTGTAAGTCGATATTGTGAATTAATTTGAAGTGTCCATTGATCATCCAGCCATAGTCATCACGAATCGTCAAGATTGGGGAGTCCAGATTAAATACAACATATGCTTGTGCAGATGCACAGAGGCACAACCTAAGAAACAATTATAGTCTAGTGGCTTAAGTCTATCAAGTGTATTAAAACATAGCAGTTGTTTATGATAAAAAATGTAAATGTAAAATAATTCTTATTTCATAGATATTGAACCAAAATTGTAACAAATAATTTAAAATTTCGAAAGTGATTGAATAATTATGTAGTAATTATTACTGTTATGTAATTATGCAGTGCTAAAACTATTTATTCTAAACATTCAATAACAATGCCAAATGTTAATGCCGAATTTTTTACACTTTCTTAATTTTTATCAAATTTAGATTGTAAATGATAATTATCGAAATCTTCTTATTCTAATGGGTTAGTAGTAGAGTGTTAGTTTAATGGAGTGAGAGGAGTTCGGGGAGACGGAGTAGTTTCCATTAGATGAAACAAATAACAGGGAAGTGGGATATTTGTTTTAATTAGTAATGATTAGCACGGGCTTTCTTTTTTTTTATGACCCTTTGGGTTCCTTTTAGTTTTTTTATCTGTGACCCAATGGGTTCCTTTTGTTCGTAATATTTTGTATTTTTGACCCAATGGGTTCCTTTTATTTTTAATATTTTATATTTGTGACCCAATGGGTTCCTTTTATTTGTATTATTTTGTATTTTTGACCCAATGGGTTCCTTTTATATTTAATATTTTGTATTGTGACCCAATGGGTTCCTTTTATTTGTAATATTTTGTATTTTTGACCCAATGGGTTCCTTTTATTTTTAATATTTTATATTTGTTGACCCAATGGGTTCCTTTTATTTTTAATATTTTATATTTGTTGACCCAATGGGTTCCTTTTATTTTTAATATTTTGTATTTTTGACCCAATGGGTTCCTTTTAGTTGTAATATTTTATATTTGGCGATTACTTTTGGAATGCAGGCGTGAACTCAGATGACATAGGAAGGCCCATGTTGATCCCTTTTAGCCATAGCCTTTAGCCATTGCTATAGCCTACTCATGGCATGAGTACCTTCACCGTCAATTAAAGCCATAGAATCCCGGTGGAGTTGAACCACTTCGAATACCACCTCTCGGACCACCGAGTTAACTGGAATTGAACCAATGCGATGGATCGAATACAAATATTGGACAATTTGCACCCAGACCGCCAGGGCTAGATTTCTATGCATGAGCCATCTTACCTCTTGACCAGTAATCGCTTTTGTGGTTTAAACATTTTTAATGTCTGATTTGTGGAATTTCTTTCCACTTTGTGTAATAATAGTGACGTTTCTATCTTGAGAAACAGTTTCTTTTTTATATAAGGGTTTTTCTTTGCTTTTTATTTGTTTGTTGGAAATGAATAATTCATCTCCATTAGTGAAATCGCGAGGGGGCGAGCGAGTTTTGTTATTTCGGGCGTTTCTTATTTCTTGTTCGTGTAGTAAAAGAGCCTTAATATCTTCGAATGTGTGTTCTCTAAAGTTTGCCATCTCCTGGTAATTTATTCTAGCAGTTCTATTAAGGAAAACATCAGCGGGTTTTCGTTTTGTAACAGAATGTATGGTATTATGGTATCTATCCACGGTTATAGCTACACGCTCCTTAGGTGTCAATCTAGGGAGATCTTTACAAAGACACCGATATATTTCGATTAACGTGGAATGCAACCTCTCTATCTGTCAATATGTTTCACTTTAATAATTTGTCATGAGAATTTTAAAATATTTTTGAAGTACTTTTTCACATAATTTGATTTATCTAGTTTGTGATTGTTTCCTCTATTCGTGAATTCCATCCCTTTAAATTTGTATAAACATTCTAATTCTTTAATGTAGGTATGAAACGATTAAAAATCCGAGATAATCAATTCATCGGATGCGAAAATATGATATTAATAACTCCTTAAAATTTCTTCACTTATATCATTAGCGGCCTTTTTTGATTGACTCGCCTTACCCATAATGCAACATATGCATCCAGAGGTAGAAATGCTATGTTCAAACGGTCGACAATAGCTATGAATATGATAAATCGTTCTAGGTTTCAAACTCCGTTTCAAGATGGCGAAGGTCTATTAAGTGGAAAAATTCGATTTGACATATGCAACTTTATTTGGAGAAACGAAACATTTAAAATATTCGTGTTCTCAAGGAGAATAAATTTGTGGATTGCATTAATACACAATCCATATAAATGGTTACAAGGTCCAGTAAAAAATACGAATAAGTGGTTATACTTGTTTGTTCTTAATTCATCTATAGGGTTAAAACTCCACTCTCGTTATTTCTAACCGAACCGCATGGAGCAGTAAAATAATGAACAGCAATAGTTCATTTTTAAATATCTGGATGTCTGACTTTTATTGGCAATAACATTGCAAGTTAAGCAAATTTGTCTATAGAAATTAGATATTTAAATTTATCTATATCAAATAGTTCAATATGAAGTATTTCACAAGGATAACTTGGAATTGGAGTTGGCTGCATATGTGATTTTGAGGGATGTTTCTGGTACATATTTATTTTAAACGTCTCATAATGGTTAATATATTCTCGAATTTGCATATGTAGCTAAAAAATAATATTTCTTAATGATTCTCGCGAGCATTACGATGGGCAAGTTTTATGTTCCCGTTTTATAAAGTTAAATACTCTATCGGCTAACGTAACATTCTCGAAAATCTGTACAAATTATTGATATAAACATCTTGTAAAGTGGGAATAGAGAACTCTGGAACTGAATTCAATTTATGACGTTAGGATTTAAAATTTTCTTCAGCATATTAGTAAGTCACGAAAAATCTCTTTTAGACCTTATGCGGCTCTTCACTATACTCAAAACTCACCCCCATGTTGAAGGATTGCTTTATTTTCGAACACATTTATCGGTGATTCCACATGCTGTATTAAATTACTTTATTTCTTTTCATAGATTGCAATTCTAAGCCCAAGGGCTGATCAGAAATAAATTGCGAATTGAACCACTACATGTTACTGTTGTGAGTAAAAATATTTTATTTTAAAATATCAATATCTTAGTATTATAATAATTATTACAATTATTATTGAGCGACGATGGGTCAGTGAGTGCGTTCACTTCCGTTCTTGGACGGGAGAGTGCATCGGTGACCACATTCATTTTTATCGTCTTGTACATCAATCCGGCCTAAATTCTTCCATAAATATGCAAGTAATGGAATAACAAATAACTTACATGAGGATCATCAAGGAGTTATGTTTTCTTTCACAATCAATGTTACTACTATATTTTTTCTTCCTTTTTTCAAAGGAATTTTATTATTATTACTTTCTTCACAAGAAAGTTTTCACTTTTCAAATGAGTTTTATTATTTTTCTCACAAGTAATTTTGTAAGTTCGTTATATTTTTTCACTAGGATATTTTTTTTTTCAAAAAGAACTTTATTTTTATTCCTTTTCACAAGCAATTTATTTACAAGAATAAAACTTATTTTTCTTAATAACTTAATTTTGATACTTCTTTCTATTGCAATTATACTTCTCTTTTTTGTCTTATCCCAGTTTCTTTTTTAATTTTGTCGCTTCATTATAATCATTTAAACTGCAAAATTTATTTTTCTTTCTTCTCTTTTTTTGGATATTTCTTTTTTTTTTTTTGATAAAACTTTCCTTTTCTAGGTGATCTCCAAAAATTAACTGGTTAATCATTTTAATGCTTTTCTTAAAACATATTTTTTTTAAATTCTTGAACTCTTTTTTATTTTCAATTAATAATTTTTTATCATTTTTCCTTTGCCATTTTTTCCCTTTTTTCTTTAAAATTTGTTAATTTCCATTTTTAATTATTTTTTATTAAGTTTCATAATTTTCTTTTAATTTTTCTTTTTCGTCTTAATTTTAAGCCAATTTTTTCTTTTATTTCCTTCCGTTCTTTAATTTAAATCACTTCTTATTTGATTGATTTATTTGTATATTATTTCCTTTCAAGGACCTTCACTTGGTTAAATTTATTTGATATTCTTTTACCGCACTTTTTTGATTTTCGATTTTTTTATCCACACTCCACACTGTCATAAAAATTGAACTTTTTAATTTTTTTTTATTTTGTGAATAATTTTATATAAGGATACCGCTAATCTTGTTTTTAGCGGGTCCCTGCTGCTCGGGCGCCAGTTAAGGACTCTCGTCCTTGTAAATTAAAAAAATAAAAAACACACCGTCAACAGACGGTAATAATTGACACTAAAAGATATTTTCTGATTTTACACTAGTTTATTTCAATTAAAACTTATTTAACACTATTTCACTAATTTAAGTAGATTATGTTTAAATGGAACACTATCACGATTCACTCCCGAACTCCAACTGAATTCTGCCTTGTGCTGTTCTTGGCTTCAAGCCTCCAGTTGTTGGCAGCGATGCCGTAATTATGCTGCCAAATATGTTTCCCATAAATGCAATATGTTGACGGTGCGACTCGTGTTGAGGTTGAGTGTCTGTGGGAAGGTATCATATTCTAAATTCGCAATATATTGAAAGTGCTGAATGCAGGTTCAGTGTCCATGAGAACATATCGTATTGCAGTTTCACAATATATGGTAAATGCTGATTATGCGGCACGTGTAATAGAGAAATAGCTTGGCACAGTGGTTTGGGGCGACGGTAGTGTGTTAACTTGTATTTTGTTTTTGTATTTTTGAACGCACACATAACACGCAGAGCTATAGGTTTCGCCCAAAGAAAATGCAAAAACAAATCTGCAGCCAACTTCAGGTTGTATACGAAGAAAAACGAAACAAAACAGAATTTGCCAGTACAGAAGAGTGTGTACCCCCTCTTATTCCTCTCTACTCCCTCGCCCATAAACTCAATTTTCTTTCCCATCAACTTTCACTGTATAAACAGGGACATATGAATTTTCATTTGACGTATCCCAGCAAAAAATTTTGGAAGTTGTGCAATTGGAGTTATGATTTCACAACATCTTTCGATGTAGTCCAACAGAGTTATGAAAAATGCACTCCGTTCGATACATATATAAGCAGTTGCTGTAGAGATCCATACAGAAAAAAACAGTTGGTTGATCCCTACACATTTCTTCAAAAGATAAACAAGAGTGTATACATTTTAAAGAATTTGTTATAAAATAGAGAAATAACAACTAAGTTGCGAACATTTTTGCTGTAATTCACGAGACGGAAATTTTAAATGGAGTGGAGTTGGAGTCCATGTCGAAAGCTGTACTAGTGATGGGAAGGCAACATAAAACAACTTTAGGATGATGAAAGAAAATCAGATGCGCTTGGATTAAATCGGGAACGGAGGAAGTAAGCTCAAATGTGATTGCATTTAATGGAAACTTTTTTCTAATTTGTGTTTTTTCTAATTTGTTTTTTTCTAATTTGTATAATAATGTTCTTTGTGTTCTTGTTTTACACAAATAACAAATGCGTTTTTTTTATTTTGGGATATTTTGCAATGGCTTGCATTTTAATTGTATCATTGGACTGATTGAAAATGTAATCCGAAGAGTGCCTTTAAATTCAATCCAAAACACTACATAAAAAGCTGTGATTTGGATCGAAAATGGAGTGCTGTGGAAGCAAAATGGAGTGCATCCTAGCTGTGCGCTCTCTTGTAAAATTCATAAGTGAATTCATAGGAAAAGATGTACTCCAACGGCAAATGTACCGTACACTTGTAGTGATTCAACTGCATCCGCGGATGCAAACTTTTTGCTGGGTATGAATTCACTTAGTCCCGGTTCACACTAGGGTAATTTCAATGAAATTTTGACATGAAACTTTGCATTTATTGGGAAAAATGCATAATTTCAAGACACTAGTGTACAAAGTTTCATGTGTTCTGCAATTTCGCTTTGTTGCAATATTCGTATGAAGCAAACAGACCGTTTTATTTTACATTTTGTTTTTCTTTCATGTCAAAATTTCAGTGAAATTACTCTTAGTGTGGACTTATAAGTTTTACAAGGGAGCGCGCAGCTAGGATCCTCTCCATTTTGCTTCCACAGCACACAGCTGGAATGCACTCCATTTTCGATCCAAATCACAGCTTTTGATGTAGTGTTTTGGATTGAATTTAAAGACACTCTTCGGATTGCATTTTTAGTCAGTCTAAAGATGCAATAAAATGCAAGCCATTGCGAAATATTCCAGAATAAATAAATAAAATGCATTTAATATTTATGTAAAATAATAATACAAAGATAAATAAACACAAATTAAAAAGTTTCCATTAAATTCAATCACATCTGAGTTTACTTTCTCCGCAACTGATTTGGCTTCGTCATTCTAAAGGTTTTTTTATGTTGCCTTCCCATGACTAGTTCAGCTTTCGACTCCAACTCAACTCTATTAAAAATTTCCGTCTCGTAAATTACCACAAAAATGTTCGCAACTTTAGTTTGTATTTTTTATTTTATAACAGATTCTTCGAAATATATTCACACTTGTTTCTCTTTTGAAGAAATTATGTCGGTAGCGACGGGTAGGGATCAACCAACTGTTTTTGTTTTGTAGGGATCTCTAAAACAACTGCTTATAAAATGTATCGGACGGTGTGCATTTTTCATAACTCTGTTGGACTACATCGAAAGATGTTGTGAAATCATAACTCCAATTGCACAACTTCCAATTTTTTTTGCTGGGACCGAACATAAATTGGGTTATCATGAACGACAATTCCCCGTTAATTTTTTCACTTTCTCCCTTAAGTTGCAACGGCGGAAAGACAAAACTCACGGGGAAATTTCATTCATGATAACCCCTAAAGATTATAGCCAAATTCTATTTTTCAGATTGAACACGTGTTTATATCAAGTTGAATGTCGAAACGAAATGTCAAAAATGAACCCAGGTGAAGAATTCAAAAGTTCAACAATTTTCAACTTTGTGGCCCGAAGCCTCGCTTCGTTGTAGTCTGTCTTATTGAAAACAGTACAATTTCACTTTTGCGCTTTGAAGCGAGGCGAAAAAAATAAGCAACAAAAATCCATTGTGTTCTCGCCTTTAGAGTTCACAAACAAGTGGATTTTAATTGAAATTTACAGTATACTAGTATTTGTATTTACGTATTTTATATTTACGACAGACCCCTCGTTTAAAAACTTGAAGTCGTTGAAACAGCGCCGGTCTGACCATTGACTCACATGACATTTATATAATGAAATCACTCTAGTGTGGAATTCTACTAAGCAGAATGTAGGGTGCACGTATAAATTAGCGTTTAAAAATAAACGTCACATTGTCCACACTCTTCAAACTGATTACACCAAATACAGCGAAGTAAAGCTAAGCATTTTGCATTTTTTTAGAAAATCATCTCTCCAGTTTTATTAAGTTTAAAAGTGAACAATTGTAATAAAAACTGATTAAACAATAAATTTGAAAGTGCAAAATGATAAATTAAAAACAAAGTTCTATGGTAAATCTTGGTCAACTAAAGTGTATTATTAGTAAGCAAAGCAACAACAAAACTAACAACAAGAGAAGTCTGACGAGACCATTATATACAAGAACGACGACTACGACAACCAAAAGCAGCAACAAAAAATAAGAAAAAAAAAACAAAAGCAGCAAATACCATCATCTTCCAACTGCTGCAAGTAAATCATAATCTTCCATCAACAATTGCTTTGGCTTTATTTACTAGCCGTAATATTGTTAAAAATTAAATCAGAAACAAAAAAGAATTTTAAATAAAACAAAGTGCTAAATATTGATAATAGATTACGCATCAAAAGTGAAGTTTTATGTGTAGCAGTGAGTGCATAATTAAGTGAATTACTTTAAAATTGAATGTCGCTGCCTCAGTTGTCTTGATAAATAAAATTTATTCTAATTAAATATATACAAATTATTAACAACAAATCATAACAAAGCTTAGGTATCAGTGTATATAAGCGAGTGGTCACATATGTACATATTGCTGTATATATTTGGTGTACTATCTAAAAACATATGATATACAGTCGTGGTAAAAATAATCGTTACACACGACACGAAAAGAAGAATAGAAAGAGATGTAATAATTGTGGGGGAAGTATAAAAAGTCGTGGAAAAAAATAATGATAATGTTTACTAGGGTGGGTGTTGAGACATATGAAGATCATAAAATAAATTACCAATTAAATTCGAGAAATTAATAGAACTTGTTGCTCCTCCCAATCTGTATTTTCTTATTGGAAGAAACTGGTTACTCGCGTTTTCACCAATCGGTTTTTACTAAACAACAGCTGTGTTTTTCCTCTGTAAATCCTCAAATCTGAGCAACTTATTCGAAATTTCAGTCAGAGTTAATCTTTAACTAAATAAAATCGTTATTAATTCCATAAAAATAAAAAATATCCTGTCATTTAAGGCTAAGTGTATGCGTATTCGTACAGCACTATATATTTGTGGTTGTTGTTATTTTAACAAAGCAAATATGGAATAATACGAATTTGGAGCACGGCCGACAAAGAAGAGGGCACACAAAATTCTCAATATTTGCAACTTTTGACAGTGTGTTAGTAACGTTGTATGCACGCATGCTGCAAAACAAAAACAAATCAAAACTTTTGTGTGCTCTTTCGTTGCGTTCGGGTCGTGTGTGTGTGAATTGCCGAAAAACTTCGTAACTTTAACAATATCAAAGCACGACATTGATTTGGAGTAGTTTAATACCGGTGGGTGCCACCGTGGTGCAATGGTATGCACACCCGCCTTGCACGCTAAAGGTCGTGGGTTCGATTCCCCGGCCAGTCAACATCAAAACTTTCAAAGATGGCAAAATACCCCTCAGTAATGTTTCCTGAGTATTTCAGCCATGTAAAACTTCTCTACAAGTGGTGTCTTAGGACACGCCGTTCGGACTCGGCAATAAACAGTAGGTCCCATATCATTGAGCTAATATGAATCGGGGTGCACTCATTGATATGAGAGAAGTCTCTATGGGATGTTTGTGGAACAATTATATTAATATCCCTCCCACTCACACCTTCCTTGAGTAGTTTTAATTCATTAATTTAAAATTAAAAAGAGTTTCTGTAATGAGGTGTACAATTTAGAAGTCTTTTTACTTAATATTAATTATGCACAGTATTTTGTTTACTTTGGACTAGTTTAACATCCTGTCCTTAATATTTTGAAGCTACTATATTTATTTATTTATTTGCAAACTTTATTAATAATCAACAAGCCAATATAGGCCAAAAATGATTACAGAGTACCAATATATGACACGATTTACAATTCATAATTCAATTTTCAATTCAATTTATTTTCATAAATGGGAACCTAGCCCATAGGGCCAAGAGCGGTTCCAAAAGCTGCAAAACATACACTACTCCAAAAGCTTAAATCTAACAATAAATTTAATTTGATAGTCTTAAAATTCATTAACAGGATGTAATTAAAGAAAATATGAAGATCTGTTTAGTAATCAGCTAAGCAATATTAGAAATAAGGAACATAAACAATCATAACACAAATTTGTACTAGTCGAAAAATTATTAATCTTCAAAATCACTCCGATTAAAATGTTCAAATAACTTCATTTTATAACGGATTAAGGAGCCACTGAATGTCTTAAGATCTTGCGGTAAAGCATTGAACACACGGGCAACCCGTACCAAAAAGGATTTTTCCAAAAAAGGCGTCAAACGCGGTATATGAATTTGTTTATTCCTCTCCGATCTACTAAAAACAAATAACTCTAAAACAGAGGAAGGGGCTTGGATTTGTTTCACCTTAAAGAAAAACAACATGCACCTAATATTCAGAAAAACATCAAACGAACTACCAAGAAATTCTTCTACATACGAAGAAATATGATCACGACGTTTAAGCACAAAAACATAGCGCATGACCCTATTAAACAATAAGCTTACGTAAAGCATAGCCACAACTTCCACCAACAACCTCAATACAATACAAAAAATGCGGCATTATCAATGCATGTACTACCTGTATCCTAATTTTCTTAGGTAGGACAATATCCAAACAGTACAACTTTCTTAAAATAAAGTTTACCTTGGAAACTAAACAATTAACATGCAGATCAAACTCCAAACCACTATCAAGCAACAAACCAAGACACTTCATCGAGCTTACAACATCTATAGACTCCCTATAGATGGAAACATTTATAGAACTCTCTTGGAAGTTGCCAAAAAACATAGCCTTAGTCTTACTAGTATTTATTGAGAGTCCATTGTTGGACAACCACGTGACTAACATATTAATATTAAAATCAACATAACATATTAATAAGTAAATTCATTTTCTTAAAAAACTTAACTCTTTAAATAGGTACTAAAACTAAAATCTTAATGGCATTAACAATCGCAGATAAAGTTAAACTAGCATAGACAACCAATTTTATCCTGTCTTTGCGAAATTATCCTGATATCTATTGTAGGTATTCAATAACCATTTTCTTAAATGCAGCCAAAGAATAAGAAAATCTCCTTTCATTATACGGTATAAAATTATTCCACAAACGACAAACACGGACTATGAAAGAATTCCGCATTATGAGACCGTTGAAAAGAGGATTTACTAAGGAATGCGATCGGGACGAGTTAAAAAATGTAAAACTGGAATACAAATACTGTGGAATTCCACTTTTAATCGTTTTTATAGAAAAGCAATAACGTTCTGACCTTAACAAACTCTTCAAAAGAACACCCTAGAAAATCTACCACATACGACGTTACATGATCGTGCAAACGTAAATTATATACAAATCGGATGATCCGATTAAAAATAAGAATAACCCCAGCAAAATTTGACGGAAGGGGTTCTTTGCGATGACGTGATTTCATGTCATCTTTTGCATTGGTTCAAAGGAAGTCGTGGAAGATCCGATCTAGGGATACGCAGTGAAATGCAATAATCGGTTTTTAGATTATTCGGTTTTCGTGAAAAACTTAAAACTCGATTTTCGGTTAGTCGATTATTTGAGAGTGTCCTAAAAGTCGACTTTCGATTAATCGTTAACCGCCGAAAACCGATTATAATCGAATATAATCGACCATTTTCGTTGATGTGATCAGTGATGGTTATATGTATACAAAAAAGTACCGTTGATTACGCGGTTTTAGCACACCCAATAGTCAACTGCGACTAATGGTCGATCACGACTAATAGTCGACTACGAATAATGAAAGACTACGACTGATGGTTGACTACGAATAATAGTTCACTCCGTCTTCTGAAAGTCGATTAAGAATAATCGATTATACGGTTTTCGCACAGTCAATAGTCGACTACGATTTTTAGCAATTTTACGGCTAATAATCGATTAATCGATTAACCGAAATCGATTTTACGTATCCCTAATCCGATCTTTTCATTAGGATTTGAACCAATGCAAAGGAAGTCGTGAAAGATCCGATCTTTTCATCAGCATTTGTACCCATTCCATCGATCCAATAGAGATGATGTTTGTGTTTTTATTTACACACCTGTTTATTTTCATTTTGGTATGTTCCAGTACTGCAAAAATCTACTAATTTTTACTATTTTTTCAGATAACATAAAGGAAAAATTGTTATCGTAGTAAAAATAAGTAGATTCTTGCAGTTTCTGGAACAGACCAAAGTTGTTAGAACTGTCGTCGTGATGTTGTCTTACATTTCCTGCAATTGGAATTATATGAGCTAAAAATAGAATCGGACTGCACACATTGCTATTCTAAAAGTTCCCTTGTCTGTTCTAAATCTGACATAGAATGAAATCAATCAAATCTCGCTTCTTGGAATTTGAAAAAAAGTCCGAAACGAAAAGGAACAAGAATCTGAAAATAAAGAAGAAACTACTTTTGGAAAGAAACAATTAAAAATAAATTAATTTAGCATAAATGGTATTTTCCATAAAAAGTCTCTCCTCCCCGTCCGTTACATTTTGTTCCTAGAGATCCCTAAAGCAAGCCGGGTTGTAGATCCCTACATATTTCCGTCACTAAACAAAAGAGTATAAATTACCAAAATGTTGTTATAAAATAACAAAATTATAAAATAAAAGTAATTTACGAATTAAAAATACTTAAAGGAGTGCATTTGGAGTCCATGTCGAAATCTGAACTGGTGATGGGAAGATAATTGAAAAAACCTTTTGTAAGATGAAAGAATATCAGTTGCGGAGAACGGAGGAAGTAATCTTTTGCGTTGCAGCGGTGGTGATTACATTGCAATTTTGGATGTAAACTTTTGAAAAACTAAACTGATAAATTAATTGTAGCTATTTCATGAATTCGTTTGAATTAATAAAGAGTTTTGTTTTTCATGAAAACCATATTTCAATACAGCATTTCCATTTTCCAAACAAGACATGAAAATTTCATGCCAAGGGGTTGGTGAAAATGATATGCCAAAGCATTGGTTAAAATGACATGTCAAAGCATGGGTGAAAATGACGTGTCAAAGCATTGGTGAAAATGACATGTCAAATCATTGGTGTGGAAATGACATGCCAAAGCATTGGTGGAAATGACATGTCAACGCATTGGTTAAAATGACATGCTTAGGATCCAGAAAAGAACGTCATCTTTTGGGGTCCACGCTCATATAAAATTCATCGATGAAGATGCTAAAAAGATGACATGCTAGATCACTTGCACCCATGATTGAATGTCATCTTTGGCATCGAACATTTTGCTGGGATATTCTCGAAATGACATTGTTAATATGGTTTTCAAATGTAAGCTTGCAGTCGACGTAAAATCCTAATGTCTTAATATAAGAACAACAATTTAACACTTCCCCGCCGACTGTTAAGGGATATTCTCTCGGTCCACCAGCATCAAAAACCATTCTTTTGGTTTTAGAGGAATTGAGATATATAAAGTTGGCTTCACACCATGATTTTACATTGTTAAGATTGTTATTCATTATGTTCCACATAGTTCCCGAATCATCCGATCCTACTAGTTGTAGATCATCTGCGTATAAGTACCCCTGAGCACCATTAATTACATTAAATATGTCATCCATGTACAAGATAAACATAAGAGGGCCTAAAATTGATCCTTGAGGAACTCCCCTATGTGTGTCTCTAATGCTGGATTTATATTCACCTCTCTGTACAAATTGCTTCCTTTGTTCAAGATACGATTTCAATAATTTGCATGATTGCTTTGAGAACGTAAAGTTTACGAAAAGTTTATTCAGAAGAGTTTCATGACAAATGGAATCAAAAGCGTGCGTGAAATCCAATGCCATTAGAAATGTAGGTCGTTTTTGATCAATATTTGCTCTAATATCATCCGTTATTTTGGCTATAAGCGTTGTGGTACTGTGTCCTCGAACGAAGCCCGACTGGTAATAACACAATTTGTTATGATTTGTTAAATAAACAAAAATTTGGTTTTTGAGAATAACTTCTAAAATTTTGGAAAATACTGGGAGTATACTAATGGGACGAAAATCAGAAAGACATTGGGGAGTTTTGACTTTAGGTATGGGAATAACTTTTGCTGCTTTCCAGGAAAGGGGATATCTTGATGTCATAATAATATAGTTGAAAATGTGGACAATGTGTGCTGAAATAGAATTAAAAGCTATTTTTAGAAACTTAAGAGAAACGCCATCGGAGCCGATGGAACCAGATTTAATTGCACAAATTGCTTTCCAAACTTCTATTCTATTAGTTGTAGAAAAGGAGAACTCATTATCTCTATATTGCTCCTGTTGATGAAATTCAAGTTGAGGAGGATTTGTGATAGGCGGAGCAATAAAAAAATCATTACACTCTTCAGCATTCACATCGATATTTGAACTATCACCACCAATTATTCCCTCTTTTCTTAAGGATTTCCATACACTTTTCGCGGAATCATTCGAAAATGTAGTACTAAAATGTCTATTTCCTTCTTTACGTATTACAGATTTTAGTTTATTGCGATATCTAGTGTATATTTTCCATCTCTCATTAGTCCTATTTTCAATATAAGCTTCATAAGTAGACAGCGGAATTTTATGCAACCCCTATTTTTGGTCCGATTCATGTCAAATTTTGGGACTGGGCATATTTTTGGCTTCTGATTACATTGCAATCGAAACATATGACATATGCAAAATTATGCAACAAATATTTCAATAATAGGTACAAAAATGTCTATGTGTACAATTTTTATACCCTCAGCCTTTAGGCTAAAGAGGGTATTAACACTTTGATACGACCAAAAACGTGCCTCATCGAAATAATGGCTTTAGACACCAAGTATGTTTGTACGATATACGTTTCAGACAATTTTGAGTAGATCTAGCAATGTCCGTCCGTCCGTCTGTCTGTCTGGCTGGTGCGCACGATAACTCTCGAACGGATCAATCGATTCGGTTCAAATTTTGGGTATCGAAATATTTTGTCCAGATTCGATTTAAGTTCGAAGATGGGCCATATAGATCCACTCCTTCAGGTACCTCCCCCACAAATGTTCAAATATTGTCGCAAAACTTGTGCGCACGATATCTCTTGTAGGGAATAACCGATTTGGTCCATACTTTTCACATCGTGTAATTTCTACCAAACTTAGATGAGGTTCCAATATGGACTCAATCGGTCCACTCCTTCAGGTTCCTCCCACACAAAATTTCGGAAAAGTTCAGTTTAGGACCTGGTCTCGAATCGCTTTGATTTTTGTTTACGCATGTTGTATTCGCTTTCTTTTATACGACGCTGTAAGTTTCATTAGGGGCAAGTCCATACTTTCTGAGAAAATGGGCCTGAAAGTTACAAAAAACCCTATTACACCGTGTTAGTGGTTGGAGCGCAAGATAACTCTCGAACGAATCTACCGATTCGGTCCAAAATTTGGCTTTCGTAATATTTTGTCCAAACTTAGTTCATTTTCAAAGATGGATTATGTTGGTCCACTCATTCCGGTACCTCCCCCGCAAAAGTTTGAAAATGTTCGGAAATTTGTGCGTACGATAACCCTTGAAGGGAGTAACCGATTTGGTACATACTTTGCCCATCGCAAAAGGTGTACCAGACTTAGATAATGTTTCAATATAGACTCTATCGGTCCACTCCTTCGGGTACCTCCCACACAAAATTTCGGAAAAGTTCAGTTTAGGGCCATCTCTCGAATCGCTCTGATTTTTGTTTTAGCAACTTGTCTTCAGTGCCCTCCATACGACGGTACAAGTTTTTTCAGGGGCAAGTCCATACTTCCTGAGAAAGTAGCCTGAAAATTGCAAAAAAAAACCCATGACACCATGTGAGGTGGTTGGAGCGCAAGATAACTCTCGAACGGATCTGCCGATTCGGTCCAAAATTTGGCCTTATTAATATTTGGCCCAAACATAGTTTATGTTTGAAGATAAGCCATATCGGTCCACTTCTTCAGTTACCTCCCCCACAAAAGTTCACAAATGTTCGGAAAAGTTGTTCATACGGTAACTCTTGAAGGGAGTGGCCGAATTGGTCCATACTTTACACATCCTAATATATCTATTAGATTTAGATCAGGTTCAAATATGGATTATATTTGTCCACTCTATTCTGTACCTCACACGCTAAATTTCGGATAAGTTCACTTTAAGACCTGCTATCGAATCACTTTGATTTTTATTGAAGCAACTTGCATTCGCTGCCTCAATTGGGATGGTAAACATTTTTCAGAGGCAAGTCCATTCTTCTTGAGCAAACATCCCGAAAAAACCCCTATGGCATCATATGTAGTGGCTGGAGATCCACTTCCATAATGGTCAATGTACATCCATTCCTTTTAGTATCTCCTCCGCAAAACGTTTGATCTCTAATCCTAAGGAACATTTTTGTCGTTTCAAATGCCCAAAATTTTTAAAAACCCTTAAATACATACGTTTTTTGGGAAAATATATACAGGCTGAGGGTATATCTCTGTCGGCAAAGCCGACGGATACTTTTTTACTTGTTCTGTTAAAAATTCTCTTCAGACAAGTCAATAAAATAGAGAAATGTATAACCACAGCCACAACCTTCAAAATACCGAAAATCGGGAGGTATCGTTCTATGGGGGCTATATGAAGGCCTGAACCTAAGCCGACAAATTTTAGGTGGAAAGTTTTATACCCCCAACGAAGACTTAATACCGAATTTCAGCCTTTTTGGAGGGATATTGAGGGCACATCCTTCAAAATGCCAGAAATCGGGAGGTACTGTTCTATGGGGGCTATATGAAGACGTAGACCAATACCGATAAATTTCAGTTGGAAAGTTTTATACCCCCAACGAAGACTTAATACCGCACATCCTTCAAAATACCAGAAATCCTGAGGTACCGTTCTATGGGGGCTATGTGAAGACGTGAACCTATACCGACAAATTTCAGGTGGAAAGTTTTATACCCACAACGAAGACTAAATACCAATTTTCAGTCATTTCGGAGGGATATTAAGGATACAATTTTCAAAATACCGAATATCGGTAGGTACCGTTCTATGGGGTCTATATGAAGACGTGGGCCTATACCGAGAAATTTCTGGTAGGAAGTTTTATACCCCCAACGCAAACCCAAATACCAAATTTTAGTCATTTCGATGGGATATTGAAGCCACAACCTTCAAAATACCGAAAATCGGGAGGTCCCATTCTATGGGGGCTATATGAAGACGTGGACCTATGCGGACAAATTTCAGGTGGAGTGTTTTATACCACCAACGAAGACTAAATACCAGTTTTCAGTCATTTCGGTGGGATATTGAAGCTACAACTTTCAAAATACCGATTATCGGTAGGTACCGTTCTATGGGGCCTATATGAAGACTTGGACCTATGCGGACAGATTTCAGTTGTAAAGTTGCATACCCCTAACGAAGACTTAATACCAAATTTCAGCCATTTTGGTAGGATATTTAGACCACAAATCCTTGAATATATTTTTGCATATGGTTTTGCATATGCTCTTTTTATGCAGATATGTACAAATATGTCAAAATATGCACGATATGCAGAATATGCAAAATATGCAAAAATTTCTGGGCCTAATTCGTTTTATTTTTTAATAAAACGAGTTTCTGTCTAATCAGATTTTCTCTACGATCATCCTAACCATATATGCATTTGCATAGGATTCCGCAGTCTATTCATAAGCTAAGTTTCTAAAAACCGTTGCTTTTTGAATATTTTGGGATTTCATCCAATCAAACGAAGTAGATGACTGTATTGTTTTTATTGGAACATGCTTTTGATACAAATCAGTAAAAATACGATTAAAAATTGATACTTTATGTTCCGAATCCGATGTAAGATATATTGAACTGAAATCTGCAGCGTTGAAATCCATCAAGCAATTCTCATAATTTACTTTGGAATAATCTCTTACTTTTATAGTGGTGGACATTTCTCTCTTGTTCCATGAGAATGAAATAAATATTGCAGCATGATTTGAATGCAGACCTGGGAAAGAGAATTGGCCCTTTCGAAGAACTAATGATGAATCAGAAACAAGGAAATAATCAATAAGCGAAAGTCTGTCTGAAAACAAATTAAAGTGAGCGAATTACAAATGGAATAATTCGAATTTAAAATGGAATAATTCGAATTACAAATGGAATAATTCGAATTACAAATAGAATAATTCGAATTACAAACGGAATAATTCGAATTACAAATGGAATAATTCGAATTACAAATAGAATTCTCGAATTACAAATAAAATGTTACGAATTACAACTAGAATGTTTCGAATTACATGTGAAAAAGGTGTAGTTCATTGTACTAGTTCCAAAACGTATAAGTAACGTCATATAAACTAACGTATGATATTGCTTTTACGCAGTTTGTTCATACAAATGATGTAAGCCATTGGAACTGCGTAGTGAACTAGGTAGTTCCATATAATTCATTTGGCACAAATCTAATGGTTAGCACGTCCGCCTTACATTTCCTGAAGTATGGACTACCTCCAGATAAAAAATATATTTATCAGGACAATAACCAATATTAAAGAAATCGCAGGGACATGCCTCCCCTCTCTCATCTCCAAAATTTTCTTAAAAATAGTAATATTTCCCAACTAGCCAGTCTTCCGCTGGTTTTAAGATTTTATCTTATGGCAGGTGCAAAAATCGGCTACACGAACTAAATTTTCGTACAAATTATAAGTTTGTCCCAATTATCGGCGTTATGACGGTGATTTAAGACTTGACGGCTACGAGATTTCTTAAACATTGAAAGCCTTCAATGAGATCTACCGGTAGTAAACATCGTAGAATCGGTAGGTCGCACGAAACCCTGATTTATGCCCTCCTTTCTCCCTTCCTATGCCTGTGCAACTGCATCAGTATGAATGCTTCTATGTGTGTCTGATAAGTTCATTGATTTAGAGGTTCCCTTTATTTCCTTTGGACCTCTCTCTCTCTAGATCATAAAGATCTTTCTGAAGGACCTGGGTGTGAGAAGCTTGTTCACAAGATTGTTCTGTGTGGTGAGCGATAACACCATGCAGGTACTGCTTGATTCGCTTGTTGATCTAAGGGTTCCCTCTTGTAACGTTGTACCACTCTTTCTAGATCATGAAGATCCCTGCTGACATACCAGAGTGGGGTCCTATCCACAATATGGTGATTAGGATGGCTCTTACATAAGCACCCGAGTAAGCACTGCAACGAAAGAATGCTATTGTGTCGGACCTTGTTGATCCTGCATTTCAACTTGTTGTTGTTGTAACAGTGTTTTTGTTATGTTTATTTGTTCGTTCCTCTGTTCAATCTGACTCTGGGTCTATCTTCAGTTCCAGAAAAGTGGCTGCTTCGATGGGATGGGAGGTTTGGCGGGGCAGTTAAAAAGGTGTTATGTGTCGTGCGGGCCCATGCCGCATACTGGGCATATGCCTTGTACGGCGCGATCGTTTTCGGCCCAATACGAATTTAGGCGACTGCAATATCCCGAGCGTAGTTGAGCCAAAACTACTCTGGTTTGTTGTTGTTGTTGTTGTAGCAGCATATAATGCTGGGTTGGCAGCCGCTGGCCGAAACACTTTTGGTTTCGGGTCAATCCGGTACGTAAGAACCCGCTGCCGTGGGATTGACTCTGGTTTGTCGTGGCAGCTGACGCTCCTCAGCTGCGATAGATGGAGGATGTACTCCGAGTACTTTATTCACACTATAATTGCTTAAGGCCTTGGCAACTACGTCCGTGCGAATGCTATTCAATCCTGCTTGATATGCTTGTTGATCTAGGGGTTCTCTCCTGTATCGTTGGACCTCTCCCTCTAGAGCATGGATATCCTTCCTGATCTGCCTGTATGTACCAGGCCTGCCAACAAGATGGTGATTGAGATGTCTCACACGATAACATCCAAGCAGGTAGTGCAACGAAAGCATCTCATTGTGTTGCTTTACAGGAAGAATTTTTGCCTCCTCATGTAGATGGTCCACTGAAGATTTGAGGAGGCACCCTGTCGCTGCTCTCAGGGCGGCATTCTGGCAAGTTTGAATCTTTTTCCAGTTCGAATCACACAATCTCGGGGACCAGACTGGAGCCGCATAGCTTACCACAGACCGACCTATCGCGTTATACGTGGCCAACAAGGTTTCTTTATCTGCACCCCAAGTGCTGCCGGCCAGGGACTTGAGGACCTTGTTCCTACTTTTCAACTTATCGCAGATAGCTGTGGCGTGTGCGCACGACGTGAATGTAGTGTCAAATGTGACCCCTAACATTTTAGGGCAGTTTGTGGTCGGAATTCTGCTACCGTCGACCACGGCATTCAACTCTCGTCCAAACTGCGCTGTCCATGTGGTGAACAGAGTGGCTGTAGATTATGTGGGGGAAATCTGCATATTCCTCGAATGGAAAAAGGTGGTATTTAACCGATCTAATAGTTGTTCAGTCTCTCACAGATGTCATCGGGATAGGTACCCGACGCCAGGATCGTGCAATCATCCGCATACGTCACGATCTCAATGCCGTCTGGAGGGGGTGGAATACAGGAGAGGTAGAGGTTAAACAGTTCCGGAGATATCACCCCACCTTGAGGAACTCCCTGTTTCACTCTACGGGGTTTGGACTTCTTATTCCTGAATACCACGTACGACTGGCGTCCACACATATAGTTGACTATCCAACGTTTCAAGCTTGGCCGGAGGGTTGTCTGCTCAATGTCCTCAAACAGCGTGGAGTGCCTGACTGTATCAAAGGCTTTTGATAAGACAAGCGCCACCATAACTGTTCTATCGCACGGCCGTCTCTTGTTTAGTCCTTTACAGATATATGTGGTAATGGCGTGCAGCGCTGCTGTCGTGCTGTGCTGCTTACGGAATCCATGTTGATGATCGGCAACTTGATAGCTATTTCTGATACTGGGGAGGAGCAAGGCCTCAAGTGTCTTTGCTACGGGCGACAAAAGCGAAATCGGTCTGTACGATTCACTTTTGCTGGCATCCTTTCCTGGCTTCCGTAGTGGGACCACCCTGCCCATTTTCCAGACTTCGGGAACAACGAGGGTGGCTAGCGACAAGTTGAAGACTTTGGTGAGATACTCGACTCCCGGCTCATCCAGCTGCTTCAACATTACCATGGAGATTCCATCAGGGCCCAACGCTTTGGATGATTTAGCGTTCCTGATGGCATTGGCAACATCATCCATTGTAAACTGTGGTGGTTCATCCTCGGCAGGAAGAGATCTGATGCGACGTAATACTCTTCTCTTCGCCCTGTCACTCTCGGGATGCTCGACAAACTGTCGATTGAAATTACTTGTCAACTTGTCGCAGATAGATGTGGCATGCGCGGAGGACGTAAACATGCCGCCGAGTGTGATCCTTAGAATTATGGGGTCGTGTGTCGACGAAATTCTGCTACCAGTCAGCGTAACGTCACCAAACGTGACTGAGGTCCTATCTTCCTTCTTGCCAGGGTTCGTTGCCGTTGTCCACAATTCACTTATTCCCCCTCCATTGTTGCAAATCTTCAAATGATTTAACCATTTGTTCCGCTTATGTTCCCCAACCAACCTGTTAACTTCCAGTGTCAGCTCATTGACTCTGGAAACACTGGGGTTGACACGACGAAGCTCTTCACGCTGATATGCTGTTGTGAAATTTGGTCTCACTACGGGTATTCGACCAGCAGGGAGTTGGGCAGATATCTGAAGAGGTGATTAGTGAATTATATGAAACTAGGCCAATTACCTTTCCCATGATCGATGGAAGTGTGGTGTTTAGAGGAACGGAAACAATTATGGAGAGATGGTCTGATCCAAGAGAATCGGCGGATTTCCAGGTGACGTCATTTATCCGACCAGGTGACACTATGGTTATGACTCTCCGCTAATTCTGGCAGGGTCGTCCTCATTGACCGTGCAAAACGTAGAGTTATCATTCTGCTCAACCAGTCCTCTTTTCGAGGACCGAATGCCACAATTCGTGATGAGTATTAAAGTCCCCCAGCACCAGACGGTTATGACCTTTCAAAAGCTAGCTAATGTTGGTCCTATAACCTGGAGTGCAGCTTTTTATCGGCGGGATGTATACGTTAAGCAACTATACCTTTGCAGTTCCACACCTGACTGCTAACCACACACATTCCATGTACGGGTCATTAGAGCCAGGCTCAAGCGAGATAGGTCTGTGTGTGGAACAGACTGGTGCAATAGGAAAGCTAATCCTCCAGCTCCTTTTCTGGTGTGCTCCTTCCTCAGTACGTTGTAATTATTAGTGTTGGGCAATCTCGTTCATTAAGCGGATCGATCTTTTTCATTCCTTTCACCAAAAAGATCCGGATCTTTCACTTCGTTCGTTGGCTCTTTTTCGTTCAACAATACATTTGACTGTGTTATTTTCTTTTGAAGTCGTTCGTTCTCTGCTGCATATGACTCCGTCGTTCTTTTCACCGAATCGTTCTTTTGAAAATGTTCGTTCACGAATGACACATTGTGTGCTAATGGGGGTGGTTTTGTTTCTGGATTTGATATGAAAGAACCAGATGAACGAATGATGCAAAAGAAAGATATGACCGAGATGTGCTGTTACTGAGCGAGAGTAGCTCTCTGAATCATTGTTTGTTTTGTGTGGACATTTGTGCTGCTTGACTGCAAAACCAATGCATTTGTTTTTTTTTTGCTTGCTTGTGTGTATGCAAAGCTAATGGTGGTGGTTTTGTTTTGTAAGCAGCAATGACTCGGTCATCGGGGATCTAAATGAACGATATAAAAGAATGAGCTGGATACGGATCCGTTCGTTCTTTTCACGGAATCGTTCCTTTGAACCGGTGCGTTCATGAACGACACAACTCTAGTAATTATCACAACGCTGTAAGCTGCAGTTTTTGTCGGGCTTTGTTTCTTGCACCGCCGAGAGTCTTCCGACTCACGAAGTCCACAATTTCCTCTATCTTACCCGAAATCCAATGGAATTAAATTGCAAAAGGGATGCATTTTCCGAGATTGGAACAACAACGGTTTATGTTAAATGCTGCGTGTGCGATAGGACTTTCGTGGTCTGACGACGATTCACTGGGGGCTGTGTTCACGCAGAATGCAGATGTAGTCACTCGCATCTATTGGATATCACTGAAGTTTGAGTGTGGTGGTTGCTGATGTGACAATCTGAGCAAACACAAATTTGTTCCTGGTTTTTCACCGTCTCGGTACGGACCAACGAAACCGGGACAGGCATTCCCCGATATACTCTTCCCAACACAGAAAAACGATACAAAAACACACATGCGTACACTGAGGTGGAAGCCGATATTCGCAAAGGGTGTTGTATGGTTCCGGGTCAATCCTATATCGAAGAACCCGCCGCCGTGGGATTGCTCATGATTTCTTCTAGCGTCACAGTTTAGTTCTTAATGCCATCTGTTGAATATTTGGCGATCATCGAGTAGAATCTTACTGTAGTCCTGTAGTACAGAGTATAAAGATCGCTTATGCCATGTTCGATATATACATCCTGTATGTTAATCTTAACTTTGCCTCTTACGATGGTTACTTAACTGGATTTCTATATAATAAACATATTGTTTTTTTTTTCTTCCTTTCGGAACTCTAGAAATTCAAATAAAATGTTTATAAATACCATAAAGGAAAAACGCTAAACCTCTTTTATGTGAATGTGAGCGTAAAATGAAATGGAACAATTTTAAGACGTGACAAGTAAAAGAAAAAAGAACTCTTTAAGTGCATTTAAAAGCAAATAATAGAGATAAAGAAAACTGATAAAGCAAAATGTTTGAAACAATTGATGCAACAAGTAACCTGGGGCACCAGCTGCTGCAGCGGGAAACTAATCTGCAATTTCGTGGTAGTTCACAATCCTTCCGATCGCGTTTATATCGTGAACGTTTGAGAATTGCACGAAATCTCTACAAAACCGATTTGAAGGGTCATTTTGGTTGTGTCAATGCCATTGAATTTTCACATGGTGGTCAATATTTGGCATCAGGTGAGTTGTGAACTTTAATTGATTTTACAGAAACTTGTAGTTAAAATTGTTTCTGTCATTTCAGGTGGTGATGATAAACGAGTTTTAGTTTGGGATATTGAAAAATCATTGGCTGGAACTGCCGGTCCCAGAGCCTTGGCCACGGAACAATCAAGTAACATCTTTTGTTTGGGTTTTGATAGTAAAAATCGTAAATTGATTTCCGGTGGAAATGATGCCTTAGCTATTTCTCATGATTTTGAAACGTAAGTATGGTAACGTTGCAGGTTTAATAGAAATGTTACTATGTGTTGTCTATTATAGCGGCAAATTGGACAATGTTTTCAAACACGATGAACCCGTTTATGGCCTTTCCATTGATCCTCAAAATGACAGCATTTTTGCCACAGCATCTGAAAATGGTGTGGTTTTGCTATTTGATCAACGTACCGATCCCGCCGATCCACTTGTTGTGGCCTCATTGTCTTCGTCTTTTCATGCTGTCGAATTTCATCCCAGTATGAGTCATCTTTTGGTCACTGCAAATTCGAAGAAGGGAGCAGCTTTATATGATATACGTAAACCGAAAAAGTAGGTTTGGAGTTAGGGTTACTTGGCTTGGCTTTTGTTAATTCTAAAAATTTGTTCGTTTCTTCCTTGTAGACCAGTTATACAATATGGAAATCTGGATAATGTTTGCAGCTGTATGAGTGTACGCTTCAATCGCACTGGCAATCTCATCTTGGGTTTACGTAGACGTTTGACACCCATTTTATATAGTGTCAATTCTCCGGACAGAATTTGTACTTTCTACAATAGCACTTATTACAATTCTTGCACCATGAAAAGTTGTAGCTTCGCTGGCGAAGATGATGAATTGGTAATATCGGGATCAGACGATTTTAATTTATATGTATGGCGTTTATCGGATATTGATTGTAAGTTGGGATATGTACTTTGCTATTTAGAAACGGAAATATATTTTTTTAACTCTATTCTAGTGGAGGGTATTGAACAATGGGTTGAACCCACACAAATGGTTTTATATGGTCATCGTTCAATTGTCAATCAGGTGCGCTATAATCGCCAGAAATGTCTACTGGCCTCATCGGGTGTGGAGAAAATTGTTAAGGTAATGGAAATAAATAAATTAAATTTATATATTTTGACTCATTTACAAATTTAAACTATTTTTTAGATATGGAGTCCCTTTGCCCAGCACAACTGGAGCGGCACCTTAACTACGGAGGCAACCTGCTCCGATAATCCCCGTGAATTGTATTCACCCTATAATCTATTTACCATGGCCCTACCTGAAAACTGGCATCATTTGTCTCACGACTATAGCAGTGAAAATACCAATGAAGATCCACGTATGATGGCATTTTTCGACTCTCTGATACAACAAGAAATCGAAGGTTGGGATACGGACAGTAGTTCCTCAGATTCTGCGGCAGAAGAAGAAAGAAGTATTACATCCATTACACGTTCCAGTTGTGAAAGTACATCGAGCAGTAGTAGTTCTAACAACACTTCATCATCGGCAAGTACAACATCACAAAGCAGTAACAGCAGCAGCAGTAGTAGTAGTTCATCCAGCAGTTCTTCGTCGGCAGACAGTGATAGTGATAATGAAAATAATGCAGCAACTGTACGAAAAATAAGACGTTTAAGGCGGGCAGCAAGACGTAGGCAATCCTTGAAACAACGTAGCGTCTTAAGAAATCAACAACGCTCATCGCCACGCAGCAAACAGAATAAAAAACCCCGCAAAACTAAAGTAAAAATCAATCAAATACAAAAACCTGCAAATCGAATAGCCTATTTAATCTCAAAGAAACGTAATACCTTGCGACGTTTGGCAATTAAAGGTGCCACCATGGATGGTCGACGTCCACGAAAATTGGTTGTGGTGGTAAATGGGCGTAAGAAACAAAATAATAATCGTCTTCCTGCCAAACGTGTAACGGATAACACCAATTCGGCAACAAATAATGCCAATTGTAGTAATAATGAAGAACCAACCACGTCTAGAGCGGCAGCTGCTGCATTAGCAGGTGCCTCCAGTTCGAGATATCGTAAAATTCAAATGGAAAAATCACCAATAAGGAAACATGGTAAGTGGTTTCTTTTTATAGTTTTCTTTAAAAATCAGTAGACTACCACAATAAAACTATACATAGTTTCCACATTCTAAAAGAATTCTGGATATTAAACTCATCAAAATGTTGTTGCTATAACAGCTTAATCTGGCTTTAGTTGAGTAGGTGTAGTTAAAAAGGAGCGGAGGGATGTGCTGTCATGTCGTGCGAAGATGTATTCCGAGGACGGCATTCAGATGGTTGTTGTTGTTGTAACAGTGTTTGTTATTCTGTTTGTATGTTCGTTCTTTTGTTCAATCTGGCTCTGGCTCCAGTTCCAGGAAAGTGGCTGCTTCGATGGGATGCAACCACAGATCCACTGGAGTTAGATGAGTAGGTTTGGCTGGGCAGTCGAAAAGGTGTTTTTTGTCGTGCGGGCCCATGCCACATACTGGGCAGATGTCTTGCATGGCGCAGTCGATTTCCGCCCAATAAGAATTTAGGCGACTGCAATATCCCGAGCGTAGTTGAGCCAAAACTACTCTAGTTTGTCGTGGCAGCTGACGTCCCTCAGCTGCAAAAGATGGGGGATGTATTTCGAGGACTTTATTGCTTAAGGCTTGATACGCTTGTTGATCTAGGGGTTCTCTCCTGTATCGTTGGACCTCTCCCACTAGAGCATGAATATCTTTCCTGATCTGCCTTTATGTACCAGGCCTGCCAACAAGATGGTGATTGGGATGTATCACACGGTAACATCCAAGCAGGTACTGCAACGAAAGCATCTCATTGTGTTGCTTTACTGGAAGAATCTTTGCCTCCTCATGTAGATGGTCCACTGAAGATTTGAGGAGGCACCCCGTTGCTGTTCTCAGGGCAGCATTCGGGGACCAGACTGGCGCCGCATAGCTTACCACAGACCGACCTATCGCGTTATATGTGCTCAACACGGTTTCTTTATCTGCACCCCAAGTGCTGCCGGCTAGGGACTTGAGGACCTTGTTCCTACTTTTCAGTTTGTCGCAGATAGCTGTGGGGTGCGGACTCGACGTGAAAGTAGTGTCGAATGTGACCCCTAACATTTTGGGGCCGTTTGTGGTCTGGAGCGGGCGGAATACAGGAGAGGTAGAGGTTAAACAGTTCCGGAGATATCACCCCACCTTGGGGAACTACTCCCTGTTTCACTCTACGGGTTTTTCACTTCTTGTTCCTGAATTCCACGAACGACTGGCATCCACACATATACATAATTGACTATCCAACGTTTTAAGTTTGGCCGGAGGGTTGTCTGCTCAATGTCCTCAAACAGCGTGGAGTGCCTGACTGTATCAAAGGCATTTTGATAAATCAAGCGCCACCATCACTGTTCTATCGCACGGCCGTCTCTTGTTGAGTCCTTGGCAAATATGTGTGGTAATGGCGTGCAGAGCAGTTGTCGTGCTGTGCTGCTTACGGAATCCATGCTGATGATCGGCAGCTTGATAGCTATTTCTGATACTGGGGAGGACTAAGGCCTCAAGGGTCTTTGCTACGGGCGACAAAAGCGAAATCGGGGGGTGGGGAGGGGGGGGTATTATCCATCATATGGTGATTGGAATGGCTCTTACACTAACACCCGAGCAAGTACTGTAACGAGAGCAGTGCCATAGAATCTTTGTCTCCTCATGTAGATTGTCCACTGAAAACATGGGGAGACACACTATCGCAGTTCTCCGGGCGGCGTTTTGACAGGTTTCAATATTTTTTCCATCGTATTGTACCTTTATTCGAGGATCACACTGGCGCCACATACTTTACCACAACCCATCTATGGCGTTATATGTGGTCAACAAAGGTTCTTTATCTGCACCCCAAGTCCTGTCGGCTACGGACTTGAGGACCTTATTCCTACATCTAGCTTATTGCAGATACAGGGGCATGCATGGACGACATGAACATGACCCCTGGAATTTCGGGGTTGTTTGTGGTCGGAATTCTGCCAACGACCATGACAACTCTGCGGTCCATGTGGTGAGCAGAGAGGCCGTAGATTTAGTGGCGGATATTTGCATATTCCTCGCATGGAAAAGGTGGTACGATCAGTGAAATGGGAGTGCAGCCTTTCACAAATGACATTAGGGAAGGATCCCGACGTCAAGTTTGTACAATCGTCCGCGTACGTAACGTAACGATAACGGAGAAAAGGTATATATCACCTTGATGAACTCTCTGTTTCACTCTACGGGGCTTCGACTTTTTGTTCCTGAATTCCACCTACGTCCACCTGGTCACACATATAATTTATTATAGTTTGAAATTTGGCTGGAGGATAGTCTGCTCGATGTGCTCAAACAGCATGGAGTGCTTGAAAGTATCGAAGGGGTTTGATCGGTCAAGCGCCACCATCACTATTCTATTACTCGGCTTGATCGGGTTGAGTCCTCGACTAATAAGTGTGAAGATGGCGTGCAACGGAGTTTTCGTGCTGTGCTGCTTATGAAACCCATCCTGATAATCGGCAACTTGATAGCTATTTCTGACGATGGGGAGGAGTAAAGCCTCAAGAGTCGTGGCTATAAGTGACAAAAGCGAAATTGGTCTGTACGATTCACCTTTCCTGGCGATTCACCTTTTCTGGCTTCAGTAGCGGGACCACCCTGCCCATTTTTTCGAACTTTGGCTAGCGACAGGTTGAGAACATTGGTGAGATACTTGACTCGCGGCTAATCCAGCTCTTTCAGCAATTCCGTGGAAATTTCATTAGGACCTAACGCTTTGGATGTTTTAGTGTTCCTGATGGCATTCGCAACGTCATCTATTGTGAATTGTGGTTGCTTTCCTCGACAGGAAGAAATCTTATGCGACGTAGAACTCTTCTCTTCACCCGGTCACTACTTGGATTATCGACAAATTAAAATTACTTGCGAACCTCTTTGGATCAGTCAGCCTAACGTCGCCAAACGTGACTAAGGTCCAATCTTCAATCTTTCCATGGTTCTTCAGTGATTTAACTGTTGCCTACAAATCACTTATTCCCGCTCCAACATTGCAACTCTTCAGATGATTAAACCTCTTGTTCCGCATATGATCACAGACCAAACTGTTACCATGCAGTATCAGCTCCCTGACTCGGAGGTCACTGTGGTGGTCTCACTTCGGGTATTCGACCATCAGATAAATGGCGAGCGGCTGCAGTAGTGATAATGTCTCGGAACGTGCTTTCCGCTACCCGTACATCAAAAAGATTGTGCAATTCTCTGAAGCGATGATTGATGAACTCTCTGAAACTAGGCCAATCGGCTTTCCCATGATGAACATAAAAGTCCCACAAGACCAGACGGTTATGACTTTCCAACAGTTCTACGCCTGACTGCTACCCCCATACATTCCATGTACGGTAATTTAAGCCAGGCTCAAGCGATATAGGTCTGTATTGAACAGACTGGTGCAATAGGAAAGCTAATCCAAACCTCCACTTCTGGTGCGATCCTATGAAGTTCTCTGAAGCGGTGTTTGTTGAACTCTCTGAAACTGGACTTTCCATTGGTTGATGAAAGTGCCGCGTTCAGAGTTGATGAAGTCGAGCGATCTGCTGATGGAGGCAATTATAGGGAGATGGTCTCTGAAGTGGTAATTTGTGAACTCTCTGAACGTAAGGCGATTTGCTTTCCCTGAATGATGAAAGTACGGCGAGCAGAGGAGATGAATTGGGGCGGCCTGCTGATAGAGACGATTATTAGAGTTGGGCAATCTCGTTCAATTGAACGATCCGGATCACTAACTCGTTCAATGGACACCGGTAATTTCTTTGACAAACTGCGTATACTTAATTTCACACGTTGGTTTTTATGATGTTACTCATTCGTCTTTGAACGAGAACAATGATCCGGATCGTTCAATTGAACGAGATTGCCCAACTCTAACGATTATAGGGAGATGATCTGACCCAAGAGAAAGGACAGGTTATGTCTGGCGAACTGTGAAACTCTCCGCTAATTCTGGTAGGGGTGTCCTCATTGACCGTACAAAACGTAGAGCTATCAATTTGCTCAGCCAGCGCTATACCCCTCTGGTCGTTTCCGAGGATCAACTGACGCAACTCATGTCCGCCAAATCCAGACGGTTATGACCTTCCAAGAGCGGGCTAATGTTTTGCCTATAACCTGTAGTACAGCTATTTATAGGCTGTTGTAGGCTGACTATTGCATCCCAGCAAAATGTTCGATGCCAAAGATGACATTCAATCATGGGTGCAAGTGATCTAGCATGTCATCTTTTTAGCATCTTCATCGATGAATTTTATATGAGAGTGGACCCCAAAAGATGAAGTTCTTTTCTGGATCCTAAGCATGTCATTTTAACCAATGCGTTGACATGTCATTTCCACCAATGCTTTGGCATGTCATTTCCACCAATGATTTGACATGTCATTTTCACCCATGCTTTGACATGTCATTTTAACCAATGCTTTGGCATGTCATTTTCACCAACCCCTTGGCATGAAATTTTCATGTCTTGTTTGGAAAATGGAAATGCTGTATTGAAATATGGTTTTCATGAAAAACAAAACTCTTTATTAATTCAAACGAATTCATGAAATAGCTACAATTAATTTATCAGTTTAGTTTTTCAAAAGTTTACATCCAAAATTGCAATGTAATCACCACCGCTGCAACGCAAAAGATTACTTCCTCCGTTCTCCGCAACTGATTATCTTTCATCTTACAAAATTTTTTTTTCAATTATCTTCCCATCACCAGTTCAGATTTCGACATGGAATCCAAATGCACTCCTTTAAGTATTTTTATTTCGTAAATTACTTTTATTTTATAATTTTGTTATTTTATAACAACATTTTGGTAATTTATACTCTTTTGTTTAGTGACGGAAATATGTAGGGATCTACAACCCGGCTTGCTTTAGGGATCTCTAAGAACAAAATGTAACGAACGGGGAGGAGAGACTTTTTATGGAAAATACCATTTATGCTTAATTAATTTATTTTTAATTGTTTCTTTCCAAGAGTAGTTTCTTCTTTATTTTCAGATTCTTGTTCCTTTTCGTTTCGGACTTTTTTTTAAATTCCAAGAAGCGAGATTTGATTGATTTCATTCTATGTCAGATTTAGAACAGACAAGGGAACTTTTAAAATAGCAATGTGTGCAGTCCGATTCTATTTTTAGCTCGTTGATTGGGACTTCATATAATACCAATTGTTTAGAAATTTTAGTTGTTTGATATGCAGGAAATGTAAGACAACATCACGACGACAGTTCTAACAACTTTGGTCTGTTCCAGAAACTGCAAGAATCTACTTATTTTTACAACGTAACAATTTTTCCTTTATGTTATCGGAAAAAATAGTAAAAATTAGTAGATTTTTGCAGTACTGGAACATACCAAAATGAAAATAAACAGGTGTGTAAATAAAAACACAAACATCATCTCTATTGGATCGATGGAAGATCGGATCTTCCACGACTTCCTTTCAACCAATGCAAAAGATGACATGAAATCACGTCATCGCAAAGAACCCCTTCCGTCAAATTTTGCTGGGATCCCATCGAAGCATGGATTTGGATGAAGATGTGGATGTGATAAACCTAACACAAATATATTGGTCCTGGGTTTTCCTCGGTCCCGTCACGGACCAAGAGAATCCGGAGCAGGCATTCTGGGATATGCTGCTCCCAACACAGAAAAACAATACAAACATATCCCAGCAAAATGTTCGATGCCAAATATGACATTCAATCATGGGTGCAAGTGATCTAGCATGTCATCTTTTTAGCATCTTCATCGATGAATTTTATATGAGCGTGGACCCCAAAAGATGACGTTCTTTTCTGGATCCTAAGCATGTCATTTTAACCAATGCGTTGACATGTCATTTCCACCAATGCTTTGGCATGACATTTCCACCAATGATTTGACATGTCATTTTCACCAATGCTTTGACACGTCATTTTCACCCATGCTTTGACATGTCATTTTAACCAATGCTTTGGCATGTCATTTTCACCAACCCCTTGGCATGAAATTTTCATGTCTTGTTTGGAAAATGGAAATGCTGTATTGAAATATGGTTTTCATGAAAAACAAAACTCTTTATTAATTCAAACGAATTCATGAAATAGCTACAATTAATTTATCAGTTTAGTTTTTCAAAAGTTTACATCCAAAATTGCAATGTAATCACCACCGCTGCAACGCAAAAGATTACTTCCTCCGTTCTCCGCAACTGATATTCTTTCATCTTACAAAAGGTTTTTTCAATTATCTTCCCATCACCAGTTCAGATTTCGACATGGACTCCAAATGCACTCCTTTAAGTATTTTTATTTCGTAAATTACTTTTATTTTATAATTTTGTTATTTTATAACAACATTTTGGTAATTTATACTCTTTTGTTTAGTGACGGACAAAGACGTATAGATATAAAGACTCGAACAAATGCATATTCCAAAAACATGTGATAATAGTTCCACATTTTGGTTACAGATGGCTACACAACTCACTGGAATTGATAACAGCAATGCCAATCGTTTTTGATTCCCATTTCTCGCGGCAGAAAACATTAACGTTGTGTTTTGTGGCTAAAATTTATTTCTTTACTTTTTTATTGTTTATTTAATAAAAAAATCAAAGGTGAATGCCGTCAAACTTGAGTTTTAATGTTTTTCTTGTCAATATTCCAATGAATAACAGTTTTCGTTTAACAGAATGTTGCTATGAAGTCGTAGCAACAGAGGTTAACTCCCTCTACAGTTAATTTTTCACAATTGACTTTTCCTATCTTATAATATTGACATCTTTGTGACGGAAATATGTAGGGATCTACAACCCGGCTTGCTTTAGGGATCTCTAAGAACAAAATGTAACGAACGGGGAGAAGAGACTTTTTATGGAAAATACCATTTATGCTTAATTAATTTATTTTCAATTGTTTCTTTCCAAAAGTAGTTTCTTCTTTATTTTCAGATTCTTGTTCCTTTTCGTTTCGGACTTTTTTTCAAATTCCAAGAAAAGAGATCTGATTGATTTCATTCTATGTCAGATTTAGAAAAGACAAGGGAACTTTTAAAATAGCAATGTGTGCAGTCCGATTCTATGTTTAGCTTGATGGTTGGGACTTCATATAATACCAATTGTTTAGAAGTTTTAGTTGTTTGATATGCAGGAAATGTAAGACAACATCACGACGACAGTTCTAACAATCTTGGTCTGTTCCAGAAACTGCAAGAATCTACTTATTTTTACTACGATAACAATTTTTCCTTTATGTTATCGGAAAAAATAGTAAAAATTGGTAGATTTTTGCAGTACTGGAACATACCAAAATTAAAATAAACAGGTGTGTAAATAAAAACACATCTCTATTGGATCGATGGAATGGGTACAAATGCTGATGAAAAGATCGGATCTTTCACGACTTCCTTTGCATTGGTTCAAATCCGAATGAAAAGATCGGATCTTCCACGACTTCCTTTGAACCAATGCAAAAGATGACATGAAATCACGTCATCGCAAAGAACCCCTTCCGTCAAATTTTGCTGGGTATGTATAATTAACCCAGCAAAATGTTCGATGCCAAAGATGACATTCAATCATGGGTGCAAGTGATCTAGCATGTCATCTTTTTAGCATCTTCATCGATGAATTTTATATGAGCGTGGACCCCAAAAGATGACGTTCTTTTCTGGATCCTAAGCATGTCATTTTAACCAATGCGTTGACATGTCATTTCCACCAATGCTTTGGCATGTAATTTCCACCAATGATTTGACATGTCATTTTCACCAATGCTTTGACACGTCATTTTCACCCATGCTTTGACATGTCATTTTAACCAATGCTTTGGCATGTCATCACCAACCCCTTGGCATGAAATTTTCATGTATTGTTTGGAAAATGGAAATGCTGTATTGAAATATGGTTTTCATGAAAAACAAAACTCTTTATTAATTCAAACGAATTCATGAAATAGCTACAATTAATTTATCAGTATAGTTTTTCAAAAGTTTACATCCAAAATTGCAATGTAATCACCACCGCTGCAACGCAAAAGATTACTTCCTCCTTTCTCCGCAACTGATATTCTTTCATCTTACAAAAGGTTTTTTCAATTATCTTCCCATCACCAGTTCAGATTTCAACATGGACTCCAAATGCACTCCTTTAAGTATTTTTATTTCGTAAATTACTTTTATTTTATAATTTTGTTATTTTATACCAACATTTTGGTAATTTATACTCTTTTGTTTAGTGACGGAAATATGTAGGGATCTGCAACCCGGCTTGCTTTAGGGATCTCTAAGAACAAAATGTAACGAACGGGGAGGAGAGACTTTTTATGGAAAATACCATTTATGCTTAATTATTTTATTTTTAATTGTTTCTTTCCAAAAGTAGTTTCTTCTTTATTTTCAGATTCTTGTTCCTTTTCGTTTCGGACTTTTTTTTCAAATTCCAAGAAGCGAGATTTGATTGATTTTATTCTATGTCAGATTTAGAACAGACAAGGGAACTTTTAAAATAGCAATGTGTGCAGTCCGATTCTATTTTTAGCTCGGTGGTTGGGACTTCATATAATACCAATTGTTTAGAAGTTTTAGTTGTTTGATATGCAGGAAATGTAAGACAACATCACGACGACAGTTCTAACAACTTTGGTCTGTTCCAGAAACTGCAAGAATCTACTTATTTTTACTACGATAACAATTTTTCCTTTATGTTATCGGAAAAAATAGTGAAAATTAGTCGATTTTTGCAGTACTGGAACATACCAAAATGAAAATAAACAGGTGTGTAAATAAAAACACAAACATCATCTCTATTTGATCGATGGAATGGGTACAAATGCTGATGAAAAGATCGGATCTTTCACGACTTCCTTTGCAGTGGTTCAAATCCTAATGAAAAGATCGGATCTTTCACGACTTCCTTTGAACCAATGCAAAAGATGACATGAAATCACGTCATCGCAAAGAACCCCTTCCGTCAAATTTTGCTGGGAAGTGGCAGCCGCTGTTGTGTGGTTCCTGATCAATCCAATGTCGGAGAACACGGCAATATACATCGGCCCGGAAGTTCTCGTTAATATTTCGTAAAGTAGATGGACAGATATTCTTTCATTGCCATCAATGATGTCAATCCCAAATTTAATAATTAATACCTCATTCGATCTTTCAGAGCTTAGGATAACTTTGTATCAAAACTAATTCAAATCTCTCTCTCTCTCTCTTTCTCTTCCTTACAGATTCAGCAAATTGCTCATCGACTGAAGATTCTGGCAATTTTGCTTTTAGCAGTTCTAGTCGCTCCAACACTGCTATTGCTGCCACTGTTGCTGACGCTGCTGCAAACACATCTCCAACAGCTACAAATAACAACACAAATAATGCAAATATTCCAAGCACCAGTACTGGCATAACATCAAATTTCCGAGGTAAGTAACACAAATTTGTTTTTCAACCTTCATTTTATTGTTGTCTTATTATATTCGTTTTGGATAATTTACATTTGTAATACAATTGTTCGCCCAAACATACAAGGAACGAGGCAACTAAACCAATACCTAAAACATAAAATGCCAACTGTAAATCGGTAATATTTAATATCTTCCATTTATGTTCCACACCGCCATCATAATCCTCAAAGTGGTGTATGCGACTTCGGGCCACATATTTCTCCATTTCAATCCAATAATTTATCAAGCCGCCAGCTAGAATTTTCAGCAGAGTTACATTGATTTCCTCTTCGAAGGGTGAATACTTTTGCATTGGATATGATATGTGATATACTTTGGGACATTCGGGTATCATGAAAACTTTATTCGTTATAAAATAATAGATATCTACCAAATCTAAGGAATATGCCCGAGTTACGGCTGCAAATTTTCCACGTTTTGCCATTATGCTGATTAGACGTTCTTCGGGTTCTCCCACCAACAGCATGCGTTTATCTAAACTTTGAAAAATCTCGGAACTGTGGCCGGTAAATAGATCATCTTTAATGGCGGCATGTTTGTAGAATATTCTCAAATTGGCATTGTTCAGCTCCGTGAGGGTGTTGATGTCCTTATAAAATAGGGGCTTTATGAAAACCGTGGCCAAACTTGAGTCCACAACGGCACCAATTATGACACTCACCAAACACAAAGATATGGCAAAAATGCGCTCCGCATTAGAAGGCGGAAAACGCAGTATAACCCTTCGTACCCATAACAGCCATGTGTCGGTGAATATGTCAAGCCAATGAAAATTCATTCCATGGTTGTTTTTCACTTCTTCGGGATTAAGTTTTAGATTTGCTCGTCGCAATAACATCCAGAAAAATGAAGAGAGACATCCCACAATAATATACACCAACCATATACTCTCATCCACAGCATATAGGGGGAGTATTGAAGCGGGTATGTGTTTGGCTTTCATCACATAGCAACATAACTTATCCATATACACAGATGTGCTGAATGTTATGCCATTCGCCAAATAATCTTTGACAAAGAAACCTGTAAGGCAGATATCTGTTTCCTGGCGCATTAAACGTCCCAAGGCACCATTAAATGAACCATTTTCCAAGCGGGATCTGTAAAAATACATTTTAAGTTTTCTTCTCTCAATATGTAAATGTGAATACCCCTTGTGATTACCCAAAAAACTCATCATCTGGCCATTGCAATTCCATTGAAAAGTTTAAATACGATGCCAACAAATAGGCAATATTTCCATCAGTCCCCTTAACTCCGGTTATCTTTTGCCTATCACCATCAGCCAATAAGCTTGAGAATACTGAATCAAATATATAAACTTGCAGTGGATAACCATTCATATTGTGAAATATCTTTTGCATATTGTAGTCTTCAACATCAACTAAGGCACCAAAATTCCCATTGCTGTCCTTTACAAAAGGATGGAAGAAACGCTGTTGTGTCGGTGTAATAAAAATAACTTTGTAAATTCTTTGCCATGACCAGTAATATTTACTCTCAGCTAAAATTGTAGACCAATCATTGACTTCAGAGGTAATTAACATAAATAGAAAGCCTGCTCTTGTTGCTTTAGTTTCAAATGTAACTGACACCAACTCCGTATCGTTGATTTGTAACATGTTATGGTGACATGTGGTGTCCGTTATAATTCCGTTACTATTTTCTAAGGGTATGTGAAATGTATTGTAGATTTGTTCATAGAATTTAGCATCCACGTCCATGGGCGGTTCTATGATTATTTTCAGGCAATCCAGCGAGTTTACAATTTCTAGAATCCTTTTTAAATCGAAAGTTCTTGCGAAGTGTGTATATAATAATATGCACAGAAGTTTTATTAATATCCTTTCAGTCATGCCAGCTTCGATTGACTATTTGGCTGCCAGATGCCTATGCAGGTTTTTATAAATATTTTTGGGTTCTATCATACTTGTGTTGTTTTTGTACAAACACTAAATGGATGTAGTCTGTTTTTGTTTTGTTTTATTTACCTGGTTTGTCCATAGACTAGTTGTCTAGTGACACCCATATGTAATATCCTTGTTTAATGGACAGTGGTTGGAAGTAGGGTTTTTATTTTTGATTCATTAATTATATTCACGCCAAATCGTTGACATAGATGAAGAGGCCTAATTGTGTAGGACCGGCGTGACAGAATACTGGCAGGATAAACCAGGTACCTGCTGGGGCCTTAGCATCAGGACACAACGCCAAATAAAATTTAAAACACATCGAAACGATCGAAACGAAAGGTAAGATGATATACAAAAAAAATAAAGGGAATATTTTTGAATTCGTAGTGTTGTATATAGAAGACGCACACTACTTACTTAGGTAGTGGCCTACTCTACGAGGGCTACTAGAAAAGTTTCTGGCCCAATAATGAAAACGCGAATATTTAACATCAAAAATAGTTTTATTGTTTTCCAAAGAATTCTCCAGAATGATGCTCAATCCAATTGTTAAAGCACATTTTTCACTCTGAATGAGACACCTCCAAAACATGATTTTCAGGATCTTTTGGCGACGAAAATCGTTGAGCACGCCTTTTTTGCTGATGTATCCTGGTGACACCGTGGTGCAATGGTATGCACAACCGCCTTGCACACTGAAGGTCGTGGGTTCGATTTCTCGACCAGTCAACATCAAATTTTCAACGGTGGCAAAATACCCCTTAGTAATCTTGGTGACATTTCCTGCATATTTTAGCCATGTAAAACTTCTCTACAAGAGGTGTCTTAAGACATGCCCTTGGGACTTGGCTAATATGAATAGGGGTGCACTCATATGTGCGTATTTGTATAGTTTTTCTGTGTTGGGAACATCATATCCCGAAATGCCTGCTATGGATTCTTTTAGTCCGTGTCGCGACGGAATGTGCTCGGTTTTTCACATCCGCATCAACCACACTCAAGCTTCAGTTAAATGCAACAGAATTCAGGAGTGGATGTGTCTCAGAGTTATCTCTGGACTCGTCCATGTAAGAGACTACCAAAGGAACTATTGTGCTGCAGAGGCTGCGTGAACACAGCCCACAGTGAGTCGTCGTCATCAGAATGCGAGACTCCTCCGCAATCCCCCACCAGCAACCGTACTCGAACGATTTAACACAGGTTGTTGTTGCTCCAATCCCTAAAAATTCATGCTTTTTGCAATTTAAATACAATGGAATCCGAGGTAAGATCGAGGAAATAGTGGAATTCTGCAACCTGGATTGGTTGCGTTCATAAAGAATAAGGAGACAGGTGAGTGGGGTTAGTTGGGCAGCTAAACAAATGCAGTGTGTTGTGTGGTCCCAATCCACATGCTGGGCAGGTATTGGGTATCGTGGCGTCAATTCGGGCCCAATACGAATTGAGGCGGCTGCAACGTCCGGATCTTAACTGGGCTAAAACCACTCGTGTTTGCCTTGGCAGGTGGCGTTCTTCTGCTGCGATGGATGGGGGTATCTCTGTACTGTCTGCGCAACCATGTCAGTGTGAATGCTACCCAAGCCTACCTGATAAGCTCGTTGGTCTAGAGGTTATCTTTTATACCTCTGGACCTCTCTCTCTAGATCATGAAGATCTCTCCTGACGTGCCTGGGTGGAGGAAGCCTGTCCATTAAATCGTGACGGGTATCGAAGGCCTTCGATAGGTCAAGAGCCACCATGACTGTTCGGTCGCACGGCCTTTTCTGGTTCAGTCCTCTACTGATATGTGTGGATATGGCGTCTAATGCTGTTGTAGTACTATGCATTTTCCGAAATCCATGTTGATGCTGAGCAACTGGAAAACACCTTCTCATCGTGGAGAGGAGTAGCGCCTCTAGGATTTTTGCTACTGGCGACAGGAGTGAAATCGGCCTGTACGATTCACCTCTGCTGGCATCCTTGCCAGGCTTCAGTAGCGGGACCACCCTGCCAACTTTCCAGGCATCTGGTACAACATGGGTGGCTAACGATAGGCTGAGAACACTTGTTAAATACTCAACTCCAGGTTCATCCAGCTGCTTAAGCATTACCATCGATATTCGGTGCGGACCCAAAGCTTTGGATGATTTTGCGTTTCGGATGGCATTTGCAACATCGCTCATCGTAAATTGTGGTGGTACCTCCTCGGCTGGAAGAGCTCTTCTTATACGGCGCAGCACACTTCTCTTCGCCCTATCACTCTAGGGGTGCTTTATGAACTGCCGGTTAAAATAACACGCGCACCTCTTAGGGTCAGTTACTGTCACGCCGTTGAAAGTAACAGCCGTTCTGTCATCCTTCTTTTCCGGACTCCAGAGTGATTTAACCGTTGCCCACAATTTACTTATTCCTGCACCAATGTTGCATTGCTTCAGATTGTCTCACCACTTTTTCCGATTATGTTCGCCTACTAGCCTGTTGACTTCAAGAGTAAGATCTCTAACTCTTGGGTCTTCGGGGTTCGTACGACGAAGCTCATCACGTTCATTTGCAAGTCCCGTCGCCTCTACTGGGAAATTTGGTCTCATTTCGGGTATTCGACAAGCAGGTATGTAGCGAGCGGCTGCTTTAGTGATGATGTATCGGAAAGTTCTCTTAGCTACCCGAGGATCTGAGGGGGTGGGCAATTGTCTGAAGCGGTGATTGGTAAATTCTCTGAAACCTTGCAAATCAGCTTTCCCATGGTTCAGGAAAGTGCGACGTTCAGAGGTTATGAAGTCGGGTGGTCTGTTTACGGAGACGATGATAGGGAGGTGTTCCGAACTAAGGGAAATGACGGATTGCCAGGATACGTCATTTATCAGACCTGGTGCCACAATGGTGATATCTGGCGAGCTGTGACAAATTACGTCACTTGGCAACCAGTTGTTTTTCTTGGGTCAGACAATCTCCACATATTTGTCTCCATCATCAGACAGCCCGATTTCATCTCCTCGATCATGGGAAAGCTAATTTGCCGAGTTTCAGAGAGTTCTCTAATCACCGTTTCAGAGATCTGCCCAATCCTTCTGATGTTCGGGCAGCGGAAAGGACCGATACATCATTGGTGAAACAGCTCGCTTTATATCTGGGGTTTGATTTTGAAATTCCCCAGCAGAGGCGGCGGGATTACCAAATGAGCGTGATGAGCTTCGTTGAATCAACCCCAGTGTCTCCAAAGTCAGGGAGCTGACACAGGAAATTAACAGAAGGTGATCATAAGCGGCTCAAGTGGCTAAACCATCTGAAGAGTTGCAACATTAGAGCCGGAATAAGTGAATAGTGGGCAATGGTTAAATTACTCTGGAACCTGGGAAAGAAGAAAGAAAGGACATCAGTCACGTTTGGCGGTGTTAAGCGCACTGATCCAAAGAGTGGCGCGATTTCTTTCAATCACCCATTCACGGGGCATACACAAGATTTATACGTCGCATTAGATCACTTTAGACGAGGAGGAATCACGACAATTTACAATGGATGGTGTTGCAAATGCCATTAGGATCGCAAAAGTATCCAAAGCTTTAGCCCTGACGGAATCTTCATGGTAATGCTGAAACACGTGGATGAGCCGGGAGTTCCCAACCTGTCGTTAGCCACCCACATCGTATCCCAAGTCTGGAAAATTAGTGGTCCCCATTCTGATGCCAGGAAACAGATTTCACCTTTGTCGCCGGTAGCAAAGACTCTTGAGTCTTTACTTCTCTTCAGTCTCAGTAGGCCTATTCTGTAACTTTTATCGATTGAAAAGTTGTTAAAATTTCTTTTGTTTTTGTAACAACTACAAAATAAACAAATAAACAATGAGTAATGTTGTTAAAAAGTTACTGAATAGGGGGGCTGAAATAGTTATCCAGTTGGCGAACATCATTAGCATGGGGTTCCGTAAGCAGGACTGCATTCAACACGTCATTTCCACGCATATTAGTGGAGGACTTAACCAGAACAAGCGGCGACAACACAGTGTTGGTAGTGCTCGACTTATAAAGATCCTTTGATAATGTCAAGCAATCCACAATGTTTGAGGACATTGAGGAAACTACCCTTCGGCCCAGTTTGAAACGTTGGATAATGAATTACATATATGTATAGACACCAGTTGTACGTGGAATTCAGGAATTCAAAACCCCGTAGAGTGAAAAAGAGTTTTCACCAAGGTGATATTTCCGGAACTGTTTAATCTCTACCTCGCCTATATTCCGTCCCTCTAGACGGCATTGAGATCGTGCGGATGATTTTGCAAAATCAATATGTTGGGTATCTGATTTATAGCCTATTTGACCGATCTTAAAAAATTTTCCTTCGCGAGGAATATTCAAATATATATCACTAAAGCTACAGCAATTCTGTTCACCACATAGACTGCGAAGATTAGCATAGAGTTGAATGTTGAAGGTAACTACCTCAAAATTCTAAGAGTCACATTCGAAGGTATGTTCACGTCGTTCACTCATATCACGGCTATCTGCGGCAAGCTGAAATGTAGAAACAAAGTTCTCAAGTCCCGGCTTAAAGGTCGTTTAGGGGCACCTCTCGGATTGGGCTGAAATTTTTACAGCAGATAGCCCTTGGCTCACTGAATACAACTATATACAATTTTCTGGGGGAAGTCCACACTTCCCGAGATTGGGTCTTGACGGGACGGCATAAATGTCGTTTAGGCACACCTCTCGGATTGGGCTGAAATTTTTACAGCAGATAGCCCTTGGCACCCTGAATACAAGGATCTATAATTTTCTGGGGTAAGTCCATATTTCCCGAGCTATGGGTCTTGACATTTCCGAAATTTCGTTTTAACACCAGTAGCTTGTTTATGGACACCTCTCGGATAGGACTGAAATTTTTACAGTAGATAGCCCTTGGCTCACTAAATACAACTATATACAATTTTCCGGGGGAAGTCTACACTTCCCGAGATTGGGTCTTGACATTTTACAATTCTAACGTGGGAAGTATGGGTATCGTTTTAATGCTTATGGAGAGTACTTTTGTGCAATTTACCTATTTTTACACCTGGTCGAAGCCGGCTACTTAGGAACACTTAGAAAAAGTTTTAGAAATAATGGTGATAAAAGTAAAAAAGTCAAGACTCATATGTCGGGAAGTATGTACTTCCCCCTGGGAAAGGTATATATCGTTGTGTTCAGGGTCCCAAGGGCTACCTATGGTAAACATTTCAGACCGATCCGAGATTCCGATATTATCGTTTATTTGTCACCACCACTAATTTGGAAATAAAAATGACGGAAATGCCTACATTTTTGTTGGCATTTTGCACGAGTACTTCCCAGAAATCTAACGAAGAAAAAAGCAATTGCTTTTATTTAATAAAAATACACAAAAATTCAATTTACTGTTCCGAAAAATTTGTACGTGTGACTACGGACTTACTTTCCCACATCTTAAAAACAGAAAATCCGCATAATTTCTATTCATTTCAAGAGATTTTAGGTTAGGGGTTTTCAATCCGATAATATCGATAGACAAAACTATCTATCGATATTGAATTTTTAAAAAAATAATCGATACTATCGATCGTGTCATCGATTTTTTGCCAACTCTAGTTCCTCCTTATGTCTTTAGTGGACCATCTACATGAGGAGACGAAGATTCTACTAGTATGATGGTATGATCCTGTTGCAGTACTTCACATATGTTATCGTGAGAGTCATCCTAATCACCGTATGGTGGATATGACTTCTCAACCCAGTCAAGTCAGGAGGTATTTTCTATATCTAGAAAGAGAGATCCAACTTTACAAGAGGGAACCCTACATCAGCAGGTTTAAATAGCATTTATACAGTTGCAGCCGCAGATGGCATAAACAACTATTGTGTGAATGCGGTCCTCGGAGAACATCCCCCAGCGTGAGCTGCAGCGACAAACCAGAATAGTTTTGGCACAACTACGCTTTGGATGAAGCAGCTAATTCCTATAGGGCAAGGAGCGGTGACACCGTGCAAGACATCTGCCCAGCATGCGGCAAAGACCCATGCGATTCATTCCACCTCTCCAACTGTCCTGCCAATCCTACTCAATTATCTTTGTAGCTACAACCTATCGAAACAGTCACATTCCTTGAACTGCTGGAGATAGACCCACAGTCAGATAATTAAAACACATTCTATAGCCATTCAAACCACTGTTCAAAATAACGATAAGATCTTCGATTTATTTTTGTTTATTTTATTTTTAAATATAACACACATTTCTTATTTGCTTAAACATGACGCCCTCTCCACGGAACAAACAATAAACATTAACCTTTTAATCCATGTTGAAACATACACTTGTTAACACCTCCTTTTTCCACTTTTTTGTTCTACTTTATTATTTCCTCCTTGTCAATCAATGTTTGCCATATTCAACCATTGCAAGTTTCCTTTTTCTTCTTTCGACTAGTAGTGAAATTAAACCCATTAGCGAACCAAGTAAAACCACATAAAACGCCAGCTGTAAATCTCCCACAGTTAAGACTTTAAATCCTTCCTTTTTCTGGCCGTTCAGCTGTTTGGCAAGTTTTATATCAACATCTGTTTGCATTTCTTCGATGAATTTTTCAAATAATCCTGCCGATTGCATTCTCAACAGCAACTGATTTACTGTCTCTTCCCATGGAGCATTTTTATGCCACACATACGATATGGTGTAATATTTTGGACATTCCGGTACAACCCACACTTTTTTATCTCTTATATAGCTTAGATATTCCAACATTAGAGTGGTATAGCGTGTCACCCCAGCCTTTCCACCATTTTCGACAACATCTTTCAGGACATCAGCATCCAAATCTTTTAAATGTCTCAACTTTTTATTGAGATTGGCAAAGAGCGGTGAGGTTTCACTAAAAAATAAATCATCACCCATGGAGGTGTATTTGTAGATGACATGCAAGCCGCTTTTATCCAATTCCTCCATTGTATGAATATCCCTATAATACAGAGGGTGGATGTAGACGGTGGCCAAGCTCGATTCAAAAATGGCCCCAAAAATAACGCTAACCAAACACAACGAAGCAATGAAGACCTTTTCCGATGAAAAGGGTGGATAACGATTGATATTTACCCGTACCCATACCACCCAGGTGTCAATGAATATCCGTATCATTTGCCATTTGTAGGGTTTGTGAAATTTTCCATTTTCTCTTTGCCACTGTCTACGCTGGGACTTTAAACGTAAATTAAAATAACGCAGTACCACCCATATAAATCCGCAAACAAAGGCTGAAAAAATAAAAACCAACCACAAATCATAACCCACCGATAATATGGGTAATATTGATTCAGGTATTTGTTCTGCCTTGGGTGTATAGATACACAACATGTCATCATATACCGTTACGGAAAATTCCATTTCCGGCACCATATAGTCTTTCACGAAGAATCCCGTTAGACATAGATCCAATTCGTTTTTGATTATTGATCCTATGGCACCATTGTAGGTTCCATTGGGAGATCTTTCACTAAAAAAGATAAGAAGGAAAAATTGGTTATGAAGGGTTTTATAGATAGAAGACTTGTTTTGAGGTCTTTTGGAGGTCCTTTAAAGGAAAACGGAAATTCTTAATGGGTTATTTTATAGATAGAAATATCTTTAGGAAGCCGTTTATACATTAAAGACCGTTATGATATCTTCTGTAGAAAAAATAACTTTATGAGACCCTATTATTCTTGAAAGGCTTTTACGAGGTCTTAATAGATCTTTACGATGTCCTACATAGTTGGAAGACCTTTAATAGGTCTTTTTTAGGTATATGACCTTTGCTGTTGGCCCAAGAATAGATGGCGCAAAGAAGTGGAAGAGATGACAAGGCGCGGTATTCCAGAAAGCGAAGCACTAAACAGAGAGAATTTGAGATCTTTTCTTAGTTCAGTCTATGGAACAAATGTTCTGTAATGGGCCAGCTAAGTAAGACCTTTGTTGTTGTAACGGTGTTTTGGATTATATGTTTGTGAGTTTATTTTCCTGCTTAATCTGGCTCTGTGCCTATCTCCAGCTCTAGGAATGTGGATGAGACCCCAGATCTACTGGAGTTAGTTGAGTAGGTTTGGCAGGGCACTTGAAAAGGTGAAGTGTGTCGTGCGGGCCAGTGCCACATGATGGGCATATGCTTTGCACGGTGTCATCGACCCTTGCGCTATAGTAATTCAGACGGCTGCATCATAACCAGCGTAGTTCAGCAAAAACTACTCGCTGCGATAGAGGGGGGTCTTCTCCGAGGACCGCACTCACACTATAGTTGTTTATGGCATCTGTAACTGCATTCGTTTGAATGCCACTTAAACCTGCTTGATATAGGCTTGTTGATCTAGATTTTCTCTCTGGTTAGAACATGAAGATCCCTTCTGACATCCCTGGGAGGTGGTCCCATCCACCATAGGGTGATTAAGATGGTACTCACGGTAACACCCGAGCAATTACTGCAACGAAAGCATGCCATTGTGTTGCTGTGCTGGAAGAATTTTTGTCTCCCCCACTGAAGACACGAGGCATGGCATCCTGTTGCCGTGATCAGGGCTGCATTCTGACAGGTTTGAATATCACAGACCGACCTGTCGCGTTATATGTGGTCAACAAGGCTTCTTTATCTGCACCCTACATCTCAGCTTGTCGCAGATAGCTCTGGTATGCACGGACGACGTGAACCTGATGTCGAATGTGACCCCTAGAATTTTGTGGTAGTTTGTGGTTGGAATTGTGCAACCATTGACCATGACATTCAACTCTGTTCTCACCTCTGCCGTTCATGTGATGAACAGATTGGCCATAGATTTTGTGTCGGATATTTGCATATTCCTCGCTTGGAAAAAGGTGGTAAGGTCAGTTGAATAGGAGTTAAGCCTTTCATAAATGTCATCAGGGAATGTACCTGACGCCAAGATCGTACAATCAATCATCCGAATACGTTACGATCTCAATGCCGCTTGGGGCGGAAAACAGGAAAGGCAGAGGTTAAACAGTTCCGGAGATATGACCCAACCATGTTGCAATCTACGGGGCTTGGGCTTCTTTTTCTTGAATTCTACGTACGTTTTAAACGTGGCCGGAGGGTTGTCCGTTCAATGTCCTCAAACAGCGTTGAGTGCTTGACGATATCAAAGGCTTTTGATAAGTCAACCGCCAACTGATCTGTCACACGGCTTGCTCTTGTTGAGTTCTCGACTAATAAATGTGGAGATGGCGTGCATCGCTGTTGTCGTGCTGTGCTGCTTACGGAATCCATGTAGATGATCGACAACTGGATATCTATATCTGACGCTGGGAGAACTAAAGCATCAAGGGTATTTGCTATGAGCGACAAAAGCGAAATCGGCCTGTACGATTCACCTTTGCTGGCATCCTTGCCTTGGCTACAGTAACGAGACCACCCAGCCCATTTTTCAGACTTCGGGAACGATGTGGGTGGGTAGCGACAGGTTGATAACTTTAGTGGGATACTCGACTCTTGGCACATCCAGCTGCTTCAGCATTATCATGGAGGTTCCATTAGGGGCCCAACGCTTGGGATGATTTAGCGTTCCCAATGACATTCGAAACTCCATCAATTGTATGTTGTGGCGGTTCATCCACGGCAGGAACAGATCTAATGCGACGTAGTACTCTTCTCTTCGCCCTGTCACTCCCTGGGTGCTCGACAAATTGTTGATTAAAATAACTTGCGCACCTCTTCGGATCAGTCAGCGTAACGTCGCCAAACGTGATTGGCTTAACCGTTGCCCACAATTCATTAATCCGACTCCAATGTTGTAACTCTTTAGATGATTTAACAAGTTGTTCCGTTTATGCTTAGCGACCAAACTGTTAACTTCCCGAACTCTGGGGTCACTACGTTCATTCGCTAGTCCCGTCGCCTCTTCTGGGAAGTTTGGTCTCACTTCGACCAGAAGGTATATGGGGAGCGGCTGCAGCAGTGATGATGTCTCGGAACGTTCTCTTTAGCTACCCGAACATTAAAAGGGTTGGGCAGATCTTTGAAGCGGAGATTAGTGAACTCTCCAAAACGGGGCCAGTTAGCTTCCCATGATTGATGAAAGAGTGCGGCGTTCAGAGGTGATGAAATCGTGCGGTCTGCTGATGGAAACAATTACACTGTGCGACACCAAAAAAAATGACGAGGAAAATCGAGTAGATTATGAAAGTAGAGCTAAAAATATGAGACACGTGTATCGGCGTTTTAAAAGTTTACGTCGGAAAGTAACCAAAATAGGCGGGGCAAGTTCCGCCCATTTTTAATTTTTTCGAAATATTCGAGTTAAGATATCTTTGAATCCTTGCATTTCAGGTATATAGTGTCTTTGGCAATTTTACAGAAGAGTATGTGGGCAATATTTTTGTTAAAAGTTTTAACCCTCATGCGGTTCATCAAAGGGGTCTTTTTTGTCCTTTTTTCAAAAATCTTTCAAAAACTCCTTAAAAATGTGATTGTATCAAATCCAAATATTCTACAAAATTGTTCGCCATAAAATTTTACTATAGGTCTCGGAATACACCAAATCTGTAACTCTTGTCTAATCGCCAGGAATCTCTAAAAATGAAAAACACGTTTTAGGGTTAAAGTCGGACTTCATCTGAGTTTATTTAAAATTGTCCCACAAAACATAATTTTAGAGAGATGATGTCAGAGACAAAGCTATTCTTCGTCAAATTTCACTATGGGTCACCAAAGAAATGAAATGTCTATTTACATTTTATAGCATGAAAATATCAGTATCAATTTTGCTGAAAAAACATGAAAATATTTCCCAATTTTTTTGATGAAAAAATTTTCCTTCTTTTTTCGAGTTGATACATGGAAGTAATATAAAACTTGGTTATAGGTTAAAAGTGTCAAAGGATGAAAAATTCTACACAAAATTTCACTATGAGTTTCAAAATAAACCATAAATCTATGTACACTATTTCCTTAAAAAAATTAGATTACAAATTTATATATATTAGGATGAAATTATATGTTTTAATTTTGGACTGTTAATTTTACATAATTCCATACTGGATCAAAATCAAGAAAAATCCTTTACTTTTTGGGAATATTGCTAAAGAAAGAAATGTTCCAAATTAAATTTCATTATGGGTCTCTGAATAAAAGAAATCTGTAACCATAGCATATAACATTCTTAGCAGCACTTGTTTTTGATATATATGTTTTAGGGCTATATTTCCCAATTTTCATACAGATTGTCGTTGTGATTGGATACTGTAAATATCATATTGATGGTTTTTCGTTGTGAATTCATAAAGAAGATGTTCTGCGTTCCACTCATAATGCTTTGTGGTGCATATATATTTGGAATATAAAAAACCCACATTGGACCTGCCCAAATTGCGTATTTTTAGTACTTTCAACTTAAATTCCGTAGTTTGGATAAGCCATTGGTTGCTTATATTGTAAGTGAAAATACATTAGAGGTCTACAAGTCAAGTGAAAATATAGGTGTCATATGGGCTCTCACATGCACAATTTGGTGTGGTCCAAAATACTACAATGATGGGACTAATTCATACTTTGGTGACATTTACGGAATAAACCTTAGAAATTGACATAAATCACTATATCGTAACTGGGTTCGTTATGGCCATTCATGATACAGCTATTTATGTCAAATGCTAGTGTTAATTCCGTAAATGCCACCAAAGTAGGACCTAGTCCCATCCTTGTAGTATTTTGGGCCACACCAAATTGTGCATGTGAAAGCCCAAAAAGTAAAGGATTTTTCTTGAATTTGATCCAGTATGGAATTATGTAAAATTAACAGTCCAAAATTAAAACATATAATTTCATCCTAATATATATAAATTTGTAATCTAATTTTTTTAAGGAAATAGTGTACATAGATTTATGGTTTATTTTGAAACTCATAGTGACATTTTGTGTAGAATTTTTCATCTTTTGACACTTTTAACCTATAACCAAGTTTTATATTACTTCCATGTATCAACTCGAAAAAAGAAGGAAAAATTTTTCATCAAAAAAATTGGGAAATATTTTCATGTTTTTTCAGCAAAATTGATACTGATATTTTCATGCTATAAAATGTAAATAGACATTTCATTTCTTTGGTGACCCATAGTGAAATTTGACGAAGAATATTTTTGTCTCTGACATCATCTCTCTAAAATTATGTTTTGTGGGACAATTTTAAATAAACTCAGATGAAGTCCGACTTTAACCCTAAAACGTGTTTTTCATTTTTAGAGATTCCTGGCGATTAGACAAGAGTTACAGATTTGGTGTGTTCTGAGACCTATAGTAAAATTTTATGGCGAACAATTAGTAGAATATTTGGATTTGATACAATCACATTTTTAAGGAGTTTTTGAAAGATTTTTGAAAAAAGGACAAAAAAGACCCCTTTGATGAACCGCATGAGGGTTAAAATTTTTAACAAAAATATTGCCTACATACTCTTCTGTAAAATTGCCAAAGACACTATATACCTGAAATGCAAGGATTCAAAGATATCTTAACTCGAATATTTCGAAAAAATTAAAAATGGGCGGAACTTGCCCCGCCTATTTTGGTTACTTTCCGACGTAAACTTTTAAAACGCCGATACACGTATCTCACATTTTTAGCTCTACTTTCATAATCTACTCGATTTTTCCCATCATTTTGAAAAAAATTGAATTTTGTTGCACAGTGTTATGTGAAGATGGTCTGATCCAAGATAAACGTTGGGTTGCCAGGTGACATTATTTGTTGGACAAGATGACACGATGGTTATGTCTGGGGAACTGTGACCCTCTCCGCTAATTCTGGTATGGGCGTCCTCATTGACCGTGCAAAACGTAGAGTTATCTACTCAGCCAGCACTATACCCCTCTCATGATGAACATTAAATTCCCCCAAGATTAGATGGTTATGACCTTCCGAAAGCAGGCTAATGTTGGGCCTATAACCTGGAGTACAGCTATTTATTGGCGGGATGTATACTTTCAGCAATTCTACCTCGGTAGTTCCATACCTGACTGCTAACCACATTACATTCCATGTACGGGTCATTAAAGCCAGGCTCTAGCGAGATAGGGTCTGTATTGAACAGACTTGTGAAATAAGAGAGCTAATCCCCCACGTCCGCTTCTGGTGCGATCCTTTCTCTGGACGTTGTAACCATCACAACGCTGTAAGCTGCAGTTGCTGTTGAGTTTGGTTTCCTGCCTCGCCGCGACCGTGATATTCTTTCGACTCATGAAGTCCACTATTTTCATCTTACCTCGGAGTCCATTGGAATTAAATTGCAAAAGGGATGCATTTTCGGGGATTGGAACAACAACGGCTGATGTTAAATGCTGCGTGTGCGGGTGCTGTTGGGGGGACTGCTGGAGAGTCGTTTGATCTGACGACTACTCACTGAGGGCTGTGTTCACGCATCAAACAGCAACTTAGTCCCTGTCGTAGTCTATCGCATGGACAAGTCCAGAACAACCACTTCGATGCGCCCACTCCTGACATCTATTGCATCTCACCGAAGATTGTGTTTAGGTGAAGATTCGGGTGTGAAAACCGATCACAAATATATTGGTCCTGGGTTTTCCTACGTCCCGACACGGAGCAGACATTCCAACACAGATAAATGATACAAATACAAACATCTGTACACTGAGGTGGCAGCCGCTGGCCATAACACGGATGTTGTGTGATTCTTGATCAATCCAGTACTAGAGAACCCGCTATCATGGGATTGCAATACCACGATGTCTGGCGAGCTATGACAATCTCATTGTAGAAGCGTCTTCGTTCATCGTGCAATATATGGAGCTATCGATTTCTCTGCCAGCGTTATAGCCTTCTGATCATTGCTAAGAACGGAATGCCAAAGCTCACGATGACGCCACACGGTTATTGCGCTCCCAAAGGGAGCTAATGGCAGGTATACAATGCAAGAAAATAATACAGCTATTAACCATCTCTACCTCGGCTACCCCCCACTTTATCCCATATATTTCATGTATTGGCGATGGCCGTTGCAATTTAAGTGTAGAGATGATGCATGTCCGGGGCGTTGTAAGATGCTGCGGTTTTTGTTGTTTCTTATTACGACGACGACATAAAATCTCACGACAAAGTTGGGGACACGCTGGGAAATCTTTTGTTATATCAAACAGCGACAACACTTCTATTGCTTTAAACCTGATTCGAAGTGGTTCTTCCATAAATAACTCGCTGGATTTGGTTAATCTTCGATTCGTTATCTGTGATGATCTTATAAACGTCTTTGAAGCACCTGTTGTTTCAACACTTCGTTGCACCAATCGACAAGAGCCTTTTTTTAGCGATTGTCATTTTGTGTTGGATCCAACAGGAACAAACATTTTCTATGGACAGGAGTTCATGCAATATCTCACGACATGTCACCTGACGATTTTGCATTACAATTTCAGGCACGGCATTAATGTTTTCTGGTATAACGGCCTTTTTTGTACGACCTTCACACCTTCCTTTTAGAGCAAGCGTCGGTCACTATTGAATTCATTAAAACAGTTCTTCACAGTGCTATAGGAAGAATTTAATTTCATCGATGCACTCTTTCCGTGATAACCCATATTAAAACTTGTGAAAAATGATCGGACAAAAATGTTCACAAGAAAATTCCATTTTTTGGCAAATTGTTTTTTTTTTTTCAAGTCGGTAAAATATGGAAAACTTTCAAAATGGAAATGTCAAATGGCGCCTAGCAACACTTGGTATTGTCTCGGCCAGAGACTTAACTACTAACCCTCATTGTTGTTGTAGCAGCATTTAAACCTACGTAGAAGAATAGGTTTGATGCTGGGTTGGAAGCCGCTGGCCGAAACACTACGCTTTGGTACGAAAGAACCCGCTGCCGTGGAATTGGCTAGCTAGCCCTCGTAGAACCGGCCGTCGTAGGATTGAATTTCCATCTGTAGAGATGTAGAATATCAGGGTCGGTCCCATCCGACTATATCCCTAGCTATACCTAATTAATTTAATTTTTTTTTAATTCTTCACATATGATATATGCTCTTACCCAAAATAATCCGGATCAGGATCTAATAAATCCATTGTAAAATTTAAGTGCTGCTGTAATACTTCCGATACTCTACCATCAACACCATAGACATATGCGACTTTATTAGTTATGGGATCTAACATGGGTTTCGAATAGACCGATCTGAAAAGTTGTACCCGCAGCGGATATCCACGCATATTATGAAATAATGTACGTTCCAAAGATTTTTCACCTGTATATGGAATTATTGTACCATACTCGCCATTCTCGCTATTCCAAGCAAAAACATCATATACAAATACACCACTGTTTGTCAAAAAGAACATTTTAAATATTTGATATTTTGTCCAGAGCATATGGGAGATTTCACGTAGCAAATGCATTTCGAATTCATCCAATATTATAAAGAAATAAATTCCAGCATGGTGGGCAAAATACAGGGATGTTTGATGCAAATCCTTGAAATTTGTTACAATCACATAATGAACGACACTATTTTCGGTTGGTTTTTTTATTTCATGGCCGTAGGAGGTACTAGTATCATTTATTTTGTAGGTATTTAATGTAAACGATATTTGGGTTTGTTTCAGAAACCACTCAATGTAAATGTTATCCACATCCTCTTTTGCAAAGTCTTCTCCACGTAACATCACATGTAAATATGGTATGTCCTTTATGGGTTTATTGAGCCATTTGTTTAGTTGCTCTGTGGAAATATTTCCGTTTTGTTGCACTTGCACAATATCACTCAGGGATTTTGAATTTTCTATAAAGTTAGCGACGAGAAAAATTAATATTAGGAAATTCATTTCTTTGTCTAAGACGTTCTGAAACAACTAAATCCTTCGAAAGCATATCCTTTGGCTTTTATAGGTTTTACAAATTTTGCAAAGTCCCCATTGAGGGAATTCATTTAGTAAATTCCTCTTCAATTGTATTTGTTATTGTTGGTTTTTGTCAAATCATGGCAAATCATAATATTCAATTACACTTCTATTTAGCCCTAAGGTGTATTTTAACTCTACGAAGTAGTAATTTCTTGTAATTGAGACTCAGACCAACCCCTATTTGACCTGTGACACCTTTTTGTAACGATGTTATTACAGGTGTTACAATTACGTTACCTGTTAGATTTTGTTAATATTAAATGTGAAGATTAGGGTGGTTCGTAATTTTAATACATCAAGTAAATATAATCAGACAGCTTTGCCGAAGGCTGATTACCCTCAGCCTGTATAAAAAATTCCAGGGGCTCAATTCTGTTTCTATGAAATGAAAAATGAACAATTTTATAAAGGACATAAATATAAATGCCAAATGAAAAAAATATGAAGAAAATATTTTTCATTTCAAACTTTCATAGAACAAGAATCAAGGCCCAGTAGGCCTATTCTGTAACTTTTATCGATTGAAATGTTGTTAAAATTTCTTTTGTTTTTGTAACAACTACAAAAGAAACAAATGAAATAGTTGTAAAATAAACAATGAGTAAAGTTGTTAAAAAGTTACTGAATAGGGGGGCAGGGGGCCTATTCTGTAACTTTTTAACAACTTTCCTCATTGTTTATTTTACAACTATTTCATTTGTTTGTTTTGTAGTTGTTACAAAAACAAAAGAAATTTTAACAATATCGATAGTTGTTAAAAGTTACAGAATAGGCATACAGCCCCCCTATTCAGTAACTTTTTAACAACTTTCCTCATTGTTTATTTTACAACTATTTCATTTGTTTGTTTTGTAGTTGTTACAAAAACAAAAGAAATTTTAACAATATCGATAGTTGTTAAAAGTTACAGAATAGGCATACAGCCCCCCTATTCAGTAACTTTTTAACAACTTTACTCATTGTTTATTTTACAACAATTTCATTTGTTTGTTTTGTAACAACTACAAAACAAACAAATGAAATTGTTGTAAAATAAACAATGAGTAAAGTTGTTAAAAAGTTACAGAATAGGGGGGCTGGAATACTTTACATAAATTTAAAAATAAATAGCATTTTTGTCACCTACGAAATAAGTTAAATTAATAATAGATTAATAAGTTTTGAAAGTTTCCGGTGTACATTTAACCATCTGTGGGGTAGGTATCATAAACAGTGGGCCTAAGCCCACTCATTGATAAGCCCGATCAACACAGTCTACACCAAAAAATAAACAATAATCCTTCTTATATTGCAAGAATAACACGTGGGCGGGTCTTTTGGGACATTCGTTCCATTACACTGTGCTACAAAAGTGGACAAATTTTTTTTGCAGGGGTTCTGATGCATAAATTCGGTATTGTGGGAGTCGAAAATACCTTTGGTTTCTTTGGGTCACTTCGTTTTTGTGTTTCTTGGATTTTCAACTTAAAACGGACATAACTTCTTTTTACCACATCGGACATTTACAGCTTACTTTTTATTTAAAAGGTGAGAATGATGTATTTCGAACGAGGCATAATTTTTAAAAATCGGTTAACAAATGGTTAAGTTATAGTGATTTAAGTGTGACAAAAATGCATTAAAAAAACAGAAAATGCTTTTATTCGTGCTCCAGGCTGCGTAGAAGACACCGAACTGCGTAATTATTTGCTTTTATCAAGGAGGTAAATTTGTTATCTTTACAAAATGGGGAAAACCAATGAAATCGGTTGAAAAATGCGTGAGTTATGCCATCTTTAATGTTTTAACTTTTTGGTTTTTCCTTTATAAAAGATTGGTACCTTGTGCGTAATTGTTAACTAGACAAATGTTTACTTTGTGATCAAATACTTTTATCGAGTTTTGTCAATATGACATTTTTATCGCCGGAAAATCGAAAATTTATCAAATGGCTAAAATTTTTTTCTGTGTTAGCATTTGGAGTTCCCAATGGTACAGAAACTTCCCTACCAAAAATTGTGAACATAGGTCCAGATTTTGGTATAGCCCTCACATAGCGGTAACACCCGATTTCAGGTATTTTGAAGTTTTTGACTTCACATTCCGTCTAAATTGGATGTTATTTGGTTATGGGGTTCCGTTGAAGGTGGAAAGGACATGTTGGGAATGGGATGTTCGGAGGAGGTTGTGCGGAAGTTCGATGGAGGTTGTTCGAAAGTTCGGTGGAGGTTCGGAGAAGTTTATTCGGAAGTTCCGTGGAGATTGTTCGGAAAAGTAAAATCTATTTACTAAAAAATTAACAATAAAAAATAATTTAAAAAATGAAGTTACAGAGTTTTATTTGTAAATGCACTAAAAAGTAGAAAATAAATGATTCTCTTAGTCTCAATAAGTATATTCTTCTTGATGCGATCTCTCAAATGAAACGCATGCATTTAAATTAAAAATGATGACAAAATTAAATGACAATAAATGGTAATAGTCTACTCAAAATAGACATGCTTATAAGGACAAGACATGCTTATAAATTACCACAAAGCTGAATTTTGGTGGAAAGCTAGGGTTTGCCATTAAAAATAACGTCCTAAAAGTCCCCATCGATCCAATGTGTTCAAACGAGGTTATTCAGGATCAAAGGTAATTTTTGGAGGCCTTATTCAGTTTTTTTAATACCCTCAGCATTTATGCTAACGAGGGTATATACACTTTCATACGGACAAAATGTGCCTCATCAAAATAACGGTTTTTAGACCCCAAGTATGTTTGGACGAAATGTGTTTCAGACAATTTGGAGTCGATTGAGCAATGTACGTCCGTCTGTCTGTCTGGCTGGCTAGAGCGCACGATAACTCTCGAACGGATCAACAGATTCGGTCCAAAATTTGGATTTCGAAATATTTTGTCGAAACTTAGTTTAAGTTCGAAAATGGGTTATATCGGTCCGCTCCTTCCGGTATCTCCCCCACAAAAGTTCGGAAATGTTCTGAAAATTTGTGGGCACGATAACTCTTGAAGGAAGTAACCGATTTGTTCCATACTTTGCAGATCGTGAAATTTCTATCAGTCTTAGATGAGGTTCCAATATGGACTCAATCGCTCCACTCCTTCGGGTACCTCCCACACAGAATTTCGGAAAAGTTCAGTTTAAGGCCTGCTCTCGAATCGCTTTGATTTTTGTTGTACCAACATGGGCGAGTCCATGCTTCCTGAGAAAACTGCCTGAAAGTTACAAAAAAAACCCTATGACACTGTGTGTAGTGATTGGAGCGCAAGATAATTCTCGAACGGATCAGTCGATTCGGTTCAAAATGTGGCCTTCGTAATATTTTGTGCAAACTTAGATTAAGTTCGAAGATACCGATATGGCTTATCTTCGAACTTAAACTAAGTTTGCACAAAATATTACGAAGGCCAGGTACCTCCTTCAGGTACCTCCCCCACAAAAGTTCAAAAATGTTCGGAAAATTGTGCGCACGATATCTCTTGATGGGAGTGTCCGATTTGGTCCATACTTTACACATCCTAATATATCTACCAGATATAGATCAGGTTGGAATATGGATTATATTTGTCCACTCCTTCGGGTACCTCCCACACAAAATTTTGGATAAATTCACTTTAAGACCTGCTCTCGAATCGCTTTGATTTTTGTTGAAGCAACTTGCATTCGCTGCCTCAATTACGACAGTATAAGTTTTTCAGGGTCAAGTCCATACTTCTTGAGAAAACAGCCCGAAATTTGTAAAAAAAAAACCCTATAGCTGCAGAGCACGAACCGAATACTGCGTTCGTCCACACTTTGGATATTGTAATATTAGATGAAATTCGAAGGCGGTGCTTATAGGTCCACTCCCTCCGGTACCTTCCCCACAAAATTTAAAAAATGGCACGCGCGATTTCTCAGGGCGACGGGATTTTCCCCCTTGTGCTCGAGTAAGCTCGCGGGGCCAAGGTTCGTACAGACATTTATATTGTATAGAGACAGAAAGAGAGAGGCAGGTGTGATTTTGGATGAATATTTCAAGTTCCTTTATTGACTAAGATGAAGAGTTTCATAGGCTAAAAATTAATAATAAAATTTTTAATAATAAAAATTATAATGATCATGCTTTTGGTAAGAGCAGGATCTCCGTCCGTAACTACCGTGGTATCTTCGCTCAGTTTGGGAGTGCTCCTCCGAGAGTAGGATAAGTACTAGGGTTGGGTGACAGGATACGGGACCGTGGGCTTGTGAGACCTCGATAAGTACTCTTATCTACGTGGGAGAGACCTGGATAAGTACTCTAAAATACGTGGGAGAGACCTGGATAAGTACTCCACGTCACGTCTACTGAGACCTGATGGAAGGAGGGATAATGCAAAGGCACTACTATTAACCACGATTACGGCAAGAGACCTTAGTAGGTACTCAAGCAAGGATAATAGGGAATACTACTGCAAGAGACCTTAGTAAATACTCAAGCAAGGATACCAGGGAATACTACTGCAAGAGACCTTAGTAAGTACTGAAGCAAGGATACCAGGGAATACTACTGCAAGAGACCTTAGTAAGTACTCAAGCAAGGATACTAGGGAATACTACTGCAAGAGAGCTTAGTAAGTACTCAAGCAAGGATACTAGGGAATACTACAGCGAGAGACCTTATTAAGTACTCAAGCAAGGATACTGGGGGATACTACTGCAAGAGATCTTAGTAAGTACTCAAGCGGAAAATTCAAGGATCGAGATATAATCGAATGATATTTTTAGGATCGAAGGATATCTCAAGGATCGAAGGATATTCCAAGGATACTTCGGAGTCTTAACGATACCCCAAGGATCAAGGATTACCCGAAGGATATTTCTATGCTCGAAGGATATCCCAAGGATCGAAGGATCCAAGGATACTTCGGAGTCTTAAGGCAACTTCAAGGATACAATCAAAGGATAATATATACAATCAAAGGATAATATATGAATGTTATGATTTACATGGATGCATACAGGACACCAAGACTTTCGATTACACCTCGCCGAAGTTGCCGCGGGTCGATGTTTACGCACTGAAGGTCTCGCACTGACTGACCCAATTTGAAAATCGTCCGCCTTTTATATGGTCGTAGACCACGTGTTTCCCATAGGAATAACGGGATCTTGCTAATTTAGCTCTCTCTCTCTCTCTCTCAGCAACTCCCTTTATGGGAGTTGTTGTTTATCTCAACCAATGGCTGAGTCAAACTCACGTGAGGCTAACGGGATATTGACAGAGACTGATGGTTTTAAATTAAAATAAATCCCTTTATTAATTCGGTTGGATATAAACAAAACAAAACAAATTCAAATTAGCAAAGGTGGTGGCATAATTGAGGGCTCCGATTTTTGCCGTTACAAGACGTAGCAACCGATTTGGTCCAAACTTTGGATCTCTAAATATTGCCGAAACTTTGTTTATGTTCAAATTTGGTCCCTATCTGTCCAATCCTTGTGGTACCAACATTTGTGTGTGCTTAAGGTTCTGTTCGCAGATCCTTTGGACATTTTTATCGAAGGTTTTCCAAGGGAATCTGTTTACAGCGATATTATGTTTTTCGTAGGCTAGTGTGATAAAAAAGTCCTATCTGTCGATATCCCCGTAAATTTTTTAACTTTAATCCTATCCATACTTTTGTCGGTTCATACGCCCAAACTGTTGAAAACCCCCTGAAGTTTTTTTGGGACAAAAAGTATTTCAATCCACACAGGCTGAGTGTATATCTCTGTCGGCAAAGCCGACTGATACTTTTTTACTTGTTGACTTTTCAATAGGAGTCACCGATCTTGAGACGTCGTGATATAAGTGTCAAATTACACATGTGAAGAATTACGCCGCGTAAGAACATCATGAGGTCCGTTTAAAATAGCAACGCAATGTGTTGGGTATTTCTATAAGCTTTCATACGATTCCCACTCTGCAGTAATCGGTACAGTAGAACTGGGTCTAACCCGGTTTTAGATCTGGCCTTTCGGATCAAATAACCGGCGAACCGGATCTGTCGCCCATGAAAATTATACATTTCCGTAATCAGCGCAACAAACCCTACTTTTTGGCAAAAATTCAAAAAAATCGTAGAGTTTTCGTTGGGGTCGTTCCCGTTGGGTTAAATGGGCTATTTTTGCATAAAATTTCTTTAACATGGAATAACTTTACTATACACGCTCCGATTTTGTTGGATTTTTTTTTTTTGAAAGATAGGTATAGTTTCACTCTTCAAGGAAACATGTATGTTTTGGGTGCACAAACCCGGTTACCCCGGTTATTTTAGCCGTTTCAACCTAATATATGCGTATTTCCCTTATAAGTGTATATAAATGATGTGTTTTTTAGAACCGCTATAACTCAAGAATGGTTCCTTCTAGGAAAACATTACAAAGACCAAAGTTGTTGATAATTTTTCTGCCTGCAATATTTGCCCAAGTCACTTTTTGATTAGACCCACCGTTTTCTAGAAAAAAATCCGAAAACCTAAAAAAATCCCTAAATTTTGACCTTTGACCCCGAATAACTGTTTTTGCACACATGAGATTGATGCGGACTTTTAGGACATTTCTTATAATGGCAAACCCTAGTTCTCCACCAAAATTCAGCTTTGTGGGAATTTTTGCTATTTCTATGTCTATTTTGATTGGACTTCAAGCGTTTTATTTGAGATATCCCATCATGAGTAAGAATGTACTTATTGAGGCTAAGAGAACAAAATAAAAATAAAACACTGTTAATTAATTTTTTTAATTAATTTTTATTCAACGCTTCTGGTGATAAAAATAGGTGATCACTCATTTTTTTCTTCATGTGCGGTAATTAAAACAAGTGATTGGTGGCCAAGTCGGGGCTGTACGACGGATGTGCAAATCAATTTCACGTTTTAGGCGGTCAAACAGACGCTGGTTTGAGCCGGTCTCGCCATCTTCGCCATCTCTTGTCCAAACAAATTGAGGTGTACCACTCAGAATTGAGCGTCATACGTCGCTCAAGCGGAATAGGTGCCACCTTTGCTTTACGACAGCAATCAAACCGATATTCAGCCTATCGATAGTTTGCCAGCTCTATTTGAGCCTTTTTTTAGCGATTGTCAACTTGTGCTGGTTTCAAAGAGAACAAAACTTTGTACGGCCAAATGCATCCAATATCGCATTTATGTATGCTGGTGGAAGAAATGCTCAAGGATGTCTCTATTTCACGGTATGCCACATGACGATCTTGAATTATCAGGGGTTGGGATATTCGGGTAGTTAGTGATCGGAATTATGCTAACATTGATCAGTACATTCAACTCATTGCCCATCTCCGCAATCCATGTGGTGAACAGAGTGCCCGTAGACTTAGTGTCAGATATTTGCAATTTCCTTGCGCGTAACATGTGGCAAATCGATCAAATAGTAAAGCACGCTACGAAATTATATCTCACACCTTTTAACAGAAAATGGAGTGCACCAATAGGGTCCATCTTCGAACTTAAACTAAGTTTGGGCAAAATATTACAAAGTGCAACATTTGGTTCGAATCGGTTGATCCGTTGGAGAGTTATCGAGACGGACAGGGCTAATTCGACTCCAAATTGTCTCAAACGAAAAAGCTCCGGATACATTGTGGATATGTATATGAAAACAAAACGTAAGAAGCCACTAGGACTTCAAGTGATGCGACTCATTTTAATGGTTTCAGATCAAATATGTTAGGATGAAAATTGCTTCAGCCTATTTGTAGTTGATTATGTCATGTCCATCCGTAGGTTAAATAATGAATTATAGTGGCCCTATAATTCGTTTCCACCTATTACACTACACATTGTCTGGTCTCCCCATCTTACTCGTAAGAACGGTTAAAACTTCTTTCTAGGTGTGTCATAACACGGAATAACAAAGTCGACAATTGTTTTGTTTATCAATCAAAGAACAATTGCTTTACAAATACATATGTAATTAAAGCTGAAGAAGTCCCTTTGGGAATGTCAACTTAACACTATTTTTCCAAGGTGGAAAAAGAGTTTCCTGTGTTTGTTCGCACGACAAGCTGTTAAATAGTTGACCCCAGCAAATTTACATTTTATTCCTTGTTTTTACTTACCATTGATTTATGAAGTTTGGCGATACATTTTCAAATTCTCATTGAAGACTTTAAATGCCTATACAATTCTATTTATTCGTCTGGCATAATTCTTAGATTTAGATTTAAATACAAATATTAGATACTCTATCAGACACAACAACATTGCCAACGAATTACCCAAACTTATCACATAAAAAGCCAATTGAAAATCTCGAATTGTTAATATTCTAAAGCCAACATTAACTTCATACAAATGCTTCTTCATTGCCGTAAGTTCTGCTTCATTTTTTGTGTCTCGTTCAAATTTAGAAATAATACCAGCTTGTTGGAACATTAAAAGCAATCGATTGACCGTTTCTTCCCACGGTGCATCACGTAACCATACATAAGCAATGCTATAATGCTTAGGAAATTCGGGTATAATCCATATTTGTTTTTTGATCAAAACATCCATTGATTCCAACTTCAAGCTGTTGTAACGATTGACACTGGCAAATTTTCCCTTATCAATTACTTCCTTTAGTATGCTTACATTACGATTGGGCATATACAGAGTTTTATTGTTAAGACGATCATATAGTTCCGAGTTACTATCCCCACCCACAAATAAATCATCTTTCATCGAGGCATGGCGATAGAGAATTTCCAAGCCGGCCGCATCAAGTCCAGCTAAGGTATTTATATCTTGAAAATATAATGGTTCAATGTGACTCGAGGCCAAACTGGATTCAATTATGGCACCAAATATCATGCTAACCAAACACAGCGCTACAACCCAAACTTTTTCCGATTCAAATTGGGGATAATGATTTATGCCCTGTCGTACCCAAAGTACCCATGAATCTTTTAAAATTAACAGATATTGCCGATGTAGGGGATGATGCAAGTCCTTGTTAAAAGATTTTCTTTTGTGGATTTTAAGATATATTGTCGAAATTCGTAGTATTGCCCATACAACTGATGCCAAAAATCCTATAGTAATGAAACTTATCCATACATTTGGTTTTATGGCAAATATCGGTAGCAAATAATCGGGCACACGTTCCGCCTTACGCGTATATATACACAATTGATCATCGTACATTGCCACCGAGAATGTTATATCTTGTGTCAAATAATCCTTTATGAAGAATCCTGTAAAGCATATGTCTACAGTGTGATCCAATATTGAGCCAATGGCACCATTATATGAGCCGTTCGGTAGGCGCTCTCTGCAATGAAAGAACAGAAAATTTAAAATGAATCTTCTGAAAATAAAATCTAGAGACATTTACAGACCCTATAAAGGATGGTTTATATATAAAAAATCTTACCGCGTCGTAATATTAAAACCAGACGACCCGTTAAGGGTATTCTACAACTACACGACCCTTTAAGGATCTTCTACCTGTTAAGGGTCTTCTATATGTAGACGACCCTTTAAGGGTCTTCTGTAAATAGAGGATTGTTTAAGGGTCTTCTATACATAGCTGTCCCTTTAAGGGTATTCTATACATAGACGACCCCTTAAGGATCGTCTACATATAGAAGACCCTTAAAGGGTCGTCTACATGTAGAAGACCCTTAAAGTGTCGTCTACATATAGAAGACCCTTAAAAGGCCGTCTATCTACAGAAGACCCTTAAGGGGTTGTCTATATATAGAAGACCTTTAAAGGGATGTTTATTTATTGAAGACCCTTAAAGGGTCGTCTGTGTACAAAAGCGCCGTAAAGGGTAGTTTATCTACAGATGAACCTTAAAGGGTCGTCATATATAGAAGATTCTTAAAGGGTCGTCTACATATAGAAGACCTTTAAAGGGTCGTCTACATATAGAAGACCCTTAAATGGTCGTCTACAAATAGAAGACCCTTAAAGGGTCGTCTACATATAGAAGATCCTTAAAGGTCGTCTACAAATAGAAGACCCTTAAAGGGTCGTCTACATATAGAAGATCCTTAAAGGTCGTCTACATATAGAAGACCCTTAAAGGTTCGTCTAGATATAGAAGACCCTTAAAGGCTCGTCTACATATAGAAGATCCTTAAAGGGTCGTCTGCATATAGAAGGACCTTAAAGGGTCGTCTTCAATAGAAGACCCTTACAAATAGAAGGACCTTAAAGGGTCGTCTGCATAAAGAAAACCCTTAAAGGGTCGTCTTCAAATGGAAGACCCTTACAAATAGAAGACCCTTAAAGGGTCGTCTACAAATAGTAGGCCCTCAAAGGTTCGTCTATTTATAGAAGACCCTTAAAGGGTCGTCTATTTATAGAAGACCCTTAAAGGGTCGTCTATTTATAGAAGACCCTTAAAGGGTCGTCTATTTATAGAAGACCCTTAAAGGGTCGTCTATTTATAGAAGACCCTTAAAGGGTCGTCTATTTATAGAAGACCCTTTAAGGGTCGTCATGTATGTATAGAAGACCCTTAAAGGGTCGTCATGTATGTATAGAAGAGCCTTAAACGGTCGTCATGTATGTATAGAAGGTCCTTAAGGGGTCGTCAAGTATAGAAAAGTCTTCTATGCATAGACGACCCTTTAAAAGTCTTCTTTACATAGACGACCCTTATAGGGTAAAGAAGACCCTTAAAGGGTCTGCTACATATAGAAGACCTTTAAGGGGTCGTCTATATGTAGAAGACCTTTAAAGGGTCATCTACATATAGAAGACCCTTAAAGGGTCGTCTACATATAGAAGACCCTTAAAGGATCGTCTACATATAGAAGACCCTTAAAGGGTCGTCTACATATAGAAGACCCTTAAAGGGTCGTCTACATTAGAAGACCCTTAAAGGGTCGTCTACATTAGAAGACCCTTAAAGGGTCGTCTACATATAGAAGACCCTTAAAGGGTCGTCTACACATAGAAGACCCTTAAAGGGTCGTCTACACATAGAATACCCTTAAAGGGTCGTCTACATATAGAAGACCCTTAAAGCGTCGTCTACACATAGAAGACCCTTAAAGGGTCGTCTACATATAGAAGACCCTTAAAGCGTCGTCTACACATAGAAGACCCTTAAAGCGTCGTCTACATATAGAAGACCCTTAAAGGATCGTCTACATATAGAAGACCCTTAAAGGGTCGTCTACACATAGAAGGCCCTTAAAGGGTCGTCTATTTATGGAATACTCTTAAAAGGTCGTCTATTTATGGAATACTCTTAAAAGGTCGTCTATGTATAGAATATCCTCAAAGGGTCGTCTATGTATAGAAGACCCTTAAAGGATCGACTATGTATAGAAGACCCTTAAAGGGTCGACTATGTATCGAAGACCCTTAAAGGGTCGTCTATGTATAGAATATCCTCAAAGGGTCGTCTATGTATAGAAGACCCTTAAAGGGTCGTCTATGTATAGAAGACCCTTAAAGGGTCGCCTATGTATAGAAGACCCTTAAAGGGTCGTCTATGTATAGAAGACCCTTAAAGGGTCGCCTATGTATAGAAGACCCTTAAAGGGTCGTCTATGTATAGAAGACCCTTAAAGGGTCGTCTGTCTATAGAAGACCCTTAAAGGGTCGTCTATCTATAGAAGACCCTTAACGGGTCGTCTATCTATAGAAGACCCTTAAAGGGTCGTCTATCTATAGAAGACCCTTAAAGGGTCGTCTATCTATAGAAGACCCTTAAAGGGTCGTCTATCTATAGAAGACCCTTAAAGGGTCGTCTATCTATAGAAGACCCTTAAAGGGTCGTCTATCTATAGAAGACCCTTAAAGGGTCGTCTATCTATAGAAGACCCTTAAAGGGTCGTCTATCTATAGAAGACCCTTAAAGGGTCGTCTATGTATAGAATATCCTCAAAGGGTCGCCTATGTATAGAAGACCCTTAAAGGGTCGTCTATGTATAGAAGACCCTTAAAGGGTCGTCTATGTATAGAAGACCCTTAAAGGGTCGTCTATGTATAGAAGACCCTTAAAGGGTCGTCTATGTATAGAAGACCCTTAAAGGGTCGTCTATGTATAGAAGACCCTTAAAGGGTCGTCTATGTATAGAAGACCCTTAAAGGGTCGTCTATGTATAGAAGACCCTTAAAGGGTCGTCTATGTATAGAAGACCCTTAAAGGGTCGTCTATGTATAGAAGACCCTTAAAGGGTCGTCTATATATAGAAGACCCTTAAAGGGTCGTCTATCTATAGAAGACCCTTCAAGGGTCGTCTATGTATAGAAGACCCTTAAAGGGTCGTCTATCTATAGAAGACCCTTCAAGGGTCGTCTATGTATAGAAGACCCTTAAAGGGCCGTCTATGTATAGAACACCCTTAAAGGGTCGTCTATGTATAGAACACCCTTAAAGGGTCGTCTATGTATAGAAGACCCTTAAAGGGCCGTCTATGTATAGAAGACCCTTAAAGGGTCGTCTATGTATAGAAGACCCTTAAAGGGTCCTCTATGTATAGAAGACCCTTAAAGGGTCGTCTATGTATAGAAGACCCTTAAAGGGTCGTCTGTGTATAGAAGATCCTTAAAGGGTCCTCTATGTATAGAAGACCCTTAAAGGGTCCTCTATGTATAGAAGACCCTTAAAAGGTCCTCTATGTATAGAAGACCCTTAAAAAGTCCTCTATGTATAGAAGACCCTTTAAGGGTCCTCTATGTATAGAAGACCCTTAAAGGGTCCTTATGTATAGAAGACCCTTAAAGGGTCCTCTATGTATAGAAGACCCTTAAAGGGTCGTCTATGTATAGAAGACCCTTAAAGGGTCGTATATGTATAGAAGACCCTAAAAGGGTCATCTATGTATAGAAGACCCTTAAGGGGTCCCTATGTATAGAAGACCCTTAAAGGGTCCTTTACGTATAAAAGACCTTTAATGGTTCCTCTATGTATAGAAGACCCTTAAAGGGTCCTCTATGTATAGAAGACCCTTAAAGGGTCCTCTATGTATAGAAGACCCTTAAAGGGTCGTCTATGTATAGAAGACCCTTAAGGGGTCCCTATGTATAGAAGACCCTTAAAGGGTCCTCTACGTATAAAAGACCTTTAATGGTTCCTCTATGTATAGAATACCCTTAAAGGGTCCTCTATGTATAGAAGACCCTTAAAGGGTCGTCTATGTATAGAAGACCCTTAAAAGGTCGTCTATGTATAGAAGACCCTTAAAGGGTCCTCTATGTATAGAAGACCCTTAAAAAGTCCTCTATGTATAGAATACCCTTAAAGGGTCATCTACATATAGAATACCCTTAATAGGTCATCTACATATAGAAGGCCCTTTAAGAGTAGTCTACATATAGAAGACCCTTAAAGGTTCATCTACATATAGAAGACCCTTAAGGGGTCGTCTACATATAGAAGAAGAGCCTTAAAGGGTCATCTACATATAGAAGAAGGCCCTTAAAGGGTCGTCTACATATAGAAGAAGACCCTTAAAGGGTCGTCTATGTATAGAAGACCCTTAAAGGCTTTTAAAATTCATACCACATCTTTTCGTGGTAAATTATTCCACAGATTATAACTTACCCAAAATAATTTGGATCTGGATCTAATAGTTTCATGGTAAAATTCATGACCCTTTCCACATTATGGGCCACTCTACCATCAAGTCCTTGGGCAGAGTCCATTTTTCCAGTTATTGGGTTTAGCACAGGTCGTGAATAGACTGATTGAAAAATTTGCACTTTCAAAGGATAACCACGCATGTTATGGAACAAAATTGTATCCAAAGAAACGTCTCCATTATAAACAACAATTTCACCATAATTTCCATTGTCATCCAATTTAAATGCATCGTAAATATAAACACCATCATTTGTTAAATAAAACACATTCAATATTCTTAACTTGGTCCATAGAAGGTGGCCCACTTTGTGTAACTCTTTTAAATCCACCTTGGCATCGCTGATAACAAGGAAATTGTATCCTCTACGCTTAGCATAATGTTCTGCTGTTGTTTTAAGTCGCTCTATGTCACCTACAATAACATGGCTGCTGTCGATTGTTGTATTTGTCGCATTCCTCTCTGATCCATAAGTTTGAAGCATATGCGGCATCTGAGAATGTCTGATAAACCATTGGATGTATGGATTTTGCATATCTTCTTGAAACTTGCTGGAGCGTAGCATTAAATTTAAGGATTTAACTTCCTTAAGAGAAGTTCTCAACCATTTTTCTATTGAATCTCCAGGAATATCAACATTTTTATTTTGTGCCAAACTTTTTGAACGGGCCATTGTAATAATTGCAAAAGCTATAATACATTTCCGCAGCATTCTTTCTTTACAACCGTATACTTTGTTATTGAGAAATGCAATGACAAACTGTTGTTACTTAGTTTGCCTTTTTAAGATATTTTGCGCAAATTATTCACTTTTTCGCAGACAGCCATCCAAACAATTGTTTTGTGTCCTTTGAGACCTAATTGTCCTTTATAAAAATGTTTATTTTATAATCAAAAGTCATTGTTCGACATTTCGTAATTTTTTTTGCCAAATCATATAAAGGAACAGAGGTAATAACACCACTGGGTTGTGTGTGGCAGGGCTAACAAAAAAGTTCATGATAAAAAGGATGCCACAATGAAATAAATTTCATTTAACCGTCTGTATTTCGTATGTACGAGCGTTAAGAGTATGTAGTCTCTGACAATGCATCATACAACTTCAACAATTTATTAATTTTTTGCCCATTAGGGAGATTTTTTTAATAATTTTGCGATTGGTTCGATGTAAGTTGAAAAGCTCATCAGGCTCTCGGATGTTGGAATGACATGTCTTGGCATCGAATTGTATCTATGTATAAAACAGAAAAATGTACGTCCGTTTGTTTGTGCCTTAATAACTCAAAAACCGTGTATTACAGCACCGCCTGAAAGTAACATAGGCTATACAAATTTTTGAAATTCCTCGTTGAGATATAGCATCAGAATCATAGGTACCTCCAAAACCGTAGGTTTTGTGTGCGAATATCTTTAGAATGGTAACAGATACAGACTCCAAATTTTGTCAAAATGAGTTGCTAATATTAAATATCATCTAAGGTTCAAAGGTTTTAAATTCGTAAGAAGTTATATTCAAACCAATCGAAAGTGTCCCGAGCAATAAATGCGGTTAGGCAATTGCGGGAAAGTAACCCCATACTATCAAACTTCAAAAATTTATATTTTAGCTTTATTATTAGATTCTGATTATTAGAGTCATCACCACGTTATAATCGATAATGTGATTAAATGATAAGATAAACGGGTGGTCACATGGGGAAGGTACCAAGATGCATGCGAATATGTTGACTATAGTGGTGTAAATGTGAGCGATTTGCAACACGAAGCTTCCTTGATCGATTTTTCGAATATTTTAAGTACTTCGAATGTTGATATTCAGTTAGATGAGCTAATGCATGGAGTCTATCAACTTCATTCTGTTTTCCCGAGGAAAATATTTAGAAAGTCAATCAATACCGACAAATGGATAAACTCCCCTGAAATACGTTATCATCAGTCTGTTGCCGTCTTGGCATATAATGCATATATTCAAGATAAATGTACACAAAGGTGGCAAATTTTTTGCAAAGCACGAAACCGAACGAAGTCAATTAAGAGGAAATTTAAGAAAACTCACCACGCTGCACTTTTTAATGGTTGCACTAATCCCAAGTCCCTCTGGAATGTTATTCGGAGAAATGGGTTAATTGGCTCTAATAGTACCACGGTAGATACACCATCAATAGCGGATCTCAATTCTTTAAATACTTCATTTGTAAGTAATCAGCTAGATAGCCACAATAGTTTCGAACAATTATTCCCTGTATATCCTGAAGATGTGGGATTTTCATTTCAATGCATTTCACTTAATGACCTTCACATGGCTTTTTCATCCATTAAATCGAATGCTCCGGGAATTGATGGCCTTCCTCTAAGATTCTTTAAAATCATTTTTCCATTCATCTCGTCGTATTTTTTGCACTTGGTCAACACGATCATTATGACATCCACTTTCCCAAAAGGATGGAAAACAGCGAAAATTAACCCAATTAAGAAAAAGGACACTACTGGGGATAGTTATAGACCAATAGCTTTACTTCCAGTGCTGTCGAAGGTCGTAGAATATGTACTTAAAAAGCAACTTGAGGAGTATTTAGTAAACAACAGCATGCTCGACGATTGTCAATGTGGTTTTCGTAGTCACCGTAGCACATCGATGTTGTTGGTGGGCCTAACGGACTCCATACGAAAAAATATTTCCCAACAAAATGTGTCAATACTGCTATCGTTAGATTTAGAAAAGGCTTTCGATAGAATTGACTACCCAATTTTAATATATAAACTAAAACGTTTCTATGGTTTCAGCCATAATGCCTGCAAATTGGTAAACTCATATCTCTCTGATAGAAGTCAATGCGTTGCAATGAACGATATGTTCTCGGATGTACTACCTGTAAAGAGTGGGGTCCCCCAAGGTTCGATCCTGGGGCCCTTGTTTTTCATAATTTTTTTAAATGATTTGTTTGGGAATATCCGTTTCTGGTGTTCCCCATATTCATATGCAGACGATATTCAGCTTCTTTTTAAGTCACCTGTAGACAGTCCGGACGTTCTGCTAGCAAAATTTCACTACGTTATGAAACAGTTGTATGAATGGATGGACACGAATCGATTAATTGTTAATCCTTCTAAAACGAATGCATTGATTTTCCCAAGTAACACATGTTATAACTTCTCACTGGCTTATGATGGACAAGCAATAAATATTGTCAATAGCATAAAATGTCTCGGTGTTGTCATTGATGATAAGCTGTCATTTGAAGCCCATATTGACAATGTTGTAACACACACACATTTGACCTTACGGCAACTATATAATACAGACTTAATTATACCCCGTAATATAAAAGTGCAATTGGCGCATTCACTAATAATGTCACATGTAATGTACTGCATAGAAATCTTCTCCTGTACAACTAAAGTAAATATGAAAAAAATCAAGCTATCGATACACAGAGTAGTACGTTACATCTACTCTCTTAAACGATTTGATCATGTTAGTACTAAAGTCAAACATTTCTTAGGTTGTTCTTTCTGGCGGTTTATAGACTGCAGATCCTTTATGCTATTTTATAATGTTGTTAAACATCAAACTCCTACGTTTCTTCTAGATATATTTCTCTTTGGTCCGTCTACAAGATCGTATCAATTAACTGTTCCCAATGCTACTGGTCCCATGGACAAGTCATTCCAAATACGAATTGCAAGAATTTTCAACAGCCTTCCGCCTTCACTTAAGCAATTTTCATTATCTAGTAAAACTTATAAGTCTAAAATCATAAACCACTTTGGTTCTACCATGGTACAAATGCCCAGGTAGCCGCATCGGCATTAATTTTTCCTTTTTGAAGTTTAAATCTCTAATGAGAACAATTTATTTTTCTATTTAGTTTTGCATTATCGCAACACACTTCGACTATGATACACCAATTTTCCACAAACCATAACATAAAGTTAAATGTATACATGTTTTATGTTGATTGTACATGAACAATAATTTTATATAAAAAAAAAAATCATATTTACATGCGTAACCTGAGTAGTTTTTCTATATATGTTATATTTATAGCAACGCATAGTTAACCTTTTTTTAAATTTAATTATACATTTTGAAAAAAAGTATCTTTTAAAATCGTTAAAACATTTGTTATTATCTCATCAACACTATTATACTTGAGTAGTTTTTTTCTACTTGCCAATCAATCATTGAGAAAACATGTACTAAAAATTAAAAAAAAAATCATTTGTATTTATCTCATGATAATCATTCTATTTGAGTAGTTATTTACTTGCCGAACGCTCAGTAACTTATCGTAATTATAACTTTTTTTTAAGATAACAATATTTTTATATGTAACTTGGAGTAGTTTAATTTGCAATTTAATTATAATCGGCCCTAGGGCTTAAAATTGCATTCACTGAAAGAAATAAATAAAATAAAATAAATAAATCTAAATATATAAAAATGGTGTAAAAAATGTATAGTAATTCATAAAATGAGAACGGCAAGGCCGATTTCTGTAAAATTTGTTGTCAGTTATTCGTATTTTCGAGGAGAAGGTCTTTACGGAAGAAAATTTTGGAAAATCTCTCTGGAAAAGTCGGAAAATTGGAAAAATCGAAAATATAGTTTTTGTATGAAATTTTATTCCTTAATAGCGAGACGAAGTTCGCCGGGTCCGCTAGTAATAAATATTAATAATAATAAGTAAAAACGTATCAGTCGGCTTGGCCGACAGAGATATACCCTCAGCCTCGGATCTAAAGAAGAGAAGTAGCACACAATACTTCCGATACATCATCACTGCTGCAGCCGCTCGCCATATTCCTGCTGGTCGAATACCCGAAGTAAGTCCAAACTTCCCAGCAAAGGCGACGGGATTAGCAAATGAGCGTGATGAGCTTCGAGCCAACCCCAATGACCCCAGAGTCAGGGAGCTGACACTGGAAGTTAACAGGCTGGTCGGCGAGCATAAGCGGAACAAGTGGTTAAATCATCTGAAGAGTTGCAACATTGGAGCCGGAATAAGCGAATTTTGGACAACGGTTAAGTCACTCTCGAACGCTGGAAGGATGGCGACGTTACGTTGACTGACCCTAAGAGGTGCGTAAGTTATTTCAATCGACAATTTGTCGAGCACCCCGAGAGTGACGAAGAGGAGAGTATTACGTCGCATCAGATCGCTTCCTGCCAACGATGAACCACCGCAATTTACAATTGATGATGTTGCAAATGACATCAGGAACGCTTAATCATCCAAAGCGTTGGGCCCTGGTGGAATCTCCATGGTAATGCTGAAGCAGCTGAATGAGCCGGGAGTGGAGTATCTCACTAAAGTTCTCATCTTGCCGCTAACCACCTTCATTGTTCCCGAAGTCCAATTTCGCTTTTGTCGCCCGTAGCAAAGATCCTTGAGGCCTTAGTACTCTCCTGTATCAGGATTAGCTATCAAGTTGCCGATCAGCAGCACAGCACGACAATAGCGCTGCAGGCCATCTCCAACCAGAGACCGCCGTGTGATAGAACAGTGATGGTGGCGCTTGACTTATCAAAAGCCTTTGACATTGAGTAGACAACCCTCCGGCCAAGTTTGAAATGTTGGATAGTCAACTATATGTGTGAACGCCAGTCGTACGTGGAATTCAGGAACAAGAAGTCCAAACCCCGCACAGTGAAACAGGGTGGGGTGATATCTCCGGAACTGTTTAACCTCTGCCCCTCCTGTATACCGCCCCCTACAGACGGCATCGTGATCGCAACATATGCGGAGGTTGCACGATCTTGGTGTCAGGTACCTTCTCTTCTGACATCTGTGAGAGACTGAACTCCTATTTAACCGATCTTACCACCTTTTTCCAGGCGAGGAATATGTAGATTTCCGCCACAAAATCTACAGCCACTCTGTTCACCACATGGACAGTGCCGTTTGGAAGAGAATTAAATGTCGTGGTCGATGGTAGCAGAATTCCGACCACACACTGTCTCAAAATTTTAGGGGTCACATTCGACACTACTTTCTAGCCGTGCGTGTACGCCACAGCTATCTACGACAAACTGAAAAGTAGGAACAAGGTCCTCAAGTCCCTAGCCGGCAGCACTTGGGGTACAGATAAAGAAACCGTGTTGATCACATATAACGCGATAGGTTGGTCTGTGGTAAGCTATGCGGCTCCAGTTTGGTCCCCGGGATTATGTGAGACAAATTGCAAAAAGTTTTAACCCTGTCAGAATGCCGCCCTAAGGACAGCAATAGGGTGCCTCCTCCTCTTCCGGTAAAGCAATGAGAAGCTTTCGTTGCAGTACTTGCTTGGGTTTTACCGTGAGAGCCATGCCAATCACCATCTGCTGGCTAGGCCCGACACATTCAGGCATATCAGGAAGGATATTCATGCTCTTGAGAGTGAGGACAATATAGGAGAGAACCCCTAGATCAACAGGCATATCAAGCAGGTTTAAATAGTATTCACACGGATGCAGTTGCTAAGACCATAAGCAAATATAGTGTGAATAAAGTCCTCGGAGTACATCCCCCATCTATCGCAGCTGAGGAGCTTCAGCTACCACGACAAACCAGAGTAGTTTTGGCTCAACTAAGCTCGGGATATTTTAGTCGCCTAAATTCTTATTGGCCGGAAATCGACCGCGCCATGCAAGACATCTGCCCAGTATGCGGCATGGGCCCGCACGACACAAAACACCTTTTCAACTGCCCCGCCAGACCTACTCATCTATCTCCAGCGGATCTGTGGTTACATCCCATCGAAGCAGCCACTTTCCTGGAACTGGAGATAGACCCAGAGCCAGATTGAACAGAAGAACGGACATACAAACCCTGAAAATTATGGAAGATTGTTCGCTCAGATTAATCTTCTGTGATTCCCAACGGCGATCATTGGACGATTGTTTACATTTTTTCCTTAGATTTTTCAAATGATCGCTCTAGAAATTAACAGAATGCTATTCTGGAAGAGCAACAGATGATTGTCACTGACATTTTTGATTTGGTTGTATATAATCCTTATATACACTTTTTGAAGAACTTTGATATAAACAAACACAAAGCATGTCCAGGACAACAAATTTCATTAGGAAGCAGTATAACTAACCACCACAACATAAGGAATAATTAAACATCATAACAAGGCAGAAAAGAAAACAAAAGGAGGTAATAAAACTCAAAGACAACAAATGAAAAAAAAAAAAACAAAACCCAAAGATAATTCTATTCTTTTTTACTTTTTACTTTATATTTTAATCTTCTAAAGATCTTCCAGATGATTAATCTGCGATTCTTCCTCGGGATTCGCTTCCTAGACACAGTTACTTTATGTTGGGGATTCGCCGAAGATATTTAGGTGCGCTCTTCCGATTAAATTGATCTTCCCCGCGAATCCCAGATTATCGTTAAACGATTGAAACACTGTCACGACAACAACAACAATACTTCTGACGTCTATATAATACGACAACAACGTTTGGACCAAATCGGTTTATCCTTTCGAGGTTTATCTTACGTAATACCCAGTTTAGTTGGTCCCAGCAGGCTGTTTTGAGCTTTTCTAACATTATCCCAAGAAGTAAAGACGTGCCGCTGAAAAATATGTACTGTCACAATAGGGAAAGCGAATGCAAGTTGTTTCAATAAAAACCAAAGGCATTCGAAGTCCACATTTTGGACCGATTCGGCTGATCCGTTCGAGAGTTATCGTGCGCTTAAGCCACTACACATGATGGTGCCATAGGGGTATTTCAAACCTTTCGGACTATTTTCTCAGGAAGTATAAACTTTCCCTTAAAAAAAGCGTGTACTGTCGTAATGGAGGCAGCGAATACAAGTTTTTGTCAAAAAGAAGCAAAACGATTTTTTTTCAAAAATGTTCGGAAAAATTGTTCGCACGATAACTCTTGAAGAGAGTGACCGATCTGGTCCATACTTTACACATCCTAATATATCTACAAGATATAGATCAGGTTCGAATATGGACTATGTTTGTCCCCCCTTTGGGTACCAATCAGACAAAATTACTGATAAGTTCACTTTAAGACCTGCTCTCGAATCACTTTGATTTTTTGGAGCAACTTGCATTCGCTAATTCAATAACGACGGTAAAAGTTTTTTTAATGGCAAGTCCATACTTCTTGAGAAAACAGCCCGAAAGGTGTAAAAAAACCCTAAGCACGATAACTCTCGAACTAACCAATTAGGTCCAAAATTTGACCTTCCTGATATTTTGTCATACGTTTAGTTCGAAGATAGGCAATACCGCTTCCGGTAGTTCCCCCGAATATTTAAAAAATGCCACTTAAATGTTATGCAAGATATCTCTTGAAAACGATATCTCTTGAACAATTTGGATCTCCTAATATTTTGTCCAAATTTAGTTTTACTTCTAAAATGAAGGTACCATAGGGTACCTCCTCCACAAAAGTTCAACATTGGTGTCTAAATGAAAGTTTCAACTCACATATGCTGAGGGTATATCTCTGTCGGCAAATCCGACTGATTCTTTTTACTTGTTTTTCGGCATGTTGATATTTCCCGGAAAGAGTTCACAAATTCTGAAACACCTCTATTTTTTAGAAAATTGTCTTTCGGTTATTTGTGTTCCGTATTGGTTGTGTTCACAGATGAAGCACTTAATGTCTGATCAAAGGTTTCGAGGGTCGATTTTCGACAAAATGCAATGGTCCAAACTTTACATTGTAATATTTCTTCCAAATCTAGTTTAAGTCTGGAGATGGACCATATTGGTACACTCCTTGGGCTACCTCCAACACAAAAGTTCAAAAGATTTAGTGGAGTCTGATTTTCATAAATATTTGATTCCCCATTATTATAAGTGCATACTTAACTGGCCCATTAAAGAAAATTTTTTCCATAAGCCGAACTAAGAAAATATATCCATTTCTCTGTTTGTTGCTTCGCTTTTTGGAATACCACGTATTTCCATTTCTTTTTCCACCTGTTTGCTACATCGAAGCCTTGTCCTGCCAATTCTACGTGCACCGCCATGTTATCTATATGTATACGCCTTTTTAGCGGGTTCATCATCGGTCATTCCTATAGTATGGGCTAGCCAACGCAATCGTTGCATCTCGATACGTTTATCTATACTGATGTCGTTGTATAGCAGATACATCTCGTGGTTTATATGACGTCGCTATTCACCGTCAACACAGTTTGGTCCATAGATCTTTCAAAGAATTTTTCTCTCAAACACACCAAGCACAGTCTTTTTTGCTTGCCCAAGTATCCAGGCTTCGGAATCATACATCAGCGCAGGTAGTATCAGTGTTTTGTAAAGCGTTATTTTTGTTTGACGAGATATAGTTTTGTTCTTAAACTGCTTACTTAAACCAAAGTAGCATCTGTTGGCCAATATAATTCTACTTTTTATTTCACAACTGATGTTGTTTGTTGTGTTTATGGCGGTACCGAGATGGACGATGTATTTTACTACCTCAACATTATAGGAACCAACTTCCACTGATGGGCCGATCTCTATGGACGCATTGCGCGTCGACACCATCAACTTTGTCTTTTCACCGTTTACCGTCAGACCCACTTTTGGTGATTCTCTTTCGACCTTCTTAAAGGTATCTGTTACTTCTTTTACTGATCGTCCCATGATGTCAATGTCATCAGCATAAACAAGTAACATGTGGCTGTTGCTGTAGATTGTCCCATTTCTTTTGACCTTCGCATCTCGTATAACCTTTTCCAGCAGAATGTTGAATAATTCACACGAGAGGCCGTCTCCTTGTCTGAAACCTGTTTTGATACTAAACTCTTCGGAGAGGTTGTTTCCTATTTTAACTGAGGATCTCGTGTCAGTTGAAGTCATGTTACAAAGCCGAATGAGCTTTGCGGGGATACCAAATTTGGCGATGGCTTGGAATACCTTTGAACGTAGGGGGCTGTCGAAGGCTACTTTAAAATTGACAAAAAGGTGGTAGGTGTCGATCTGCATCCCTTGGGTCTTCTCCAGGATTTGCTGCAGGGTAAATATCTGGTCAATGGTGGATTTGTCAGGTCTAAAGCCGCATTGGTATGGCCCAACTATATGGTTGACCATAGGCTTTAGTCGTTTGCACAGTATCCCAGACACTATCTTGTAGACAATAGGGAGAAGCCTTATGCCCCTATAGTAGAGCATACAGTCTTATTTCCTTTCTTGTGGACAGCGCACAGGATGCTCTGGTTCCAATCGTCGGGTACTCGTTCTTCCTGTCTTATGGTGCTAACTGAATACACCTTATCAGCGTGTCGCCTTGAACAGCTTTTTTTGAACAACTCGTCTGGTAAGCCATCGGCTACCGCTACCTTTTTATTCTTTAGACGGTTTATTGTTGACTTTAGCTCATCTTGGCTGGGCAGTATACATCAATACCATCTTCTGGGATTGAATCTGTGTATCTTCGCTACTATCGGGCAGCAACAGTTTGGAAAAATGTAACTTCCATATCCTGAGCACACTATATGTATCAGTTACCAAATTATCTTGCTGGTCTCTACATGAGGATGTTCCAGTACCAAAATCATCAGATTGATGTTTCACTCTTTGGTAGAACTTTCGGACTTCATTTTGGCTCCTGTACATCTCGATTTTTTCACACTCCCGCTTTTCCATTTCTCTCTTTTTCCTGCGTAAAAAACGTTTCTCCTCTCTCCTTTTCTCCCGATACCTCTCTCGTGCGCTACGCGTTGCTACTGATTGTAGAGTAGCCCTATATGCCGCATTTTTCTCTTCGGTAGCAGTACGACACTCCTGGTCATACCATGGATTCCTTGGTGGAGGTCTTTGGTATCCATGTATGGATTTTGCGGCTGTTTGCATGGAGTGGGCAATATTTTGCCATTGTGCTGATATGTTATCGGGACGAGGAGTGCTTTCATTAAGCAAATGGGCTAATTGAGTGGAATATGCTGAGGCTATCTCTTGTGTTTTCAGCTTACCGATGTCCAACTTCCGCGTTGTATCTGTACGTGCTTTATTTGCAACGTTTAGACGGGTACGTACCTTTGCTGCAACAAGGTAGTGTTCCGAGTCTATGTTTGCACCTCGAAACGATCTTACATTCAGCACGCTCGAGGCATGTCTTCCATCTATCACAACGTGATCAATTTGATTTTTTGTTCTTTGATCTGGCGACAGCCAGGCTGAATTTCCCGACAGGTGGGCCAAAGATATTCTCCTTTCCAATTTTGGCATTAAAATTTCTTAGTATAATTTTAATGTCATGGACAGGGCAACGGTCATAAGTTTCTTCTAAGCGCTCGTAAAATATACCTTTGGTCTGTTCGTCCTTGTCTTCAGTGGGAGCATGAGCGCAAATAAATCTGATGTTGAAGAAATTTGCTCTTAATCGAATTGCAGCGAGTCTTTCATTCACTGGGGTGAAGCAGGAGACCAGGTGTTTTAACCTCCGACCAACTACAAATCCGCAACCAAACTCATGCCTTGTGTCATGGCAGTTATAATACAGTGCGTCACCTTTAGGTGCTGTTGTGACGCCTTTTCCGTTCCATCGTATTTCCTGTATGGCAGTAATGTCGGCCTTGTACTTTTCAAGAACATCTGCCAATGCGTAAACTGCACCTTCTCTATAAAAAGTGCGAACATTCCAGGTGCAGATTCGCAGATCATGGTCCTTAAAACGTTTGCGGGGTTCCTCAACTTTAGAGGGGTTTGTTTTTCATTTCTCTCGTTTTTTCATAGTAGGCTGTTTTTTCTAGGGGAGGGTTACTAACCCGATGCACAAACCCAAGTTTTTAAGGTTCTATATATTCAAAAACTCATGTTCGAGAAGTGGTTCGAAAATTTCACAGATGGTAGTACTTGTCATCTTAATTTCACGAATAATACTTTTTTTTTGTGGACATGCTTACTGACATAATGACCCGAAAGCTCTAATGTTGGTGGGCACTATTAATACCGAGACTGATCCCAAACTTGGAACAAATTCCAAAACTATGTCTGTCCATTCCTAGGTAACTCCTCCACAAAGGTTCAACATTGTAGTGTTTAACTGTAGTTTATGGTCAGTTTGCGGATCGTGTTGATCTAGTCCTTGTAATCTTAATTGTGAACGTTTCGTTTGTTCCCCTCTCTCGTGATTGGACTCTTTTTTATATCCACTAACAAATAAAAACACAACCAAAATACATTTTACAATAACATTTTTTATTTTCTTAAAACAAATTTTAAACATCATATCCTTATTGGTAATTCTCGCTGTCGTCTCAAGGCCCAACATTTTTCCAACACAAATACAATACAACTCACAATATTGCCGACAATTATCACATAAAATGCCAATTGAAAATCTTTAATTCGCAACTTTTTAAACGCCTCCCTCGACGCATTTAAACCTTTCTTTATAATTTCCAAATAAATGCTATGCCGCATTGCACTTTCAAAACCCTGGATAAACCCGAATTGTAAATATTGTAAAAGGTAATAATTGATACGCTCCTCCCAGGGAGCGTAACGTAACCAGACATATGAAATGTGATAGACTTTCGGACAATCCGGTATCATCCATATTTGTTTGGTCAAAGCAAGTTCGAGATTGTCCAGCATAAGGCTACGCCAGCGTTTTACACCAGCTAAATTCCCATTATCCAGAATATCTTGCATTAAATCATATGTCATATTGACATTTAAAATTGTTTTATTGTGCAGCCGGGCAAATAGGGGTGAGGTATCCGGTGTAAATAAATCATCAGCCATTGATATGTAACGAATGACAATCTGCATGCCACTCTCGTCGAATTCTTGTAGGGTTTGTATGTCTTTAAAATACAACGGTTTTATGTGAACCGATGCTAAGCTACATTCAAATATGGCGCCAAATATAACACTGACAAAGCATAACACCCCAACGAACACCTTTTCTGTTTCTATGCTTGGTAGATGATTTAGGTCAACCCGTACCCATAATACCCAGGTATCTTTAAGAATCACCAAATATTGCCATTTCAAAGAATCGATTGGATATTCTCCTCCGTAAATGTTCATTTTAATTGTCAATGTTCGAAACACCATCCACACAAAGGAGGACAAAAATGCCAATCCAATAAAACCAATCCATACATTATAATCGATACCCCATATCGGTAGTAAATAATATGGCACACGTTCCGCCTTTCTCGAATAAATACACAGGCGATCATCGTACATGGCCGCCGAGAATGCAATATCTGTTGTTTGATAATCTTTCACGAAAAATCCGGTGAAGCATATATCGGTTTGTTTGTTAAGTATCATGCCCAGAGCTCCATTAAACGAACCATTCGGTAGACGACCTCTGTAGGGAAGATAGGGAAAATGTTAGGCATTTTTTGTGTAAAAAATATGAAATCTGGTTTAAAAAATTATCGGAAATTACATCCAGCTTGGTCAAACGTGAAATTTCAGAAAGTCTCTCAGACCTAGTTCGGTTGTCTCAGCGAGATCGTAAAGGAAGGTCGTCCTAGAGCTTTAAATCTTCGTTGCTTTTTATGTAGGACAGGAACAGAGAATATGCTCAATCGTTTTATCCATTCCCGTTGAGTGCTATAGGCTTGGGTCTTTTAAAGATCTCAGAAGTCCCCAAAAAGCCCAATAGGCGTGGGGTTTTTAAAGATCTCAGCACTCCCCAAAGAGGCCAATAGGCGTGGGTTTTTAAATACATCTGCAGTCCCCAAAGAGGCCAATAGTCGTGGGTTTTTTAAAGATCTCAGCAGTCCCCAAAGAGGCCAATAGGCGTGGGTTTTTTAAAGATCTCAGCAGTCCCCAAAGAGGCCAATAGACGTGGGTTTTTTAAAGATCTCAGCAGTCCCCAAAGAGGCCAATAGGCGTGGGTTTTTTAAAGATCTCAGCAGTCCCCAAGGAGGCCAAAGGCGTGGCTTTTTTATTTATAAGTCTCAGCAGTCCCCAAAGAGGCCAATAGGCGTGGGTTTTTAAATACCTCAGCAGTCCCAAAGAGGCCAATAGTCGTGGGTTTTTAAATACCTCAGCAGTCCCCAAAGAGGCCAATAGGCGTGGGTTTTTAAATACCTCCGCAGTCCCCAAAGAGGCCAATAGGCGTGGGTTTTTTAAAGATCTCAGCAGTCCCCAAAGAGGCCAATAGGCGTGGGTTTTTATAAAGATCTCAGCAGTCCCCAAAGAGGCCAATAGGCGTGGGTTTTTTAAAGATCTCAGCAGTCCCCAAAGAGGCCAATAGGCGTGGGTTTTTTTTAAAGATCTCAGCAGTCCCCAAAGAGGCCAATAGGCGTGGGTTTTTTTAAAGATCTCAGCAGTCCCCAAAGAGGCCAATAGGCGTGGGTTTTTTTAAAGATCTCAGCAGTCCCCAAAGAGGCCAATAGGCGTGGGTTTTTTTAAAGATCTCAGCAGTCCCCAAAGAGGCCAATAGGCGTGGGTTTTTTTAAAGATCTCAGCAGTCCCCAAAGAGGCCAATGGGCGTGGGTTTTTAAATACCTCAACAGTCCCCATAGAGACCAATAGGCGTGGGTTTTTAGATAGCTCTGCAGCCACCAAAGAGGCCAATAGGCGTGGGTTTTTAAATACTTCAGCGTCCCCAAAGACGCCAATAGGCGTGGGATTGAAAAAACCTCAACAGTCCCCAAAGAGGCCAGCAGGCGTGGGTTTTTAAATACCTCTGCAGTCCCCAAAGAGGCCAACAGGCGTGGGTTTTTAAATACCTCTGCAGTCCCCAAAAAGGCGTAGGTTTTTTTAAGATCTCTGCAATCCCCAAAGAGGCGTAGGTTTTTTAAGATCTCTGCAGTCCCCAAAGAGGCGTAGGTTTTTTAAAGATATCAGCAATGTCCAAAGAGGCAATTGTTCCCAAAGAGGCCAATAGGCGTGAGGTTTTAAATACCTCGGCAGTCCCCAAAGAGGCGTGGATTTGTTTAAAGATATCAGCAATGTCCAAAGAGGCCAATGGGCGTGGCGTTTTTTTAAAGATCTCAGCAGTCCCCAAAGAGGTCAATATGCGTGGGTTTTTAAATACCTCTGCAGTCCCCAAAGAGGCGAAGGTTTTTTTAAAGATATCAGCAATGTCCAAAGAGGCCAATGGGCGTAGGTTTTTTAAAGATCTCAGCAGTCCCCAAGGAGGCCAAAGGCGTGGCTTCTTTATAAATCTCAGCAGTCCCCAAGGAGGCCAAAGGCGTGGCTTTTTTATAAATCTCAGCAGTCCCCAAGGAGACCAAAGGCGTGGTTTTTTTATAAATCTAAGCAGTCCCCAAGGAGGCCAAAGGCGTGGCTTTTTTAAAGATCTCAATAAGCGTGGGCGTTTTTATAGATCTCAGCAGGCCCCAAAGAGGCCAATAGGCGTGGGTTTTTATACATCTCAGCAGGCCCCAAAGAGGCCAATAGGCGTGGGTTTTTATACATCTCAGCAGGCCCTGAAGCAGCCACCAAAGATTTATAGATTTCAGTAGTCCCCAAAGAGGCCAATATTCGGTCCCAGGTAATGACCAAAGCATTATAGCGCTGACTAAGCAGATAGCTATACGCTTTGAATGTTCAATTAGGGCTTCCCTTCACCAGACATTACCAGCGTGTCACATACTGACAAATGGCTTCACCTGGCAAACCGTCGTTTAACTATGGTCAGACCATCTCCCCATCTGCAGACTCTCCATCTGCAGACCGCAAGACTTCATCACCTCTGAATCCCATCAATCACGGGAAACTTAATTAGCTTGACTAACTAACCTTTCTGATTTTTGGCTAGCAGAAAGGACGTTCGGGGACATCATCACTGCTGCAGCCGAAGTGAGACCAAATTTCCCGGAAGAGGCGACGGGAATAGCAAATTGGCGAATTGAGTTTTGTCGAGGCAACTCAATTGGCCCCAGATTCGGGGAGCTGACACTGGACGTTAACAGGTCAGTCGGTGAGCATAAACGGGACAAGTGGCTAAATCATCTGAAGAGTTGCAACATTGGAGTCGGAATAGGTGAATAATGACCAACGGCTAAGTCACGTTTTAACCGTGGAAAAAATTATGTTAGCACCCGTTATGTTGAGCACCCGTGGAGTGATAGGGCTAAGAGAAGAGTACTATGTCGCATAAAATCTCCTCCTTCCGTGGGAACCACCGCAATTATAATGGGTATTTTGCCACCATTGGAAAGTATGATGTTTTTGCCCTGCCTGGGGATCGAACCCGGGCACTACGGTGGCACATAAATGCCATTAGAAAAGCAAAATCTTCCAATGCCTTGGATCCTGACGGAATATCCATTGTAATGCTGAAACAGCTGTGTGAGACGGAAGTTTTGTATCTCACCACAGTTCTCAACCTGTCGCTAGCCACCCACATAGTTCACGAAGTCTGGAAAATTGGCAGGGTGGCCCTGCTACTGAATCCAGACAAAAGGTGTATCGTAAACCGAATAGACTGTAGAAAAAAGACTCTTGTGACTATACTCCTCCCCGGCCTTAGATATTGCTATATTGCCGCCACCATGAGTTCCGTAATCAGCACAGCACTGTAACCACGCTGCACGCAATCTCCGCAGATATTAGTCGATGACACAACCAGAACAACAAGCCATGCCACGACAAAATTGGTAGCGTTCGACTTGCTACCCTCCTACCAAATTTAAAACGTTGACGCCAGTCGTATTCCAAACCATTCAGATGTCATTGAGAATGAATGGGGATGATTGTACAATCTTGGCATTGGGTACCTTTCCTAACGTATTTGTGAAAGACTGGACTTCTATTTTTACCGATCTTAACACCATCATCCGCCCGAGGAATATGGAAATATCTGCCAATAAATCCTCAGCACACGAACTGAACTGAATGTCCTGGCGTATGGTAACAGAATTCTGACCACCAACTACCCCAAGATTCTGGTGGTCACATTAGACAGTATGTTAACTTCATCCGCGCTCAAGCTCAGATGTAGGAACAATGTTCTCAAGTCCCTAGTCGGCATCATTTGTTGAGGTGCAAATGAAGACACCTTGTTGACCACATATAACGAGAGTTTGTAATAAGCTATGATGCGCCAATATGGTCCGCGAATATAAATACGACACCTTGGAATAATCGTTAAGCAATCTAAACTTACTCTAAATTAGTATATAAAAATCACAATTTTTTTATATTTACCCATATGAATCAGCTATGGGCTCCTGTAATACCAGAGTAAAATTTAAATGTTCCTGCAATAGATATGCCACGTTGACATCAACACCACTGTATCCCTTCACCTTCTTCGTTGCCTCTTCATAAATAGGACGAACAAATACCGATTTAAAGAGTAAAACTTTCAAAGGATAACCACGCATATCCATAAATAGTTGATGTTGTGGATCTCGTTCACCATTATATGGAATCAATTGTCCATACACTCCTCTATTAACAGCATCCAAAGCGAAAGGATCAAATATGAAGATATCCTCCTTGGTCAATAAATATATGGGAAATACTAAATGTTCATAGAATGTTGAACGAAAGTAGGGAAGCAAATTATTGACATTCACTCCATCACCACCACCACCATCCATAATAAAAAAGAAACTTCCCACAGCACGACCAAATAAATCAATTGTTAAATTCAATGTCCGCATATCTGTGCAAATTACATAATTATCTCTGTGTATTAAAGGTCTCAAATTCGTAGCCTGTATATTATAGGTTTTTAGGGTTTTTGTTATATCCGCATAACGAAGAAACCATTTGATGTAAGGATTTTCAAGATCTTCCATGGCATGCTGTTGGCGTATTTTCAATTGTAAACGATGCATATACTTTAGCGGCTCCCTTAAACGTTCTCCAATAAATTCCAAGGTTAGCTCATGACTTTGGGTTAATATGGAAATATTTAAAAGTAATATAATAAAGCAAAGAAGTCGAATTGTCTTTGTGTAATTGTTAACTCCCTTTGGCATAGCGACAGATTTTCGGAATTTAGAACAATAAAGACATCCGCTTTTCTGCTTAAACGCTTTTAGTAACAACACGAAACTGACTAAGCATATGAGTGGCACTTTACTACTATTACTGACTCTGATTGAGTGGAGGATACATATTGCAAAAAAATGCAAAATGAGAATAGCAACAGTTGTGTTTAGAAAATATAGCATTAAAGGAGGCAATAGGAGATTTTTGTTGGGAAATTAAATTATTAAAAATTACAGATGGAGTTACGATGGTTTATTACATTTCGAAGCTTAATACAACGTTCATCATCAAGTCGTTTCCAAAGGAAAAATATTGTTACGGAAATAAGGTGTAACTAAGCCCTTGTAGGCGTTATTTTATTCCCTGATACCATATGTACCAAATAAAACGAGGGTTCGTATTAGATTACGATTCTACAATGCTTTATTGACGCTATTCATACAAGACATTATTTTGTTACTAAGCACACAGCTTAACTCTAGTAAGCACAAAGCTTTACTCTATTTAGTTTACTTATTTACTCTTTAGATTACACTGACGGGTTTAAGTCGCTGTCTGAATTACTACGCAATCGCCCATCCGCTATGCTCTCGCATTTATACTCGTTTGCGTATGCATATGCTGTTCTGGCATCTTTCATCTGGGAGGTTCTTCAATGATCAAACGAGATCCAGATGCACTGAACCATTTTTCCTAAAAATTTCAGAGAATGTACTGGGATGACCCCTGGTGAAATAAAGCTACATATTTTGTTTAATTTCGGAGGGGCTACCTCCCCTATGCCCTATTTTTTAAAACGCAATTTTTGAAAAGCTTACGAAAGTATCGTTTTGAAGATAAATTTGCGAGGCAACGGTGGTTAAAAGTACGACCCTAGGTACTTATTTAGGCCATAAATACCCGACCATGCCTTCTTTAATAACTTATATCTCTGAAACTACTGAACCGATTTTCCTGAAAATGTCAGAGATTGTAAAGGAAGGAGGAGGGGTCGGGCACCTCTCCTAGGTCCTATTTTTGAAAAACGCTATTTTTGTAAATCTTGCGAATGTATCGGTTTGAAAATTATTTTGTACCCTAGGTCCTCATTTTGGACCTAAAGACCCGCCCATGCCTTTTTTTAAATATGTTATATCTTCAAAACATCTGGGCCGATTTCATGTAATTTTCAGATTATGTACATGGGTCCCCTGGTGAATATAAGCTGTATAGTTTGTTGAATTTCGGCGGAGTGAGATTTGAAAATTAATTCGATAGACAATGGTGGTTGTATCTCGGCCCTTAAGTTGCCACTCGACATTCTGGAGGGAATACGATAAGTCCTCGAAGTCTCTCCAAAAGCAGCAAATACAGCGCCTCGCTTTGGGGCGACAATAACCCTCTGATGCTAGAGGTAAGGTCATCATGGGCCTGAGATGTACAGAGCTGGACGAGCAAATGTAGATCTCCACACTTCCACAGTGAACGAAGACGGTGTTAAGAGGATAAGAAGAGATTGTGACAGACATCACCACTGTGGCACCCTCTTGGCTCTGATCACCTTCCTATCATCGTCTCCTTTAACAGACCACCCGAGTTCATAAACTCCGACCCCCGTATTTTTCTGAACCATGGGAATGATGAGTGGCAAGAGTTCACAGAATTTACCAATGACCGCTTCAGATGATCCTACGAGCGTAAGGCGATATTGAATCAGTTCGCCACACATCACCATTGCGGCACCAAAGCATTTGTACACTAAGGTGGCAGACGCTGGCCAAAACAGGGATTTTGTGTGGTTCCGGGTAAATCCGGTACAAGAGACCCCGCTTGACACTAGAAGTTAAAAGGTTGGTCGGTGAGTATAAACGAAACATGTGGTTAAATAATCAGAAGAGTTGCAACATTGAATGCGGAATGAGTGAATTGTTGGCAACGGTTAAGTCACTCTCGAACCCTGGAAAGAAGGAAGGTAGAACCTCAGTCACGTTTGGCGACGTTACGCTGCCTGATACAAAGAGGTGTGCACGATATTTCAATTGACAGATTGGCAAGCAAGAGAAGAGTACCACGTCCCATTACATCTCTTCCTGCTGAGGATGAACCACCGTAATTTACAATGGATGATATTACGAATGTCATCAGGAACGCTAAAGCATCCATAGCGTTGGGCCCTGATGGAATCTCCATGATAATGCTGAAACAGTTGGCTGAGCCAAGAGTCAAGTATCTCACTAAAGTTTTCAAGCTGTCGCCAGCCACCCATATCATTCTCGAACCGTGGGCAGGGTTGTCCCGCTACTGAAGCCAAGGCATGGATGCCAGCAAAGGCGAATTGTACAGACCGATTTCGCTTCTGTCGCCAGTAGCAAAGACTGTTGAGGCATTACTCCTATCCAGCGTCAGAAGTAGCTATCCTGTTGCCGATTATCAACATGGGTTCCGCAAGCAGTACAACAGCGATGTACGCCACCATAGCAAGCCGTGTGATAAAACAGTGATGGTGGTGTTTGACTTATCAAAAGCCTTTGATATTGGCAGGCACTCCCCGCTGTTTGAGGACATTGAGCAGGCAATCCTCCGGCCAATTTTGAAACGTTGGATAATCAATCATACATATGTGTAGACTCCAGTTGTACGTGGAATTCAGGAACAAGGCGTCCAAGCCTCGTAGAGTTAAACAAGGAGTTCCCCACGGTGGGGTAATATCTCCGGAACTGTATTCTCCTGTATTCCACCCCCTTCAGACGGCATTGAAATCGTTACATAAGCGGATCACGGTACGATCTTGTTGCCAGGTACCTTCCATGATGTCATTTGTAAAAGGCTGAACTCATATTTGACGTATCTTTACACATTTTGTCCCCGCGAGAAATATGCAAATATCCGCCACTAAATTTACGGCCACTCTGTCCACCACATGGACGGGGCAGAGGTGAGAGCAGAGTTTAATGTCTTTGTCGATGGTAGCAGAATTTCGACCACAAACTACCCCAAAATTCTATGGGTAACATTCGACAGCATCTTCATGTCGTTCGTGCATGCCACAGCTATCTGCGACAAACTGAGATGTAGGAATAAGGTTCTCAAGTCCATAGCCGACAGCACTTGGGGTGCAAATAAAGAAACCGTGAACTATGGTAAGCTCTGCGGCGCCAGTATGGCCCCTGAATATAAGTGCAACGCGATGGAAAAATATTTAAACCTGCCAGAATGCCGCCCTGAGAACTGCAACAGGGTGTCTTCATTGAACCATCTACATGAGGAGAGAAAATTCTTCAAGATTCGTTGCAGTACTGCAGGGGTGTTACCGTGAGAGCCATCCTAATAAACATATGGTGGATAGGACCCCCACCCGGGCATGTCAGGAGGGATTTTCATGATCTAGAAAGAGAGGTCCAAGGGAGAGCCTCTAGATTAGTCGTGCCCTTCAGCAGGTTTAAATAGCATTAACACGGATGCAGTCACCGATGCCGCAAACAACTATCGCTTGAATGCGTTCCTCGCAGAACATCTAACACAGCTAAGGAACGTCAGCTGCCACGACAAACTAGAAAGACGAACACGAACAAGCTGAAGAGCAACAGCTACCAAGGCAAACGAGAGTCGTGTTGGTACAAATAAAATCTCGTTGGTGCAGCCGCCTCAATTCTTACTGGGCCAAGATTGATGGCACGCAGAATATCTGCACAGCATGCCGCACCTTTTTAACTGGCGCACCTTTTTAACTGCTGGAGGCAGAGCCAAATAAATAAAATTAAGACATACACCTACATGTAGAAGCTGCTACATCAACAACAAACCAGAAAAGTTTTGGCTCAACTACGCTTGGGATCGTGCTGCCGTCTGAATTCCTATAGGATGACACCATGCAACAACATCTGCCCAGCTTGCAGCACAGTACACACTGCACCATTTGAACTGTCCTGCCAAACCTACTCAATTAACTCCAGTAAATCTGTGGTGCTTACACCTGAGAAGTTTTTGCAGATTCTAAAACTACAATGCTCATAGATGAGAAATATCAAGAAACAAAAAAAAATCGCCGGAGGGATTTTCAAATAAATCGCGATTTAAGTTCACATTTTTAGGGGTTCTTTATGTTTTCACGATTTTGTTTGGAAAACGCGAGTCCTATGTAAATGGGCCTAAAAAAATATTGCAGCTGTGAAAATTCTCCACAAGATTGACCTTTATGATATTTTCGTAGGGGACAAGTCTCCTTATAAAACAATGTTATGACTGCAATTTCCCAACTAAACCTATATATATCTAAAATGGTACAACCTAAGAAAAAATAAATCAGCCAATCTTCTAGAGAATTTTCGCAGCTACAAAATTTTCTTTAGTCCCATTTTATCATGACTTGCGGTTTTCAAGCAAAATCTTGAAGATTTAAGATAAAAACCTAAAAATTTGAACTGAACCTCTATATCTCAGGAATGGAAAAACCTACGAAAAAACCTAAAGGTCAGTATTGTAGAGAATTTTCACAGCTACAACATTTTCTTTAGTCCCATTCCGATAGGACCTGCGGTTTCCAAGCAAAATCGTGAAAACATAAAAAAACCTTAAAATGTGGATTTTAACCGCGATTTATTTAAAAATCCCTACAGCAGATACAGTCAGTGCATTGTCTCAATTTGAACTTCTATATCTCAAAAACGGTAAAACCTACGAAAATATCAGGGAGGTCAATCTTGTGGAGAATTTTCACAGCTACAACATTTTACATAGGACTCGCGGTTTCCAAGCAAAATCGTGAAAACCTAAGGAACCCCTAAAAATATGAACTTAAATCGCGATTTATTTGAAAATCCCTCCGGCGATTTTTTTTTCTTGATATTTCTATGAGTATTGTACTTTCAGAATCAGCAAAAACTTCCCAGGTGTAAGCTCCTTTCATTTAAATTTGGTTAAGGCACACCGTGTAAACCATTGGCACATGTTAAGGCACCCTATTGTTCATACATTGTAATTCGCTGATACATTTAAATTATAGTATTAAATAGTGCGAAAAATTATAAGGGGCGTGTAAACAATGTTTATGACTGCATGCACTTGGAGCTCTCTAAGTTGGCGCTTTTGTATATGAATTTTAAGGGCTAGCGCAAAACAGTGGAAATGAAGGAATATTTTAGTCAACATTTTGAAAAAAGTGGAATTGAAATTAGGCTTTAAACATACATATATAGAAATGAACACCGCAGAAGGAACAATGACTTCTCTTCATAGAGAGCATCACGATTATGCTTAATGATGTCGGAGTTGGTTTAAATAGTTAGGTTAGGCAGTCGATTGGCAACATTACGCTTGAGATTTACTCCCCACTGAAATCGCTAACTTCTGTTTGAAAGACGAGCATTGAGTAGCAGCATTGAACCACGGTAATGGTGTTTTAAATTTTTTTTATATATATTGTTCAAACAATCAAGACCGCGTTGTAATACAATGGTTAGCATCCTTAACATTCTTTCACATTAAATTATAAATCTTCAATATATATCTACGTACAGTATAAGCAAACCTACAAAGCATTAGGAATATAAAGTTTCTCATTTTTGCGGAAAATGTTCATTGTCCCACTGTAACATCATTTTCGATTTCATGTCATTTCATTAACTACTCTATTTGTTTGCGCTTTTGTGACAACATTTATTGTTATTAATTATCCCATAATAGAACACTTGACATTCCTTACAGTTATTTTGCATGATATACAAAAAAATATCCATTTTGTTTTGCTTTATTGTCTGTCCTCTATGTACTTTGGTTTGTTGAACTTCGTCCTGCCTGGGTATATAGTGCACGTATTGCAACAACTTATCACCGGGTCACAATCAGAGTTTGTGTACTCGTATCACAAACACCGTCGTGACTGCACTTCATAAACATCATTTCATCGTGTGTTTTCGTTGTTTACAGCCAAATATTTATAGTATTTTATAGTGGTTATTCAAGTTGTTTACATTGTTTATTATTTTATCGTTTTATTTAACACTTTATTAGCTTGGAGAGCAAAGCGAATGGAGTTGGAGAGAGTTGGTTGAAAATAAATTTGTTTTAAAAATAGGGTTGAGTGCATCAGAAGCAGCTACCGCGCGGCTTTTTTTTTCTTAATGTGAAGTTTTAAGAAGCTAGGGTTGATGTTAAAAACGTTGACCCATATTAACATAGTGATCAAAATTCCCGAATACCGTAGAGGATGGCTATGTATGTCCATCATGTCCATCCGTCTGTCTGACTGGAGCGCACGATAACTCTCGAAGGTAGTATCGGATTTGGTCCATACTGTGCACACTGTAATATTTTACCAGACATAGAACAGGTACGAATATGCTTCATATCGGTTGTTGCTGTTGTTGTAACAGTGTTTGTTATTATGTTTGTATGTTCGTTCTTCTGTTCAATCTGGCTCTGGGTCTATCTCCAGTTCCAGGAAAGTGGCTGCTTCGATGGGATGTGACCACAGATCCACTGGAGTTAGATGGGTAGGTTTGGCGGGGCAGTTGAAAAGGTGTTTTGTGTCGTGCGGGCCTAGGCCGCATATTGGGCAGATGTCTTGCACGGCGCGGTCGATTTCCGCCCAATAATAATTTAGGAGACTGCAATATCCCGAGCGTAGTTGAGCCAAAACTACTCTAGTTTGTCGTGGCAGCTGACGCTCCTCAGCTGCAATAGATGGGGGATGTATTTCGAGGACTTTATTCACACTATAATTGCTTAAGGCCTTGGCAACTGCATCCCTGTGAATACTATTTAAACCTGCTCGATACGCTTGTTGATCTAGTTGTTCTCTCCTGTATCGTTGGACCTCTACCTCTAGAGCATGTATATCCTTCCTGATCTGCCTGTATGTGCCGGGCCTATCCACAAGATGGTGATTGGGATGGCTCACACGGTAACATCCAAGCAGGTACTGCAACGAAAGAATCTCATTGTGTTGCTTTACTGGAATAATCTTTGCCTCCTCATGTGGATGGTCCACTGAAGATTTGTTGCTGTCGCTGTTCTCAGGGCGGCATTCTGGCAAGTTTGAATCTTTTTCCAATTCGTATCACATAATCTCGGGGACCAGACTGGCGCCGCATAGCTTACCACAGACCGACCTATCGCATTGTATGTGGTCAACAAGGTTTCTTTATCTGCACCCCAAGTGCTGCCGGCTAGGGACCTTGTTCCTACTTTTTAGTTTGTCGCAGATAGCCTTGGCGTACGCGCACGACGTGAAAGTAGTGTCGAATGTGACCCCTTAAATTTTGGGGCAGTTTGTGGTCGGAATTCTGCTACCGTCTACCACGACATTCAATTCTCTTCCAAACTGCGCTGCACATGTGTTGAACAGAGTGGCTGTAGATTTTGTGGGGGAAATCTGCATATTCCTCGAATGGAAAAAGGTGGTAAGATCAGTTAAATAGTTGTTCAGTCTCTCACAGATGTCATCAGGATAGGTACCCGACGCCAGGATCGTGCAATCATCCGCATACGTCACGATCTCAATGCCGTCTGGAGGGGGTGGAATACAGGAGAGGTCGAGGTTAAACAGTTCCGGAGATATCACCCACCTTGGGAAACTCCCTGTTTCACTCTACGGGGTTTGGACTTCTTGTTCCTGAATTCCACATACGACAGACGTCCACACATATAATTGACTATCCAACGTTTCAAGCTTGGCCGGAGGGTTGTCTGCTCAATGTCCTCAAACAGCGTGGAGTGCCTGACTGTATCAAAGGCTTTTGATAAGTCAAGCGCTACCATCACTGTTCTATCGCACGGCCGTCTCTGGTTGAGTCCTTGACAAATATGTGTGGTAATGGCGTGCAGAGCAGTTGTCATGCTGTGCTGCTTACGGAATCCATGCTGATGATCGGCAACTCGATAGCTATTTCTGATACTGGGGATGACTAAGGCCTCAAGGGTCTTTGTAACGGGCGACAAAAGCGAAATCGGCCTGTACGATTCACTTTTGCTGGCATCCTTGCCGGGCTTCCGTAGTGGGACCACCCTGCCCATTTTCCAGACTTCGGGAACAATGAGGGTGGATAGCGATAAGTTGAGAACTTTAGTGAGATACTCCACTCCCGGCTCATCCAGCTGCTTCAGCATTACCATGGAGATTCCATCAGGGCCCAACGCTTTGGATGATTTAGCGTTCCTGATGGCAACATCATCCATTGTAAACTGTGGTGGTTCCTCCTCGGCAGGAAGAGATCTGATGCGACGTAATACTCTTCTCTTCGCCCTGTCACTCTCGGGGTGCTCGACAAACTGTCGATTGAAATAACTTGCGCACCTCTTCGGGTCAGTCAACGTAACGCCGCCAAACGTGACTGAGGTCCTATCTTCCCTTCTTCCAGGGTTCGAGAGTTACTTAACCGTTGCCCACAATTCACCTATACCGGCTCCAATGTTGCAACTCTTCAGATGATTTAACCACTTGTTCCGCTTATGCTCGCCGACCAGCCTGTTAGCTTCCAGTGTCAGGTCCCTGACTCTGGGGTCATTGGGGTTGGTTCGGCGAAGCTCATCACGCTCATTTGCTAATCCCGTCGCCTCTGCTGGGAAGTTTGGTCTTACTTAGGGTATTCGACCAGCAGGGATATGACGAGCAGCTGCAGCAGTGATGATGTCTCGGAACGTCCTTTTCGCTACCCGAACATCAGAAGGATTGGGCAATTCTCTGAAGCGGTGGTTGGTGAAATCTCTGAAACCCGGCCAATCAGCTTTCTTATGATTGACGAATGTGCGGCGTTCAGAGGTAATGAAATCGGGTGGTCTGCTAATGGAGACAATTATGGTAACGTCATTTGTCAGACCAGGTGACACGATGGTTATGTCTGGCGAGCTGTGACACTCTCCTCTAATTCTGGTAGGGGCGTCCTCATTGACCGTGCAAAACGTAGAGCTGTCAATCTGCTCAGCCAGCGCTGTACCTCTCTGGTCGTTTCCGAGGGCCGAATGCCACATCTCATGATGCGCATTAAATTCCCCCAAGACCAGACGATTATGACCTTCCAAAAGCGGGCTAATGTTAGGCACGTAATCTGAGATACAGCTATTTCTCGGCGGGATGTATACGTTCAGCAACTCTATCTCGGCAGTTCCACACCTGACTGCTACCCCATACATTCCATGTACGGGACATTAGAGAGAGGCTCAAGCGAGATGGGTCTGTATTCAACAGACTGGTGCAATAGGAAAGCTAATCCCCCACCTCCACTTCTGGTGCGATCTTTCCTTAGCACATTGTAACCATCACAATGTTGTAAGCTACACTTGTTGTTGAGCTTGGTTTCTTGCACCGCAGCGACCTTGATGTTCTTCCGACTCATGAAATATAATATTTCCTCGATCTTACCTCGGAGTCCATTGCAATTAAATTGGAAAAAGGATGCATTCTCTGGTCTACTACTTGGGTTACCTCCCCAAAAAAATTTCAAACATTACAGCTAAATTGCAGTATCGGATCTTTTTTAAATTTTTTGTTGTCCTCGCAGCCTCTTACAATTTTCTTTTCTTTCAAATGACTGATGATCACGAAAACTTATGAATTTAGTAACCGCTTTGCCGAAACTTTTCAAATCTTAATATTTCTTCTAAACGTGCATCCAAGAAAATCTATATTATCGGATAAATCTTCGAATAACTCCCTCATAAAAGTCCAGTTTAGGAGCTGTTCGAGATACGTTTGCAAATTTTTACCGTATGTACTCTTTGCGGTCCTGTTTAAAGAGATATAATGCTTTTCGTGCGCAATTCCATGCTTCCTAACATAATGGCCGAAAAGCTCTAAAAGATCCTACAATGACCAACAAATGTGTCTAATGGAAACGACAACTATCGAAAGGAGTGATTGGCATTGGCCCAACCTTTGCACATCATAATATTTCCATCTTACATCACTTAAATCAATTTCGAATATCAACTATATTCCGTCAAACCTTCATGTAACTCCCACACAAAATTTCAAAATTTTTCAAAATGTGCCGCTTTTAGACACATTTCTAGGATCCGGTAGTCCACGCGGCTCATATTACGACAGTATAATTGGGTAAGTCCTTACTGACTGAGACATTTACTCTAAAGCTGTAAAACCTTTCGGCCACAAATGGCTCTTAAAGGGAGTCCTAAATTTGGTCCAATTGGTCTTTGCACACTGTAATCATTCTTCCAAACTTACATCAAATTCCAAATATCGGCCCTCATCTTCCGGTACCTCTCCCACAAAGTTCGCGGATTTGCTTCTTTTCATTATGTCGCAGGTTGAGGTTACATCTGTGTCGGCAAAGACTAATGGTACTTGTTTACTTGTTACTTTTAAAATAAGGATCTGTACATAGTACTTGCAGGTCCCGTCATATGCTGAGGATATTTTCCTGTCGACTGATTCTTTTAACTCATCTTTATTAAAATATTCCCCTCTTTCTCCTCTTTCTTTACAGATGCGTTTTTACGCTTCACTCGTCAAATATTTATGTCAGACTCCGAAGAAGATTCTGATCAACAGAACTGCAAAAATCCTAAAACTACGGCTTCCACATCAAATGAAGATGATGGCTACCAACAACAACAGAGCAATAAGAAGAAAGTAAATGGTGCCAACAAAACTGCAAATGACGGCAACTCGGAAAAATGGAAACCTTTACGCAAATCCCAAAAACCTAAAACATCGGCAGCACTAAATGTGATCAATGCAACTGAAACAATACTACCTCAACCAAATTCTCCAACTAATGAATATTTTGATGAACCACAAAGCTCAAGCCTAAATCACAACAATAGTCGTATTAATAGTTGTAGCAGTAGTAGTGGTGGTGGTGGTACAGACAATGAAAACAACAATAGCAATCCCTATGATGACACAATGCAAAGCTCCATTTCCGGTGGCCACAAATCTCCCAAGAAAAGACCCTGTGAGGATGATGATCAAACAACTACACATATGATGGCAGCAGCAGCAGCAGTGCCATCAACATCTTCATCATCATTGTCCTTGTCGGCAGCATCATCTTCCTCGTATACCTTGCAAAAACCAGACTTTGATTATAGTGACTATAATGCTCAGGAAACAACATCCAACTTTACATCGTCATCACCTTTAAAGAAACGCAAGATATCCCTTAATGATTACATCCATGTAAGGCGCAATAGCAATAATCTCACAGAAGTCGAAGAAAATAACAATGAAACAAACAATAATGATATTTTTGGTTTGGTTGAGAATAATTTTCTAAACGGCAATGCCGAAGAAGAGCTAGAAGACTATCATCAGTCTCAACAACACACAACACCTCAAAGACCAACCAACAGCCTAAATAACAGCAACAATAATATGTCAATATTTTTAAACAACAGCAGTAACATGAATAGCTCTTATCTCTTTACACCTGATAGTGGTGTCAGTTTAAATAACTCCTTGACCACACCCAGTTCCATTGAACACAACAACAATGAGTTGAGGGGAGTTGCCTCAACATCTCGTTTTCTTATGGCTCATCGCCTATCACCTTGCCTAGAAGAAGAAGACAACCTCCACCACAATGAAGACAACAACAACAACCCGGAAGATAACTGTCCAGATGGCAATGAGGAGGATGAAGGTGTGGTTACATTACAAATTCAAAGATATCAACAAAAATTGTCACGTTATGAACAAAAGCTGGCCAGGGTTCGTCGTAATTATCGCAAACAATTTGTTGATGATTCTGAAAGTGAATAAAAATTAAATCTGTAGTTCCATAATTGTCACATACATACATAGTTAAGCCACGTACAACCACCACCACCATCACTCCCGTAAAATAGCATTCGTAAAGAACACTAGGAGACTTAAAAGAAATAAGACTTGCACAGTAGTGTGTCCCAGAAAAAATTGCAGTTTAATTTTTTAATGTCAGGATAAAAACATAAACAATAAAAGTCCCTCTCCTCGTTTTCTTTCCATTGGCCCTTTGTTGATCTGTTAATAATTTCGAATATTTCAACCTTATTTATATCATTAATAATAATAGTGCACAAAATTATCTCTCTTAAAACATGAATCATCCATTTTTTTTTTGGCTAGGATACTTCAATAATAGATACATACATACATTATATGTGAATAAATTGAAATAAAATCATAAGATACAACGCGTTGTTTTATTATTAACAAATGTGCGATACAAAGGTAATGTAGAACTGCCAGTGGATTTGTGGTGCCTAATTCGAGTATTCGAAATCGAGTGTGTTTTTATTCGAAAAGAAATTTCGATACAATCATACTGGTTATATGATAGGTTAAATGTCAACATAGCTAACATAGTGCAGTTTATCCGGCTGAGAAATATGAAAATATGCGCCATTAAATATACTGCACTGCACAATGTTCACCACATGGACTGCTGAACAGAGGATCCTCCTGAAAATATTGATCTATTGTGTCCTGTTTCTATCTGCTAAGAACATCGAGGCCGTACGTAGCAACACTTGATTGCGCTATATTAACAAATTTAACTTAAAGAGTTACCCCCTACTTAAAAAATCTAAAAGAAATAACTGGCTTATTTTGAAGTACAGGCAATATTATGGAGTATGCCACAAAAAATTCCAAGTCGATATGACCATCAAAATGAAGGCATTTTTGAAGTCGGTGCCAACGATATCTTGAAAACGAATGGACTGATCTTCATTTATTTCGGTGAGCTTTTTGATACATAACAAGTAAAACAGCGTCAGTCGGCTTTGCCGAATGAGATATATGTACCCTCAGCCAATGTGAATTGAATCTTTTCAGAATTTTGTGGCTCTTTTTGGACATATGACCTTGCCGAAAAATGTGGATTAGGATTAAAGTTCAAAGATGTTCAAAAGTGAAGGAATGGACCGACATAGCCCATTAAGGAAGTGGATCTTTTTTTGGGACTCAAAATGAACAGAATCGGTATACATTTTTAAATTTCGAACAGACCCTACACTGCACTTGGACACAAATGTTGAAAGGAAAGGAGCAATATGGGCTATTTTAGAAGTTAAACTAAATTTGGACAAATATTAGATCCAAAGTTTGGACCGTGCATATCATTTTAGTCACTTTTTTTTAAAATATTGGGGGGAAGTACCGAAAGTTTTTGACCGCTATTGGACATCTTCGAACTAAAACTAAGTTTGGATAAAATATGACGAAGGCCAAATTTTGGTCCAAATCGCTTGAACAGTTCGAGAGATGTCGTGCTCTCCGGTTGCTACACATTGCACCATATGGGTTTTTACACCTTTCGGGCTGTTTTCTCAGGAAGTATGTACTTACCCTAAAAAAACTTTTACCATCGTAATGGAGGTAGCGAATGTAAGTTGCATCAACAAAAATCAAAGTGATTCGAGATCAGGTCCTAAAGTGAACTTGTCCGAAATTTTGTGTGGGAGCCACCCGAAGGAGTGGGCAAATATAGTTCATATTCGAATCTGATCTGTATCTAGTTAATATATTAGGATGTGAAAAGAATGAACCAATTCGGCCAATCCCTTCAAGAGTTACCGTACGAACAAATTTTCTGAACATTTTTGAACTTTTGTGGGGGAGGTACCTGAAGGAGTGGACTGATATGGCTTATCTTCGAACTTAAGCTATGTTTGGACAAAATATTGCTAAGGCCAAATTTTTGACCGAATCGGCAAAACCGTTCGAGAGTTATCTTGCGCTCCAACCACCTCACACGGTGTCATAGGGGGTTTTCGCAACTTTCAGGCTATTTTCTCAGGAAGTATGGACTTGCCCCTGATGAAACTTGTACCGTCGTATGGGGGACAGTGAATAAAAGTTGCTAAAAAAATCAAAGCGATTCGAAAGATGGTCCTAAACTGAACTTTTCCGAAATTTTGTGTGGGAGGTATCCGAAGGAGTGGACCGATTGAGTCCATATTGAAACTTTATTTAAGTCTGATACACATTTTACGATGGGCAAAGTATGGACCAAATCGGTTACTCCCATTCAAGAATTATCGTGCGCACAAATTTTCCGAACATTTTCGAACTTTTGTGGGGGAGGTACCGGAAGGAGTGGACCGACATAGCCCATCTTTGAACTTAAACTAAGTTTGGGCAAAATATTACGAAAGCCAAAATTTGAACCGAATCGGTTCATCCGTTCGAGAGTTATCGTGCGCTCCAGCCAGACAGACGGACGGACATTGCTCAATCGACTCCAAATTGTCTGAAACACATTTCGTCCAAACATACTTGGGGTCTAAAACACAGCCGACCAAGAAGAGGGCACACAAAATTCTCAATATTTGCAACTTTTAGTGTGTTAGTAACTTTGCATGCACGCATGCTGCAAAACAAAAACAAATCAAAACATTTGTGTGCTCTTTCATTGCGTTCGGCTCGTGTGTGTATGAATTGCCGAAAAACTTCGTAACTTTAACAATAACAAAGCACGACATTGGTCTAAAACCATTATTTCGATGAGGCACATTTTGCCCGTATGAAAGTGTATATACCCTCATTAGCATAAATGCTGAGGGTATAAAAATATCGTATTTAAGCGAGACCGAATTTTTAAATTTTTGTTGCCTGAATTCTGCTACTATCGACCATGACATTCAACTCTGTTCTCACCTCTATCGTCCATGTGGTGAACAAAGTGGCCGTACAGGATATATGCATATTCCTCACGTGGAAAAAGGTGGCAAGATCAGTCAAATAGGAATTCGGCCTTTCACAAGCGACATCAAGGAACGCCAAAATAGTACAATCATCCTCGTACGTTACGATCTCAATGCCGTCTAGAGGTGGCGGAATACAGGAGATTTAGAGGTTAAACAGTTCGGAAGATATCACCCCACCTTGGGGAACTCTCAGTGTCACTCTACGGAATTCAACGAACGACTGGCGTCCACACATATGTACATATAATTGATTATCCAACGTTTCAAACATAAAATAATTTGTGCCAAACGTGACTGAGTTCCTATCTTCCTTCTTTCCAGGGTTCGAGAGTGATTTAACCGTTGTTCACAATTCACTTATTCCGGCTCCAATGTTGCAAATCTTTTGATGATTTAACCATTTATTCTGCTTATGCTCGCCAACCAACTTCTTGTTGTTGTAACAGCTTCCAGTGTCAGCTTATTAACTTCCAATGTCAGCCTCCTGACTCTGTGGTCACTGGGGTTGGCTCGACAAAGCTCATCACGCTCATTTGCTAATCTCGTTGCCACCGACGGGAAGTTTGGTCTCACTTCGGGTATTCGACCAGCAGGCAAATGTAAACATATGTACACTGAGGTGGCAGCCGCTGGCCGGAACACGGATGTTGTGCGGTTCCGGGCCAATCCGGTACGAGCGAACCCGCTGTCGTGGTATTGGGCACATCAGTCATTTTAGTTAATACTGGCAGTGTTCTTATAGATCTTTTGGGACTTTATATCACAATGTATGAAGTGGCCACTGAAAAATTTTCTGCAACAATTTTCTAACATTCTGAGAGGTGATCTTAAACTTGTGCGAAAATGTTAGAATTTTTTGTTTGAGGAAACTTTGTGAGTCGAACTGATATAGTCCATATTCGGACCAGGGGCCTAATTATGTGATTCTATATCGAGTTGTTTCGATATTGTTGGTATGACAACATTCGTTATCGAGTAAAATTATCCAGTAATTGAAAATAAATTTGTGAGTAGCAAAACAATTGGGAGATTTAGGTGAACAGATAACAGACAAAATGCTCATAACTAAGATTTTGATGACACTACCGGATGAATACCGCCATTTCTTTTCATCTTGGGAAGCAACGGAGGAGAAGGAGCGGACTTTAAAGAATTTGTCAAGTTGCCTTTGTATGGAGGAATGCAGATTGGGTATCAAACCAGATAAATCAGAAGCGTTTGGTGCGAAGCATGATAAGAAAAATAACACTAGAAACAAATACACTAAGAATAATACCAAGAAAGAAAACTGTTTCCTCCATTGTGGCAAACCGGGACACTGTAAAAGGGATTGTCCGGAAAGGAAAAATTTCAAGAAGAAGCAGAATCAAGGTACCTCTTTTATGAACGAAATAATTGTCGTGACTGCTGATGAAAACGAAAAGTGGTACATACAGGCATGTCACAGAAACGAGCTAATTCCGTATTTAGCTTCTTCAGAAAACGAAAAACGAAGAATTTTTCGGAATGAAACCACTTTTGATTTTGCAAACGGAATTATGTTTTTATTTTTGTTTAGATTTGCCACTTTAAAACACTCAGAAATAATAAAAATTTTGTTTTGTTTAACAAATTTACATTTGGCCTGTTCCCGTACTTTATAAAGTGGTAAAAGTCGTGAAAGTTGTAAAAGTCGTAAACGATTTTCATATAAATTTTGTGTACGGGAACGCAAAATGTGTAACAGTGGTAAAAATTGTAAAAACTTTTTAGTTCTGGAACAGAGCTATTTAATTTCATATTTAAACTACATATGTAAATAATGAGGTTTTCCGATTTTACAAAATTGATCGGAATCTGAAGAAGCTAAAACAAAAACGATCGAAATGAAATTACGGAATTGAAACCATTCCGTTCGGAATCTGTGACATGCCTGATAGATTCAGGAGTAAGTGGATCGATCATATGAGCAAAAATTTGTCGTGGTTCCAAAACTATGTAAAATTCCAAACACCAAAGAATATTCGAATCGGTAATGGTGCAGTAATTCCGGCTTATGGTAAAGGTGACATTTTGATTTAAGTTTTTGACGGTAAGGTTTGGAATCCAACGCAGATACATGGCGTTTTATATGTTCCAGATATAAAACTCAATTTGTTTTCGTCAAATACATGTCTAGATATGGGATATACTATGAAAGCAGAGGGAAATCAGTGCGTGTTCGCATATACTGGAAATGTGGTATTAAAAGAATACAAAAAAACAGTCCAAACTTTTCGAGTTGATGATAAGGGTGAAAATTCCAACGATTGCTGAAGCAAATGCAGGTGAGCAGGTGAATAGTAAAGCACACGTAAAGAACGTATCAAAGAGGATTAACATTGACTGTACTGGAGAAGATTTCTTTTGTGAAGGTTGTTTGATGGGCAAGCAACAACGAAAACCATTTGAAGAAAGTCAAAAGAGAGCTTGTCAGCCTGGTGATCTAATCCATACAGGTCTTTGCGGTCCCATGCAAGAATTGTCTTTGGGAGGATCCCGGTATATGTTATTGTTCAGAGACGATTATTCCAATTATCGTCACGTGTACTGTATTAAGGTGAAATCTGAAGTTCCGGTGGTCATGAAAAAGTATTTGGATCAAGTGAAAGCAGAAACTGAAAGAAAAGTTCGCACTATTTGTTCTGATAATGGGTCTGAGTTTGTTAACAAGAAGGTATGTGAAATATTGAGTTCCTATAAAGTTATGCATCAATGAACAACACCATATACTCCGGAACAAAACGGTCGAGCGGAAAGGGATATGCGAACTATTGTTGAAGCTGGAAGATCAATGATCCACAATAAAGGCCTTTCTTTGAAATATTGGGGTGAAGCCGTGAACAATGTCGTTTATACGCTAAATAGGACTGGCCGATGTCCCAATAAAGACAATGTTCCATATGAATTGTGGTTTGGCAGTACTCCTGATATTAGCGGCTGACATATATTCGGATCTACTAATTTACACGTTCCAAAGGAAAAGCGTCGGAAAAAGAATGCAAAATCTAAAAGAGGAATTTTCATGGGTTATGAAAAACATTGCAAAGGGTATCGCATATGGATACCAGACGAGAAACAAATCGTGATATCTCGAGATGTTTTCATAAAAGAAGAAGACTCACATTGTACACCGAGTAGTGATCAAAAGAAAGAAAATTATGCTGAAATTTACTGAAAACCATGATCACATTGAGGATACTGATACAGTTTCTGAAATAAACAGTAATGAAAATTCTCAAGACGTTATTCGGTCAAATCAGCAAGATGTCAGTGATTCTGTGCAACTTGTTCCAGAAGTGTCAAACCATCAATCCGCAATAAATAACAACAGCCATCATTATAATCTTCGTTCGAGGACATTTGATGAGATTGATGAAATGTTTTACGCATTCATTGATGAAACCGATGAGCCTAGCAGTGGAAGCAAGCTATGGATGAAGAGTTCAAGTCTCTAATTAAAAATGGAACTTGGCAGTTGTACCAAAAGGAAAAAGTACTATATCTAATAAATGGGTGTATAAAATAAAGAAGACCAAGGATGATACTATTAAACGGTTCAAAGCACGATTAGTTCGTGGATTTATACAAAAATTTGGACAAGATTACGAAGAAACATTTCGCCCAGTGGCTAAGTTCACGTCAATTAGAATGATTTTGGCATTGTCAAGTTTGAATAATTACCACCTGACACAAGTTGATATAAAGACGGCGTTTTTACATGGCAAGCTTGAAGAAGATATCTACATGCAGCAGCCAGCAGGATATGAAGATGGTTTTGGAAAAGTATGCAAGCTGCAAAAGGGGGGAATAAACGTTTCAAAGAGATGCTAATAAAGTTCAAGTTTGAAGTTAGCACAGCTGTTTTTACTGTTTTTCAAAGGAGAAATTAACAATAAAATCATTATTTTGGCCATTTATATTGACGATGGTATAACAGCTGCAGAATCAAAAGAAATCGCGGTTATATTCCTCAGCTATCCGCAAAGTGAATTTGAAGTCAAGAGAATTGATTCATTTTATTATTTGGGGATAGAAATACATGAAGAAAATAACAAAATTCATATATCACAGTCATCGTATACCCGGAAGTTATTACGAAAGTTTAACATGTAAAATGTAAAACCAGTAAGTACACCAATAGAAGACACTTATAATCCAGGACAAATGAAGAATGTAATGAAGTTCCCTTATCGAGAAGCGATATAGTATTTAGCTGTTGTGAGGAGACCTTATATAGCTTTTGCTGTGTCTTATTTAAGTCGTTTTCTAGATGCATATACTGATGAACACGTAACATCCCAGTAAAATTTGAAGGAAGGGGTTCTAGGCGATGACGTGATTTCATGGCATATTTTGCATTGGTTCAAAGCAAGTCGTGAAAGATCCGATATTTTCATTAGCATTTCAAACCATGCAAAGGAAGTCGTTAAAGATCCGATCTTTTCATCAGGATTTGAATCATTTGTACATATCACTATACAAACAAGCCGATTTGTACATCCCTACAAGTAGCGACATCAAAACAAAAGAGTATACCATGGTTTAATAAGAAAGGTTAGCCAAAGCTTTATGTCAATTTAAATTTTTTCATTCGAGTATTCCTAAAACTTCAAAACAATATACACAAACTGTGTATGTGTGTGTGGTGTTTGAATAAAATGCCAAACAATTTTAAAAACAATCGAATTCAATGATTTTTAAAATTATTTTTGGAACATTTGTATGGAAATAATTCGTCACCCAGCAAAATAAATTGGAAGTAGTGCAATGTAGACTAGTTCTTTCACGGCATGTTTTTATGCAGTTCAAACGGAGTCGTGAAAAAGGCACTCCATTCCTCACATTTTAACCGCATTTGGACGCAATCCAAAGAATCACATCCATTTGTCACATTTTAACAACATCCGGAGGCAGTTCAACGGAGTAGTGAAAAAGGCACTCCAATTCCTCACAATTTAATAGCATCCGGATGCAGTGCAAACGGAGTCGTGAAAAAGGCACTCCGTTCACTACATTTTATTAGCAGTTGTTAGAGATCCCTACATGTACATAAATCAGTTTGTACATCTCTACAGGCCGCGGAATACATTTCCAAAAAGAGATAATCGTGTTAACATTTCCAAACATTTGTTAATACAAACTAAATAATATTTAATTTGTGAACATTTTTCCGGTAACTCACGAGAAGAAAATTTTCCAATGGAGTGCTGTTGGAGTACATGTCGAAATCTTAACTGGTGATGGGAAGACAATATCAAACCCATTTAGCAGATGAAGCAAAAGCACTTAAGCTTGGAATAAATGAAGGAGAGAATTTTCATAATTTGTGTTAATTTAATAAAGTTATTAATATTTTTGTTTTACACAAATAATAAATGCATTTTATTTTGTTATTCAAAACACGTGCTCTGGACTGCCTCCTATTCTACCCCAAAGGGTCAGTTAAAATGCAATGCCAAAGGGTCAGTTAAAATGCAGTGCCAAAGGTTCAGTTAAAATGCAATGCCAAAGGGTCAGTTAAAATGCGGTGCAATGGAGTGCCTCTTTCCGGGGTCACTCCCTTGTAAAAATCATGAGTGAAAATGCATAATTTGATGCACTTCCAAATCACTTGTACATATCATTTAACTGCCTCTTTAGAGGCAAACTTTTCGCTGGGTCAGGTTATCATTGAAACAAACATTTTATCATATCCACAACTTGATTATGCGGAGAAACATTGGTCCTTCATTCATTTTTCGCGATTTTTATAAAATGCTCAAAATTGGTGTTGTAAACAAACCCACTTGTTGCTTAATTTTGAAGTTTTAGGAATTCAAGAAAAACAAGGGTTCTATAGATTTTTTTCATTTAAATCTACCTCTTTACTTATACCATGGAGTATACATTTCCAAAATTTTTGTTATAAAATTACAAATTTAATGTAGGTTCACGAACAGATTAAATTGAAATTATCGGTGTAAACTTTATGCTGATAAATTAGTTCTAGTTATTTCATGAATTAGTTGCTCTGTTCCAGAACCTGCAAGAAGCTACTATTTTTTACTACGATAGCATTTTTTCCTTTATGTTATCGGAAAAAATAGTAAAAATTAGTAGATTCTTGCAGTTCCGGAACAGACCAAGTTTGAATTAATAAAGAGTTTGGTTTGTCATGAAAATCATATTTCAATACAGAATTTTCCATTTTCCAAACAAGACATGAAAATGTCATGCCAAAGAGTTGGTGAAAATGACATGTCAAAGCATTGGTCAAAATGACATGCATAGGATCCGACAATGAATGTCATCTTATGGTGGTCATGCTCATATAAAATTCATGAGTGAAAATGCTAAAAAGATAACATGCCAGATCTCTTGCACCCATGATTCAATAGCATCCTTGGCATCGATCATTTTGCTGGGATTAGTGAAACGTATTTTCAATCAATGATGGCATTATTTTTGAGAATAACAGCGACATTTATCTCAAGTGTTATACCGATTCTGATTATGCTGGAGATCGCGAGAATAGACATTCAACAAGTGGATATGTTGTAACATTTGCAGGAGGTCCAATTTCATGGTTTTCTCGTAAGCAGTCAATTGTAGCTCTCTCAACTACGGAAGCAGAATATGTTGCTGTTTGTCATGGCAGAATAAGAAGGTAATCTCATTTGAAAAATCCGTCCTTGAGCTGTCAAATACAACCATGCATGAAACGATATGAAAGTTGTTTTTGTTATTGTATGCAATGACAACAATAACAAAATACTGTTTGTTTACGTTTTCAAGAAATTGATTTTTGATTTCAATTTTATTGAAACATAATAAAATATTCGTTATTTTGAGAAAAGGCCAAGAAAAACGGTAAGTAAAAATGAAGAAGACAACGCGGTCTATGTGGATATATGGAAATTCAGTGAAAACCCGCAAAAATAACTGTTTCTCTGCAATGTGAAATATAACTTTTGTTATTCTTGTTATTGCAGAGTTTAGCCAACGCAAGACCACTGGGAAATAATGGCAAATCATGAAAGAGCGCCCATTCGCCCTGATGACAAAACATCTACCAATTCAGGCGTTGTAATAAGCGTGGTACCACCAGGCCAGTAAGTCATTGGGCTGCAGCGAAAATTAATGAGTTTATATTCATATACTGAATGTGTGCCTTTTGTTACAGGCGTTGTTCCTATCCCCCGTGTCTGTGTTGTGGTACTAACCGCTCTGGTCAAAAAGCAATTGCAAATTCGATGCAAAAAGCATTCTAAGTATGAGTGTTGACAAGATTAGTATGTGGAAATTGACCCCTGGTGCCCATGATGGCGTTTCCTCATCTGGATCGAATCTGCATTCGCCTTCTTAAATCTAAAGAAAACAGAGAGTTGCTGCGTGACCCACGCAAGAAGCTATTCTGTCGAATCCATTGTCCAATGTTTGTCAACTCATCACGTTGAATTCTGATATTTTTGTGGCAGTATAGGTGCCTTGGCAGCTGCTGGGCGAAACTCTTTCTCGCTGCCGTGGGATTTGTCGATTCCTAATGCTGACAAGCGTACCATTGCCAAGCTATCGTCAAGAAAAACAACAAAAGGCCTTTGAAGTCAGAAAGAAGAATACCACAGCTACCCCCAGAAGATGTAAACTTTTGAAATTCCTTTAACTTTGTGAGAATATTGTATTCTTTTATTTAAAGATAAAAAAATTCATGATTTTTTTTTATGATTTACAAGAATAAAAAGCATACATATATTTCATAGGAAAACATCTGTGTATGTCTTGTCTTTATGTGTATGTTTTGTCATTTTAATCATGACTATCTGATTTGGGGAGTCATTTCGATAGTTCTCCTGCCAAACAGCCATTTTAGTTTGTCACCGTAGCATTTTTTCAGGAAGCAAGGACTTGCCCATGTTTGAGAGGAATATTCCGATTTGTTAAGGTTGGACCAATGTCTGCCACTTTTTCAATTATTGTCCATGCTTCCGGACATTTTTTTGGTCAAATATGTCCGGAAGCATGGACTTGATCACGAAACACATCATTTCACTGTAAACAGGACCACAAGGAATTTAAAAACGATTCTCGAACAGCCCTTAAGCGGACATTTTGTGTGGAGGTACTCGAAGGATTGGATAGATATAGTCCATCCTTAATCTATATCTGGAAAAAATATTGCGAGGATTAATTTTTGACAAAATTTTTGAAAGTTGATCCGTTCGTGAGCTATCGTACGCACCATTTTAGCGAAAATCTTTGAACTTTTATGTGGGATGTACCGGAAGAAGTGGACTGGCCCATTCTCGAAATTGATTAAAATTTTGAAAAATATGACGAGGACCGATATTTGAAACGCATTAGCAGATCCGTTTGAGAGTTATCCTTCAGGCGGGCGGACAGACAAGACAAAATCGACTCCAAATGGTCTGAAATATTTTAATTAAAAAATTTAAAATTAAATTGATTTCAGATTTGAAAAGTAAATAAACCTGACGTATGTATGTTTTTACATATACATACAAAGTTTGTCAAAATGAGTTTGGCAATGAAGGGACGCAAAGCGAATACAACTTTGTGAGCTCTGAGCGTGAGGTTACCTTGTATCATTGTATCATGCTGTTTGTGAAGGTGTCAAGGAAGGGTTACAAAGGCTTTTGGATGAACTTATTACAAGAGACGAAATTTCTGTGCCGAAAATGTATTTAGGGGTCGATTATGGATGGCAACTCAACTAAAGTTGCGTTGCCAGAGTGAAGTAAAATGAGTGAAACGACAGATTTTTTTCAGATTCATTCAAAATCAGTGTTTTGAGCATTCGGCCATTAGTTTAATTGTAAAAAAGTATGAATTTCAAAGCAGAGACGGAATTTTTTATTATTAAATTTGCTGTCGGCAACGCAACTAGAGTAGGGTTGCCATCCATAATCGACCCCTTAGATAACCGAAGCGCCATAAAACTAGTAAAGAATCTCCAGTTTCATAAGAAGACCAAACATATTGAAGTGAAATATGATTATATACGAGAAGTCTATGAAAGCAAATTTTTTCATTTATTATATGTACCAACAACAGAACAATTGGCGGATATTTTTACAAAACCTTTAAAAAAGCAGCGATTTAATGATATCAAGGAAAATTGAATCATTAAGGAAGGGACAGCATAAATAAAAGTGGAAGTGTTGGAGTAATTTATTTATATTGTTCACTGTATTGTTCACTACTACATTTGAATGCAAAATATGTCAAGTAGGCTTTGTAAAATATCTTTCATGTTTACATATTTACATGTTTTTTGTATAATGTTATCTTAGTCATGGATTAATCAGCAAGATATTTTGTATTTATTTGTAATGCGCTTTGGTCTTAAAGACTTTTTGCATTACTATGTATGAATAATAAATAAATAAAATGTTATAGTTTTGTTACAAACTTCCAACTGCATACCATGGCAGAATAATTTTGACAAATCCACTCAACCATAATTGCTATAGATAATCACCCCTTGATGTTTTTATTTTTAGTGTACCAAATTTCGAAAATGTCGCCATTGGGTGTTTCAAAAGAAGCAAAATAGATTTGGCAATTTCTAGAGATATCCATAATAAACGTAATTTCTTTCTTACCACAGCAGTAACACAAAGAGACACCTCATTCATATTTGGTTGATGCAAACTTTATTCAATGATTTATATTTTGTAGCCATGTGTGTGCAGTTTAGTACTTTCTTTCTTTTTTCTTCGTTTTGTTGTTCTCTTTCAAAACTTTTTTATTCTCTCTCTCTCTACGTATTTTATGTGAATAAATCTTAATTTAGTTTTTATAAACCTTAACATACTTTTTTTTTAAGTTCTACGACTTACACATATAATTTGAAACAAAAATTGTTCTCAATATTTTAGCTTAAATTAAATATTTAAATAATTAATAAAATATTTTTGGGGGGATTTATTAGAAAATATAGATGTTTAAAAAATAACTATAATATAAAGACGGTTTGTTTTGTTTTGCTTGAGGGAGTTGTAAAAAGGTAGGTAGAACACACACATAAAAATATATTATTAATAATATTAATGGGAAAACGGTGGAGTATAACAAACTCCGAAAATATAAACCAACGATAAACAAATGATTTGGATTTATAAGCCAAAAAATAATGGGGGGAAAATAAATTGAAATTTCATAATTCTAAATACAAATTAAATTTCGCGGTTAACTTAATTACAAACATACATCATATTTGTTTTAAAACTGCATCAGAAGGTTATGATTTCGTTACAACTGAACAAAAAAACTATCGAAATATAATACAAAAACAAATGATCCGCATTTGTGATAGCGTGATGCAATTTGCCAAATAATTAGTCTAAGCTTCAGAATTCATGTCGCTTGGTTTATACGGCAGATTTAGTTCTTTACACATATCTATGACGTATTTCTCTAATGTTGCGCCGGCCCTAGAATAGAGAAATTATATAAAATGTAAGATAAGTTAGAAGTTCTGAATTTGTTCAACTTACTCATAGATTTCATTGCCCTTAACATTGTATTCATCACAATTGCCAAATACAAGTTCAATATCACGCATCACTTCTTCATTGATCTGATATGAACCCATATTTAATTTCGATTTTATTTTGGCAAAATCCATGGGATTCTTGATAATATCATAATAATCTGGTACTTCAGATTGTGACACAGGTCTCAAAAATGGCCATGCATGTTCATGTTTCATAATTTTCTCCAAAAGTTCATATAAAATGGAATTATTCAAGGGTAAATTATCGGCAGTGCGACGTATTGAACGCCTGCTGTTGGATGCCTTTGTATTGGATGATGAGTCTTGTTCGGTTTTGGTGTTTGCCAACGAATTACGCTGTGAACCAGGTCGAGATGAACGACCCCGCTTAACCAAGGGTTCATCATCGCTGCTTTCATCTTCTGAATCTGATTCTAGAAAATCAAGAAATGAATTAAAATACCAATCCCCTAGGATTTAATATATGCATCTACCCACACTTACCATTTGCTCTGCTCTTTCGTTTCTTTGTATTTTCAGTGGCCTTGCATTTGTTACACACAAAGCTGTAGCGTGGCATACGTTTCAGTTTTATACATTCTAAATGGAAGGAGTCTTTGCATGTGGAACAGGATATTTCACTGCCATCGTATGAACATACGTTGCAAACATTTTCATCCCTTTAAACAAAAATTATTTATTTATTTAGATTTTAATGGGTTTATTTATTATTATTATTTTTCTTTTCATTGAAACTTACTCATCCACTTCAGACCCATCATTATTGGATTGTTCTTTTTCATCCTCTTCGACCTCTTCCCCTCCATCTTCATCTTCCATACTTATGTCTGCAGCAGCATCATCATCATCCACAGTTTCGTGATGGTCGCCGCCACCCTCATCATCATCATCTTCCTCCTCTTGCAGTACATCTTCAATTTCATTTGACTGCAAACGCTTATTACGTCCTTTATCATTGGCGGCTCGACCATTTTTGGAGCCCACTGGCTCCGATGATACAGACGCCACATCACTATTATCTTCCTCGACAATAAATTTACGCTTACGCCGTTGTGTCGTTTTATTTTTCTTGTCATTTTCATTTTGAAGTCCCAACTTGTCGACACAACGTTTACAATACCAATTTCCTTCGGGTACAGTCTTCATTTTGGGTTTCATACAGAACATATGGGTACCGGCATTACATTCGTCACACAGTAACATTTTGTCGGGATCACTGCCGCGACGACACACAACACAATTGGATTTGTTGGTTGATCGGGCCCACATTATGCAATCATACAGCAGATTTAGGTGAAGGAATACCTGGAATGGTGGAAAAATACAAATTCAATAGACTACACCAAGATTGAGGTAGGATAGTTAAAATTGTATTTAAGTAACTATAAAGCTACTGGAGTTAGTTAAGTAGGTTTGGTGGGCAGTTCAAAAAGTGCAGTGTGTAGTGCGCGCCTGTGCCGCATTGCTGGGCAAATTATTGATCGTTGATTTTTTTAAAAATATTTTTTTTTGGTTATTTAAAATATATTTTTTCAATAATGGTGTCTTTTTTAACAAATTTATTTTAAAAATAATTTTTTTTCTATAATCCTTGATTTATAAAAAATATTATTTCGTTGATTTTTAAAAAATATTTTTTCAAAAGTTGTGGATTTTTTAAAAATATTTTTTTCAATCGTAGATTTTTGAAAAATATTTTTTTTCAAAAATCGTGGATTTCTTAAAATATTTTTTTTTCAATAATCGTAGATTATTTTAAAAAATATATTTTTCAATAATCGTAAATTTTTTAACAAATATTTTTTCAATAATCGTAGATTTTTTATCTAATACATATTTTTCAATAATCGTGGATTTTTTACAGAATATTTTTTTAATAATCTTGGATTTTTTACAGAATATTTTTTTAATAATCTTGGATTTTTTAAAAAATATATTTTTCAATAATCGTAGATTTTTTAACAAATATTTTTTCAATAATCGTAGATTTTTTATCTAATACATATTTTTTCAATAATCGTGGATTTTTTAAAAAATAATTTTTCAATAATCTTGGATTTTTTAAAAAATATGTTCTTTCAATAATCATGGATTTTTTAAAAAATATTTTATTCAATAATCGTGGATTTTTTAAAAAATATTTTTTTCAATAATCGTGGATTTTTTAAAAAATATTTTTTTCAATAATCGTGGATTTTTTAAAAAATATTTTTTTCAATAATCGTGGATTTTTTGAAAAATATTTTTTTCAATAATCGTGGATTTTTTAAAAAAAATTTTTTTTCAATAATCGTGGATTTTTAAAAAAATATTTTTTTCAATAATCGTGAATTTTGAATATTCGGAGACCAAACTGGCACCACATAGCAACCACAGACCGACCTATCGAGGTCAACGTGACTAGGACCTTGTTTCTACATCTCAGCTTGTCGCATATAGCTGTGGCTTGCGCAGATGACGAGCACTTGCTGTTGTAGGTGACCCCTAGAATCTTGGGGTAGTGGTCGAAATTCTGCTACCATCGATCGTGACATTCAACTCAGTGCTTATCTCCGTAGTATTAGTGGCGAATTTTTGCATATTCCTCCCGTGGATAAAGGAGCTAAAATCAGTCAAATAGGATCAGTGCTCCGATTTACTCGCGAGTGAAAATTTGGGGGGAGGTTGTAAGTTTTTTTGGGTAAAATTTTTTGTTGGGGGTGTGGAAATTTTTTTTGATCGTGCGGTAAGTTTTTGTTTGGGTGGGGGAAGGGGGCAATTTGCCCCCTCAACTTGCTCAAATTCAAGAAGAGTTTCACTAGCGAGTGGAATTCCAGCGAATTAGAGCGAGTATTCGGAGCTCTGAATAGGATATCTGCCTTTTCAGGAAAATTACCTGACGCCAACATAGTAAAATCAACCATCCGCATACGTTACTATCTCAAATCCGTCAGGAGGGGGCGGAATATGAGATTTAGAGGTTAAACATTTCCGGAGATATCACGCCACCATGGTGAACACCCTGTTTCACTCTACGGATTGAACATCAATTCTTCTAGTGTCAGCTCCCTGACTCTGAGGTCACTGATGTTGGCCATATTAAACCCAACCGCGGCGATATATTTTTCAACAACACTCTTTATCGAACATGGAAACAATATTTGAATGTTATCCCACTATAGTCTTTCAGAAAATTGCTCTGCCATAATACAGATATAGAAACCTCATTGGCATCTTGAAAATCTTTTTATTTTATATTGAAACATATTAATTGACCCGTCATGGAAAACGACAACATAAAATTTGCCACTTACCTGTGAATAACTTGTACTCTCCATTAACGACACCTCCCATTGACGTAGACGATTTGCTGCCAAGGTTTGTTTATGTTCCAATACATCTTTATCCTTAATGTTAGTATTTACACCGAATGGTTCCTTAAGGAACCGTCTTTCGACACCTTGTTCCACTTGTAACAGGGCTGAAGCCAATTTGTTAACATACGAACGTAATGTATCGGAATCATGTAATGAAATTCCTTCATCAGCTGAATCTTCCGAGTCAATTTCCAACGTATCACCGAGACTTTCACCAGGATCACGATATGGTTTACCAGCATAATTTCTCTCTTCATTTTCACCTTGTTCAGTTTCATTATCGGAACCATCATTTTCATCATCATCGGCTTTCTTTTCACCACCATCGACTTCTGATGCATCTGTTGCCGTAGCCCCCGGTGCATTTTTGGGTGGACCCCATTGCAGCTTGACTTGCGGATCGTAGCAACTATTTTGTAGATCATCACGCCACTTTTGCATATCTTTAACTTTAAGACGTCCCAGGTCTCCAGTATAAATTTCACTCTCGAACTGAAGTATGCGCTCGACCAAAGAACCATACATAACTTCATTGAGATCAGCTCCATCAATGGGGAAACCAAAGTTAGATTTGTTATACTTGCGCATTGTTTCACTCATCATGTTGTTATTGAATTTCGATATGTTTTTGGCATCGATGTTTAAGACATCTGTGGGACAGTTTTTAATATGTTCCACAATTAGATCCTTAAGAGTGGTTAATTGTTCTCTTAATTCTGATTCACGATAGCCTAGGGGATTTAGAGATTCTATTAATGCCTCCAGATCTTCTTTTTTATATAGATAAGCCCATCGATGACGATCTGCATTACGTTCATCATGTACAATACATTCACGAGGATTTCCTGTACACATAAACAATTGGTATTGAGAAGGTGTTGTAGGCTGTACTGTAGCATCTACACCATTAACATCGTCGACATCCATTTTTTCTCCATTAACATGACCATTGGACAGACCATTTACAACAGAACCATTTTGTTGATTAAGATTTTCTTTATCCTCTTGGGCAGCCACATCATTCGATTTGCCTTTTTTCTCTTGTTCCGTGTACATTTTGAGTAAAAGTGCACGAAGATTTGCACGATTCTTTGGCAAATTGGCCTTGTCTAAAGTGATGCCATTATTCACATTATTTTTGGGTGGATTATCCAAACATCTGTCAGAGCACTCAATGGGATGTTCAATAAAGATGCCAGGCATTGACTCCAGAACATAATATTTACGATATGCCCTATCCATACCCAAGTATACCAAAAAGTTGAACAGAGAACTATGGGTATTTGCAATTTGTTGCTCAAATTTGCGACGTTCTCGCTCCGATGTAGCCAGTAATTCAGCTATCTTTTTGTTGAGTTTATCTTCCAAAGATTTACGTTTTTCTGGATTATTTTTTACATCGTCCTCCAGACATTGAATATTAAACTCATTGGTCAGATTTTTCTTTTGGGCTTGTATGGCTGATTCTCTTTGCTTTTCTGCAATGACAAGAGTCCGAAGCTCTTGTCTTGCTGTGGCCATTTGTTCCATACGTTCCTCAATGAGATTGATTGTTGGAGAGTAGGTCAGAATTTGAGCCATTAGACATTTTAAAACACGCATAATATCGAAGAAGGGCAGCTGATAGATCGTGTACATTTTCAAAGCTCGCAAAATGTGAGGGTGTCGCATTCTCAGTTCTAATCCTGGATCTTCCTGTGAAGTGTAGCCATTGCGATACATTATGCGCCATTTCTCTGCTTGTTTCTCTTTGACAATGGCCCCAGAGGCTAACAAATGTAGTCGCAGTACCTCACTTACTGTCAAGGCATCCAGGGGCAATTCGTGCAAACGAAACGAGAAATGCCTTTGCACATATTTATGTGTCCAAAAGGGTATATCCTGTGTGGATTTCTTGTAGGAAATGTAAACTTCTTCTTCCTCCTCACGTTGCAAGTCGAAAATGGTACCAACAAGTATGAGCACAATGTCAGAAAGTGGACCAGCCACCTCGCGTACTGTAAAGGAACGTGACATTTCATAAAAACTGAGATTATTTTTGAAGACTTCAATGCCTGATAATAGGCCTGCGTAGGTATGCATGAATTCTCGCAACATAAAGGCATCACCCAAGATTTTTGTGGGTATTACTGTTTTAATGGGTGTGTAGACTGGCAACAAGCGTTGATCACTGCGTTCCAAATCATCCGTTTTGGTAAGCAAGCCATTAATCTCTTCTTCGATTTTTTCCATTAGCTTGGCTCGCTTTTCGGCCTTTTCGCGCATTTGAGCCAAGAGAGTTTCTTCTTTAGCACGCTTAACTCGTTCCATTTCTTCTTTCAGTGCCTTCGCCTTAGCCTCTGCTTTATCCGCCTTTTCTTTTTCTTGTTTGCCGCCCTTCTCACTCTTCGACCCACTTGATTTTTCATTTTCTTTTTTGCCGAAATAGTTATTCAAGGTTGACTGTTTGTTTTTGTTCTCATCGGGTTTCTTAATTTTCGCCGGTGTGAAGTGAGGCATCTTTCCTATAAATATTGATTCAAATGTGATTTTAGGATCTGTTACATACTTTTGGTATGATTCTGGTTTTGGTCGCAATATGCCATCCACCCGAATGACATTGTTTTTGATGAACATTTGCAGATTCTCGCCAGTAAATTCAAACTTCTTCCTCCTTATCTTCTCAAAAGGTAGGGTAGTTACTGAATTTTTGCTTCCCAATCCTTTTAATTTGTACATTAGACTGTCGGTATCTTCGTAGACACCGTTGGCGGGGACTTTATTATCGGGTGAGCTAATACTCTCTACACGATATATAGCATTGGGACCCTTCCCCGTGTATACTTCCTCGTTGAGAAAGAAACGTTTGCGTAGGAAGCGAAATGTCAATGCATTTAGGACATTCAAGGAGCTCTGTTTAGCATGTTCAATAACCAACATTACCGGAGCTCTAAGACAGTCTTTAAATGTTTCCATTTTCTTGCGAGCTCGTCGTTCGCTTTTTAATGCTTCTGCATAGGTTAGATCGTCTTTTCCGGTGGCTTCGCACTGCCATACAGTGCTGTTTATGGCCATTACATGACGAAAATAATCCCTATAATAAACATCAGTTAGACACATTCTCTACACAGCCTAGTCTCGCGCTGAGGCCTTCTCATACTACTTACTCATAATCCTTGAATATTTCCTTGGTCACCTCACAGTAGAAAACATCTTCATTATCGTGAAAAGTTTCGTCCTTTTTCTTGGAAGTGACATTATAGAATCCATCTCGTTTACAAATCGGCATTTTAACAGGAAATTTTTAACTGGTAAAACTTAACAATCTCGTCGTTCAGCCTTTTTCCCACAAAGTGGCGTGAAAAAAGCTGCTACACAGAAGAAGAGTTTGGCTCGAAGGTGTGAGTGTGCTTGTACGTCGTTAGCTGTCTCAAAACTCTTAAAATTTTCCAAACACCAAAGAAAAACATAAAATACCAAAGGAAATTCTTATATTTTTCGTAACTATTTTAACGTAAAAATCATTGATATACAGTTAGTTGTGTTAGCCAAAACCCACTTTTCACTTTTTCACTATAGTAATTATGAAAGATATATTGTAAATTAATTTATTTTAGCAAATTAACGCGCGAAAATAGGTTTGGCGTGCTTTTTGCTTCTTTCTGTTGTACGAAAAAATCCACAAACGCCTAACGCCACAACTGTCTCTCAAATGAAACTCTTTGGCGCCGAGACGCTAGTTGACGCCGTTAGCTATTCAAAAATATTGACAAACATCGCCGTTACTTTTTGTTGTTTTTATTGTGACAGCTGACAGAGATCTATTTGCAAGTGGTCTGTTCCTTTACTCTTATGTTACACGCTGAAACTTTCATACGAAACTTTCCCATTATTTTGGCGTTCTTAGGTCGATTTCCCCTTTTCAAAATGGTAAAACCGGCAAAATTAGTAAAAGTTGTAAACTGTTAAATGTCAAATGAAATCCAATTGATCCAGTTGAAATCGAGTGGATTTCGTAAATGTAAACCTAGCATAAGGTCACCTAAAAGCAAAACAACAGCTTCGTTCGAGAACTAAAAAGTTTTTAAACATTTTGCACATTTTTACCCGAAATGCGTTGCAAAATGATCACGACTCTTTGAACAAAAATGACGCTGAATAGCTTTCTCTTTAGAAACTTTTTAAACGACAAATTTGAGCGTGCAAAAATGTGTAACATGTTAGCAGCCTTCTGATGGGCTGACACGCCGACTTTGACATTTGTTCCAGATTTTTTGACGTTTCTGCCATTTTTCCGTTCCTGTACATTTTGGAAAAATGTGTGCGTTGAACTCATTTTTGACAGTTTTCTCTTTTGACCGGGACTTACCGGCGTTACCGACCAAAACAAATATGCAGACAAAGTCCCGGTCCACACTAACGTGAATTTCCTTAAAAAAATTTCATGGAATTACCCCCTGTTTTTGTAACTATTTTTTGTTCGTTCGTCTAAATTCGTAATAATTTGAGCATCCATAGCTCAGCCCCTATATGACATACAGACCTAAAGGCCTACGTACATAAGCTGCCTCGCCTGGTTGCCTTGCTTGCTTCTGATAAAAGAATAAAAAAAGAAAAGGGCAACCCAGTTCGAAATTTGCTCGGCCTCCTTTATTCTTTTATTTTTATTATGTCAAAAATTAAGCAGGAAACAAGATCTATTTAACAGGTCACGTAAGTAGCACAACAACAACTTCTTTTTGGCTGAAAATTCTTCAATATGTCAAAATGTTTGTTTACGTTTTCATACAATTTATTCACAATAACAAACAAATTGACAGATTGAAACCAATCAGCTGGTCGTTTTACGCCACCTTATTATTTCATCATGGCAGGAAAGCAAGGCAACCAGGCAAAGCAGCTTATGTACCCAGGCCTTAGTTCTTCGTAGGCATGTTCTGTATATAGTAAAGAATTCCTCGTTGAAAATTCAGCGTTCCATATTTGCCCTAAGGCGAGTAAATCGATCTACAAAATTTGACAATTCGTGTGAGAATAATATTTTTTTTTTTACAAAAACAGGAGGTTAGTTGTTCTTAAATTGAATTCCCCATTACAGCAATTTTATGATTTTACTCTACCATGGAGGTCGATCTAGAGACGCATAATTTCATGCAATTTTTTTAAAGAAATCACTCTAGAGTGGACCGGAACAAACAAAACCCAAACAGTGAAACAAAATGAGCGCAAGAGGCAACGACTTGAAAGCGCAATTTCGGCGGCTCATGTGAATATCTCGGATCTTGCTGAGAAACTATCAAACTATAAACCAATTGATCAAAACAAACTTGGTATCTTAGGTGCATTATCAGACATTGACATTTCCAAGCCTGTCAGCAAATCAAATAAACCCAATAACAACAAAGCCAATGAAAGAGCTCCAAAACATAAAACATCTTGGTGCCCACCAACATTTGTTTTTGATGTCAACATCAATTCATCGATTGACTTCTTAAAGTCCTCAATTCCACGGGGTGCTTTCAGAATTAAGAATGTAAACAAAAGCAAAAGTAAATTATACTTTTTCAGATCCCAACGTCTATTCTTCAATTATGGAGCAAGGCATATTTATACAAGGTAGAAGTGACAATCAGCTGTATTCTTACTTTTTTTGTAAATTTAGTTCTCAAAATGTAATAGGGTCTACTCATGAAATTTGAAACTTCGAAATTTGCTACCATAAAGTTCTTCTTTTCTCCGTAAACGTGTAATAACAATGACCTACGGCAGTTCTGATTCAATTTTGATTCAAATTTTTTCTACTTAAGAGGATTTTCAAAATGTATTTATTGCTCTGTTCCAGTACTGCAAGAATCTACTAATATTTACTATTTTTTCCGATATCATAAAGGAAAAAATTTTATCGTAGTAAAAAATAGTAGCTTCTTGCAGGTTCTGGAACAGAGCATATGTTTTTCCTGAACAAATTGTTGGATTATTCAATATTTATATTTGACAATTAATTTTCAATAACAACAATGATGTTTTTGTAAATTTGTTAGTTGTTGTAATTCATGCATTTACCTTATATGAATATGCCTTGTTATGGAGTTATTAAAATCAAAGAACATTAAATCTAAAGGCCTAGGTACATAAGCTGCCTTACTGCTTGCCTTGCTTGCTTCTGATAAAAGAATAAAAAAGTAAAGGGCAACCCAGTTCGAAATTTGCTCGGCCTTCTTTATTCTTTTATTTTTATTATGTCAAATGAAGCAGCCAAGCAAGGCAAGCAGGCGAGGTAGCTTATGTACCCAGGGGCTCAATCCTGTTTCTATGAAAATGTGAAATGAAAACTTTTATAAAGGAGAAAACTGCAAGATCTATTTAACAGGTCACGTAAGTAGCACAACAACAACTCTATTTTGGCCGAAAACTCTTCAATATGTCAAAATGTTTGTTTACGTTTTCATACAATTTATTCACAATAACAAAATATTTGACAGATTGAAACCAATCAGCTGGCCGTTTTACGCCACCTTATAATTTCATCATGGAAAACTGTCAAATGAAAAAAATTATAAAGGAAATATTTTTCATTTCAAATTTGTATAGAACAAGAATCCAGCCCCAGGCCTTTATTCGTTCTTGTAATTTCCCCAACAACATAAAGAAATTTTTGACATAACATATTCAAACAATTTTAGACACCTTTCACAATAAAAACAATAAAAAGTAACGACGATGTTTGTCGATATTTTTGAATAGCTAAAGTTAGAAACAGAATCAGGTCGTTACTTGCTTTCCAAATGTCAAAATATAAAGTCCCGGTCCACACTAGAGTGATTTCATTGAAAAAATTGCATGAAATTATGCGTCTCTAGATCGACTTTCATAGTCCCGGGCCACACTACAGTAATTTCACTGAAATTTTGATATGAAATTATGCGTCTCTAGATCGACGTCCATAGTAGAGTAAAATCATAAAATTGCTGTAGTGGGGAATTCGATTTAAGAACACCAAGTTTCATGAAATTTTTTAATGAAATTCACTCTAGTGTGGACCGGGACATAGTAGAGTAAAATCATAGAATTGCTGTAGTGGGGAATTCGATGTAAGAACGCCTAATTTCATGAAATTTTTTAATGAAATTCACGCTAGTGTGGACCGGGACAAAGGAATGCCAGAGCCTCTTCGCAATTCCTCCGGCATTCCCCCATATAATTTGACATTTGGAAAGCAAGCAAAGCAAGTCTTATGCCACACGCTGAAACTTGCATAAAATACTTTCCAAATCTATAGGGGTTCTTAGGTCCGTGTTTATGTTCGTAAAAGTCGTAAAAATTGTAAAAACTTTTTGGTTCTGGAACAAGCTTATATTTCTGTGAAGTACTTGTTCAAAATCACAAAATCATAAGCTTCGTTGCCGTACTTTATAATAGTAAAACTCGTAAAAGAGAGAACTGTAAAAAAAATATTCTCACATAAAAGTTTTTTCAAATAGTTCGGGAACGGATAAATGGAAAATATGTAAAAAAACTGGAACAAATGTCAAAGTCTATATGCTGACGCCGGCAACCAATTTACTATTTTTTACGCGCTCTAATTTTTCGAGTAAAAAGTTTTTAAAAAGAGCGTCATTCAGCGCCATTTTTGTTTAAAGAGAAGTGAACATTTTACAACTTTTTTGTGTACGGGAACGATTTTTCGGGTAAAATGTGTAAAAGTGGTAAAAATTGTAAAAACTTTTTAGTTCTGGAACAAAGCTATAGATATTTCCGCCATTTTTATAACCAAATTAAAGGTGATGACAAATTAACGATAATATCGATAGCTATAGATTAAAGAAAATGAAATATCGATACTTTGACAGATTTTGTGTGCTCATTTAAGTTGTCAATTCCATAGAATATCTGTTAAATAAATGACGTAAATTTCCAAAACACCTGTTTTAAATGCAAGTGTAAAATGCGTTGACGTTCTGGAACACAGCTATTGTGTTCTATAGCTATCCTTCAGAGCACTGGCAACACTGCGCCTATCATGTGGTTACCAAAACGAGTACAATACTTTGCAACACTACAGCTAACTTCGTGTTGTACATTGACATTTTGCAAATTTCTTGACTTAGGAGGTATTGAAGTGCATTTTTGTGTGAAAAATACAAAGATTACATAATTTTTGACTACAAAAATCAATTAAATAACATTAAATTGTGATTTCATTCCATTTTTAGACTTGTAGCAAATCCGAATAATGGCTGACAAAGTTGTTGAAAAGCCCGTTGGCAATCCCATGAAATTCCCTTACACCTTTTCGGCTAAAATTGCCCAATTCCCATTGAAGCATTACATTAAGAACCAATGGATCTGGCGCTACTACTTCCTTGCTTTCGGTTTGTCTCTTCCCGTCTTCTACAAGATTAGCAAGTTGGGTAAGTATATAATTGTCCATCATATCTATAAATCTGTGATGACGTTAAGTAATATTAACGCACGATTTTAATTGCAGCTAACTCTCCTGCTAACAAGAAAGCCTGGGCTGAATCACAAGCCAAAGAACATGCCGAACATCATTAGGATTTTAGAATACTACTGCCGTGGTGGTTTGAAGAACTTCAAGTTTTTATCATTGCCATGGATGCCCTTGTGTATTTAGATTATTTTCCATTTAAATATTTTCGATTAAAATAAATGTCAATCTTAAATCGAAGTTCTAAACTTTAATTTATGAAAAGAAAATTTTATTTCTGGGGTATGTGTATAAAAAGAAGAATAGAAATTATATAAATGCCTTAAATATATAAAAACAGGAATGCTATTATTCCGTGCTGAGGAAATGATCTGTATCTATGCTGGAATAGATATGGCCCTCGGAAATCAAAAAGTCCAGAATGCCACTGAAAAAGACATTTATTAAAAATACATTCGGTTTATCAAAAATAGTATTACTCACTTTAATTCGGCTTCCTTCATTTGGGTGAATTTTCGTTTCAATTCATTGCGACTGATACCATCATTGGAAATGTGTTCTTTTATAGCCTTGAAAATTGCCAGATTTTTGCCCTCAAGTCCCAAATCATTTGCTGCCTGCATGCCAAAACTGCCACCATCATTGCTTGCCTTTGAACCGCCATTAAACTCAAAATTGCTGCCTTTTGTAGCAAATTCTTCAGATTTATAGCGAGCAGTTAACATTTCCAAGATGTGGGTAACAACTTCATTTGGATCGTTGACCGGCAACATTTTAAAGACCATCAATGTCTTTTGACCACCCTGTGATCTAACACTGCCGTATACTGTTGCATATTTATTTAACATAACATTTGGTGATTTGGAAGTATCACCTTCTTCAAGCCAGTAATGTGCCTCAATGCGACCGGTGCTGTCCTCCAGTGTATAGGTAATTTTTGTTGATGAGGTATCAATATTACGTACGATACCTTTGATGCACACCATACTGAAACTCATGTCGAACATTTGGAAATTTCCTTCAGGTGAATTGAGAATTTGTTTTATTAGAACGGGAGCAATTCCTTCTGCCTTTTTCTCGCCAGCTGCACCATCATTGGTTTGAGTGGCATTAAAATCTCCTCCAACTGAAATAGAAAACGTGGGCATTTTAATTAAATCATTTACAAACATTAGAAAACAAATTCCGTTTCCACTTCTGTCACTTGGAGCAACAGTAAGGGTGAAGCAAGAACCAAAGGAACGGAGCAAGTTGAATGTAGTGGCTGGATTTGAAACTTTTTTCCACAAAAAATTTTCTAAAATTATTTATTTCGAAAATAGCAGGCCTTCGGCCGGGATTTAAGACTTTCTCCTATGGACAGATGCTAAAAAGGGCTAACGCGATCATAATTTGTTCAATATTATTTTTTTGTCAAAAATCATATGGTTTTCCGGAACTTTCGAGGCATATATCTCGGGATATATGGAATTCCCATGCATTATATACATATTGGCGTAATCAGCATTCCAAGACCTACCTGTGGACAAAATCTCAAAACTTTCTGAGTCCAGCCACTACATTCATCTTATGCCATACAACTTATTATACTGGAGCTAAACATCTCCGAAGAAACACAGAGAAAATTATCAGTTTTAAAACTATTTCACACATTGTTCACACGGACTGCTCCTTGTTCAAAAAACTTTTTTTAGTTGGCTTCAAGATAAAGGCTAATTTTGATGTAACATAGAATTCCATACTATAAATTTATTTTTCAACTTACATGTATCGTTCATTGTTTATTTATAAAATGTATTCCTCGCCAAAATTGTGAAATTAAAATGTGTCTCGATTCCTTTGACAGATAGCTTTGTTGTGGCTTTGTTGTTTTTATGAGCGCCTTTTTTGCATTATTCGATTTGCAACAAGATGCATAGTTGCCACATTAAATAATGTTTGGTGTTGTTGGATCATCGGGAATTTTCATCCCTGCTTTTGAATTAGATGGTCTGTTCCTTTACTTCGGAAAATGGCAAAACCGGCAAAAGTAGTAAAAGTTGTAAACTGCTCCCATATGAATTGCATTGTATCTGAAGTAAAGGAACGCTTTTCGAGTAAAAAGTGGTAAAACTTGAAGATTCTTGAACGTAAAGGAACAGGGTTGGAGTTGCAACGAGTTGTATTTTCATTAGGTGGAGTACACACGATCGGCAGAAATTATGAAAAATGTCAGTTTCTAGCCGTAAACACAAACAACGTTTCAGTAAAGTTTGGCGTCATTTCTGCCTTGCCTGATTGCCTTGCTTTCCTGCTTCATTTCTGACATAATAAAAATAAAAGAATAAAGAAGGCCGAGCAAATTTCGACCTGGGTTGCCCTTTTCTTTTTTATTCTTTTATCAGAAGTAAGCAATGTCCCGGGCCACACTACAGTAATTTCACTGAAATTTTGATATGAAATTATGCGTCTCTAGATCGACTTCCATAGTAGAGTAAAATCACAAAATTGGTGTAGTGGGGAGTTCGATTTAAGAACACCTAATTTCATGAAATTTTTAATGAAATTCACGCTAGTGTGGACCGGGACAATGTAAGCAGGCAAGGCAGCTTATGTACGCAGGCCTTTAGTTCTGGAGCACAACTATTATTGTCGACCTGGGCAAAGACATAAATACAACAAGATAAGACATTTTTTTTGCTATCATTCTTCAGTGAATGGCTTTTGAATTTAACATAATGTTATATCACGATATGGTGATATAACATTTTTTTCATTTATACATTTTTACGTATTTAACCGAATTTACCCATGGTAGAACAAATACAAGGTAAAGTTAATACTACAACAAATACAACTCGAACAACAACCACAAAGGAATTTGTTTTTGTTTGTAAACCTTAGTGTCAACGTAAATGTAAACAAAACAAGGAAATGTCTATAAATTATTGGAATTTAAAAAACTAATAATTTTTCACATTTGATTGAATATTTTGGAAAACATGAATGAAAACTCGTTAGATTTTCAATTTGAATGTTTCCATATCATTCCACTAAATGCATAATTTCTCGCAGAAAGTAGAATACTTGCAAAAATATTTCGGGTCGCTGGTAATTCATTGAAAAAAGAGAAGATGTTTCAATCATTTGCTTTTGAAAACAAAAAAGCACATGTTTATTAGGGCTTCATTCTTTTCAAGTTTAAGAAAATACCACACATATTAACAAATATTGTACCGCCTCTATAAGCGGTGTTTTAGTGTGCGGCATGTCGTTCGGACCTGGAGGAGATTACATGTCAATGATATGAAGCCGTCTTTATGGGAAATAGTTTTTTTTCTGATGAATAAATTTGTTCTTCAAAAATATATATCCCTAATATACATCGAACATAGAAATAAATACATAAAATGTCGAATGGAATTTGACACTAACACTACAACCCAGTTCAGTCAGCTGGGTATTGCTGCTACCTTTTCTTGTTCTACCATGGAATTTACCGATCCAATTGACATAGAATTATTCTTGAATAGATCCTTGAATTCATAATTCTGATACCATTGCATGAAATGTTCCTCCTTGGTTGCGATTTTGAATTAACTGCAACCTGTTAAGGTTAATGTTTCTATACAAAGTTTCGTAAACATTTTTTTGTTGCATGCATTTTGTCTAGTCTTAGTTGTATTTATGTCTTTGACCTGGGGCTCAATTCTGTTTCTATGAAAATGTGAAATGAAAACTTTTATAAAGGAGAAAGCTGTCAAATGAAAAAAAATATAAAGAAAATATTTTTCATTTCAAATTTTCATAGAACCGGAATGCAGCCCATGACATTAGCTTCGTTCCAGAACTAAAAAGTTTTTACACATTTTGCACATTTTTACCCAAAATGCGTTCCCGTACACCAAAAAAGTTGCAAAATGTTCACTTCTCTTTGAACAAAAATGGCGCTGAGTGGCTCTCTCTTTAGAAACTTTTTACACGACAAATTTGAGCGAGAAAAATGTGTAACATGTTTGCCGGCTTCCGATTGGCTGACACGCCGACTTTGACATTTGTTCCAGTTTTTTCACGTTTCAGTCATTTGTCCGTTCCCGTACATTTTGGGAAAAATGTGTATGTGGAGCTCATTTTCGACGGTTTTCTCTTTTGACACTTTTACCATTAAAAAAGAACTGGAACGAAGCTATTATTATAAAGGTAAACTTGTGTAATTACCATGGTACAATAATACAGGTAGCATTATCATGCCAGCTGATGGTAACATAATTGGTCTGTTCCTTTACTTTTGAAAATGGTAAAACCGGCAAAAATAGTAAAAGTTGTAAACTGCTCTCATATGAATTGTGTGGTGTCAGAAGTAAAGGAACGCTTTTCGAGTAAAAAGTGGTAAAACTTGAAGATTCTTTAACGTAAAGGAACAGAGCTAATGTGTCAACTGCATTGAAATAATGTCAAATTTTGACACCTTATGTTACCAACAATTGCCGATGCGGCTACCTGTGTATTTGTACCATGGTAATTACCATGGTACAATAATACAGGTAGCATTATCAAGCCAGCTGATGGTAACATAATAGCTCTGTTCCTTTACGTGCAAGAATCTTCAAGTTTTACAACTTTTTACTCGAAAAGCGTTCCTTTACTTCAGACACCATACAATTCATATGGAACCAGATTACAACTTTTGCTACTTTTGCCGGTTTTACCACTTTCAAAAGTAAAGGAACAGACCAAATGTGTCAATTGCATTGAATTGATGTCAAATTTTGACATCTTATGTTACCAACAATTGCCGATGCGGCTACCTGTGTATTTGTACCATGGATGAGGGCACATGCCTTGATATGAAGAAGTCTGTATGAGAAATAGTTTTTTTTCGGAATGATATATATTTTTTTCTCAAAAAATATTAATTAATATTAACATTATTGAATTCATTTGGAATCTAAATTTTAATTATAATCCCACAATACATTTATAATTGGCCTTGTAGCATGGCAGAACTACCAGGTAGTGGTATCACACCAGCTGATCGAATATGAAAAGACAAATCCCTTTATAAAAAAATTATTTTTGTTGTAATTTCCCCAACAACATAAAGAAAGTTTTGACATAACATATTCAAAATTTTACGATGCCACTACCTGGGTAATTGTGCCATGCCTTGCATGGTAGAACAAATACAAGGTAAAGTTAATACTACAACAAATACAACTCGAACAACAACCACAAAGGAATTTGTTTTTGTTTGTAACGTTACTGCCAGTTGTATTTGTAAACAAAACAAGGAAATGTCTATAAATTATTGGAATTTAAAAAACTAATAATTTTTCACATTTGGTTGAATATTTTGGAAAACATGAATGAAAATTCGTTACATTTTCAATTTTTATGTTTCCACATCATTCCACTAAATGCATAAATTCTCGCAGAAAGTAGAATTCTTGCAGACAACTTTGGGGTCGCTGGAAATTCATAGAAAAAGGAGAAGCTGTTTCAATGTTTTGTTTTAGAAATCAAAGAAGCACATGTTTATAGGGCTTAATTTTTTTAAATTTTAACAAAATACCTCACATATTAACAAACGTAGTATCGCCTCTACAAGCGGGGATTTACTGCGCGGCTTATCGTTCGAACTTGGAGGAGGTTACATATCATTGATATGAAGAAGTCTTTCTGGGAAATGGTTTTTTCCGAATGATATATTTTTTTTCTCAAAAAATATATGTCTCTAATGTACATCGAAATAGAAATAAACGTATAAAATGTCATATGAAATTTGACACTAACGTTACAACCCTGTTCAGTCAGCTGTGTATTGCTGCTACCTTTTCTTATTCTACCATGCATGCCTTGTAGGCTTTCTATGTATTGATTGCGAATAAATAAATAAAAAAATATATGTATGACCCTAATATACATGGAAAATGGAAACAAATGCATATATAAAATGCCAAACGGAATTTGACACTAATACTAAGTTTACATTTACGAAATCCAATCGATTTAAACTGTAAATTCCCTTGATTAAACGTCAAATGAAATCCAATGGATTTCAGATGAGATTCCATTTGACGTATACACAAAGGAATTGACAGTTGAAATCGAGTGGATTTCGTAAATGTAAACTTAGTATAACATAACATCCCAGTTCAGTCAGTTGGGTATTGCTGTTATCTTATATTGTTCTACAATGTAAAAGAATAAAGAAAAGTTTGAATTTTGTTACCTTTGTTCTATTATTCTTTTACCAGATCTAACGCAAAACATTACTTAAACTTTGATTGTGTTTTCGATTTAAACGCAAGTCTAAACTATAGTTTTTAACATTGAGGGCCACAAAGGCTTATATTCAGAAGGACAAGTGATCGATTATTTGACTAAACAGCATCACATTTTCGACTGTGGCAAATAAAGACCCAAACTCAATCAGCTCGTAGCTTGCTTTGTTCGCTTTCCAAAATGTCAAATTATAAAAGAGTGCCAGATCCTCTTTACAATACCGCCACCATTCTTCTTCAAAATTTTGATTCAAAAAGCGGACAAAGCAAGCAAAGATTGATTGGGTTATGGCCTTTAATCATTCAGCAAAATTATAACCAAATTTTTCAAAAATTTCCGTTATGTAAAAAATTGTAGAAGTGTTGTCCTACTATGTTCGCTAATTTGTTAGAAGTCGTCGAAGTACCATTTCATTTAGCAAAATGCCATGTAGCCATTAATGAGAATACATTTACCCCTTCCGAAAAGCTCGTGAAACCCAAGAAATCTTTAGCAACAAATCGTTTCTTTTTTGAATTTGCATTTATTAACATACATACATTTTATTGTTATTGGCATGTGCTTAGAACTGAAACTATAGCTTAACAAAATTAATAACTATGAGGAAACGACAAAATTGCAATTCTGATATTGCGTGTGGAAGACTTTGGTAATACGAATGTTAAAGCTGCTAATATTCTGGATTTTCATACAAACATACTTTTCGTTATTTTTGTAATCGCGACTTAATAATATTTCAAATTGCCCAAACAAATATATTTAATTTCGGTATATTCATCAATGCCATGGTGACATCCCTCACGACCAATTCCCGATTCCTTGACACCACCGAATGGAGCTTCAGCTGCAGAAATTAGACCTTCATTAACACCAACCATACCAACTTCCAAACGTTTAGCTACACGGAATATCTGTTGTATATTCTCACTGAAGAAGTAGCCGGCCAAACCTCTTCGTGATTCATTGGCAATTTTAAGAGCTTCCTCTTCAGTTTTAAATTTAATAATTGTAACAATTGGACCAAAAACTTCTTCGGTGTAAATTTTTGCTTCGCTTGAAACATCGGTTACAATGGTTGGGGCATAGAAAAGTTCACCTAAATCCTTTAATGGCTTTCCGCCTGTAATTATTTTGCAGTTCTTGCTTCGAGCATCTTCAACAAAGCCTGAGACTTTATTGAATTGCATTGTATTGATAAGAGGTCCAATTTGAGTATCTGCACAATCTCCGTTACCAATTTTTAATGATTCCACACGTTGCTTAAGAGCTGCAACAAATTTATCGTATATTCCTTCTTGGACAAAGAAACGATTTGCCGATACACAAGTCTGGCCACAATTACGGAATTTCGAAGCCATAGCTCCTTCGACGGCTTTATCCAGATTTGCAGAATCGAAGACTATAAATGGTGCATTACCACCTAATTCAAGAGATATTTTCTTTACTCCATCAGCTGATTGGCGGAAAAGTATTTTCCCAACTTCTGTAGATCCCGTGAAAGAAATACCATGGACATCTGGACTTTTGCAAAACAAATCACCAATTGGCGCTGCTTCCTTTGTGGTTACAACATTAACGACACCATCGGGTATGCCCGCATCTTGTGCTAGTTTTGCAACGGCGAGAGCTGTTAAAGGTGTATCTTCTGCTGGCTTAATGACAACCGTACAACCTATATGTGTTTATAAAATAAGAAATTAATAATAGTTCTGATACATTCATGAGTTTTGACCCACCTGCAGCTAGAGCGGCACCTGCCTTACGTGTAATCATTGCCAATGGAAAATTCCAGGGGGTAATAAGAGCAGCAACACCCAAAGGTTGCTTCATAACTATTATTTCCCTGTTCTGTACTGGGGCAGGAACAATTTCACCATAAATACGTCTGGTTTCCTCAGCAAACCATTCCATAAATGAGTTGCCATAAGCTACTTCTCCTTTGGATTCATTTATGGGTTTGCCAGATTCTGCTGTCATAATTTCGGCAATTTCTTGGGTGTTCTTTTCGATCAGATGATACCAGTTCTAAATGACAAAGCATAGTTCATAAAATAAAATAGTTTTAAGTGTGCCCTCTTTTATACAAACCTTCAACAACTGGGATCTCTGCTTAGCTGACAGTCCAGCCCATTCATTTGAATAGAATGCCTTCTTTGCTGCATCTATAGCCAATTGAGCATCCTTAGCATTCATATTGGGAACGCTTCCGACAACTTTGTTATTAGCTGGATTTTTAACCTCAAATGTTTCGCCGCTACTTGCGGAAACCCATTTACCATTAATTAAGCCTTTGGAGCACAACAAAGAAGACATTGCCCGTTGCTGGATTTGTGTCTTAACCATAAGAACATTCGATATTCCCAAACGCAACATTTTCTGTTATTGATTATTTAATATGTGATAGAATTTGTTGTTTCAATATTGACCCGGCCCGCAGTTAACGTAGATGAGACTTTTTTTATTACTTTGTACTCAAATCACCACAGTAAAATTTATTTTTTGTTCGGAACGTTCGCAATTTATCTCAGTTCCCGTTGATTTTGTTCTATTAATTTTAATAAATGTCAATTGCCAGCATATTAGGTGTTATCAAGCGGAGAGAGGGATGAGATTCGCAACCCTAGTTCTCTGTTACTTAAATGATAACAGAGAGTGTGTGCGCTAGAAATAGAGAATTTATTAGGGGCGAAACATATGATAAGGTTGCCAAGATTTTTTCTTAAACCAATTATGATGGTATTTTGAGTATGGAATAAGAGGAATGGTCTTCTTTTTTCAAACCCTGACAAATAGGACTTGTTGAACCTGGAACTCCTTTGACCATATAAGACTTTGGAAGTTGTTAAATATCAATAAATTTTTGCACCTTTTCAAGAATTGGTATGGTCCAATTAAATCATTAGAGTTTTAATGTACTTTACAGGGAAAACAGATTCTTCTACGCCTAACCAAATTTTGTATTTCTTATTAGGAGAAAGCCTCAAATCCCTGTGGAATGCCGACCATTATCGGCATAATTATATGAATGTGTGCTTTGACTTTTGACTTAAAGCCGCAAGAACATGCAACTTATGCTTTGTTCCTTTACTTTTTTAATAGTAAAATTGGTAAAAAAGAAATAATCGTCAAACAAATGTGAAAAAATCAGTTCTTCCATTTTTTACCTGTAGAAATTTGTCTGGTAGCCTGTGGTAGAAGAGAAAGCCCATACCTATATAGTATATACGGACGTATACCCAGGGCGTGTGTGGTGAAAAAAGTAGAACACATGTGGCCTGTTCCCGTACTTTATAAAGTGGTAAGTCCCAATTTACATTGGGCGAGTTTACTTGCGGCAATTGTCATTTTGTAGGAGAGAGAGGTGAGGCATATGGTAACCCTTTGCCTCTCAGCACCCTCTCTCACCTACAAACTGACAATTGCCGCAAGTAAACTCGCCCAATGTAAATTGGGACTAAAAGTCGTAAAAGTTGTACAAGTCGTAAACGATTTTCATATAAATTTTGTGTACGGGAACGCAAAATGTGTAAAAGTGGTAAAAATTGTAAAAACTTTTTAGTTCTGGAACAGAGCTATGTATTCTTAAATTAAAAAAAAATTATTTGTGTTACGAATGAAAACATTTAAGTAAGTTTCGGTCGCGGATTTTGTGTTTTAAATGTGATTTTTGGACTCAACGTATTTGGGTAATACGGGCGCTCAGAGAGCGTTGTTTTGGTAGGTTGGTGAAATATTTGTGTACGTCCCGTCGTTATTTAGGTTTAGCAGAAAGGCATTTCTGCCCTCTCTCACTCTCTTAAAAATTGTTGCCAGTTTTACCACTTTTTGGGGTTAAGGAACGCTTTGCAGGTTAAAAATGGTAAAAATGATAACCTCAGGTAAGTAAAGGAACACAGCTTTTATTTCTATTATGGAATTAAATTCTTTGGTGCATTCACCGAAGTCCTTGATAACACCAATGGAGCAGCCCCAAAACTTGCAGCACGTGGTCATCTTTGTCCGTTTTCCGAAGTTCTTGTGGGAATCAAACATATCAACGATTTGTTGTTCATGCTTTGGCATCAACAAACTTCTTGTAGTTCTATTCACCTAATAACCCTTCTAAGATGCGCAAGACAGTTTAACGTTTGCCGAATCTTTGCAGGTTTGGTATGATATTTACCATTAACATCAGCAAAGTACCACCAACTGCGGGAACGGACTGACGGGCGGACGTGCACAGATCGACTCAGAATTTTACCCTGATCAAGAATATATATACCTTATAGGGTCGCAAATGAGTATTTCGATGCGTTACAAACGGAAAAACAAACTTAATATACCCTCCATACTATGGTGGAGGGTATAAAAATAATTTTTTTTGATAAAATGTATGAAATGAAAAAAAAAAATTGAAAAATTATTTTTTGTTGCACGAATGAATAAAGTCCCAATTTACATTAGGCGAGTTTACTTGCGGCAATTGTCAGTTTGATGGAGAGGTGAGGTATATGGTAACCCTTTGCCTCTCAACACCCTCTCTCACCCACAAACTGACAATTGCCGCAAGTAAACTCGCCTAATGTAAATTGGGACTTTATTCTTTCGTGCAACAAAAAATAATTTTTCAATTTTTTTTTTCATTTCATACATTTTATCAAAAAAATTATTTTTATACCCTCCACCATAGTATGGAGGGTATATTAAGTTTGTTTTTCCGTTTGTAACGCATCGAAATACTCATTTGCGACCCTATAAGGTATATATATTCTTGATCAGGGTAAAATTCTGAGTCGATCTGTGCACGTCCGCCCGTCAGTCCGTCCGTCTGTGGTAATCACTCTAGCATCCACAAAAATGGAGATAGGACGCTGAAATTTTGGGAAAATTCGTCTTTTGTTTGCAGGCAGGTCAAGTTCGATGATGGGCTATATCGGTCCACGTTTTGGTATAGCCCCCATATAACGGTACCCCCGATTTACGGTATTTTGACGTTTTTAGCTATATTTTCAGACCGATTTAGCTATAATTTGACATTTAGGGTTCTTAAGTGTCAATAAACTTATATAAAAAAACTTGTGGATATAGGTCCACGTTTTGGTATAGCCCCCATATAACGGTACCCCCCGATTTACGGTATTTTGACGTTTACGGTATTTTGACGTTTTTAAATTGACATTTAGTGTCAATAAACTTATATAACAAAAGTTGTGGACATAGGTTCACGTTTTGGTATAGCCCCCATATAACGGTACCCCCCGATTTACGTTATTTTGACGTTTTTAGCTACATTTTCAGACCGATGTAGCTATAATCTGACATTTAGGGTTCTTAAGTGCCAATAAACTTACATAACAAAAGTTGTGGACATAGGTCCACGTTTTGGTATAGCCCCCATATAACGGTACCCCCCGATTTACGTTATTTTGACGTTTTTAGCTACATTTTCAGACCGATGTAGCTATAATCTGACATTTAGGGTTCTTAAGTGCCAATAAACTTATATAAGAAAACTTGTGGACATAGGTCCACGTTTTGGTATAGCCCCCATATAACGGTACCCCCGATTTAAGAATTTGGACGTTTTTAGCTAGATTTTCAGACCGATTTAGCTGTAAATTGACATTTAGGGTTCTTAAGTGTCAATAAACTTATATAACAAAAGTTGTGGACATAGGTCCATGCTTTGGAATAGCCCCCATATAACGTTACCGGTATTTTGACATTTTAAGTCACATTTCTAGACCGAATTAGCTATAATTTGATATCTAGGGTTCTTAGTGACTAAAAAACTTATATTCGAAAAAATTATGAATATAGGTACATGTTTTGGTATAGCCCCATATAACGGTACCTCCCGATTTTCGGTATTTTTAGAATTTTACCTACAAGTTTTAACCGAATTATCTGTAAATTGAACATTTGAAATTCCTAGTGGTCACCAAACCTCTCCATCAAAAATTGTCAAGAAAGGTCGATGTATTGATAAAGCCCCCATATAACGGTACCTCCCGATTTTCAGTAATTTGATGATTTTAGCTACAATATTAAACCGAACTAGCAGTAAGTTGACATTTGAAGTTCTTAGTGGTCACAACACCTCTCCATCAAAAATTGTCAACATAGGTCCATGTTTGGATATAGCTCCCATATAACGGTACCTCCCAATTTTCAGTCATTTTGCAATTTTAGCTACAATTTTTAACCGAACTAACTATAATTTGACATTTGAAGGTTGTAGTGGTCACCACACATCTGCATCAACAATTTTCAACATAGCCCCAATATAACGATACTTCCCGATTTTCGGTACTTTGAGGATTTTACTTAGAATATTAACCAACGTAGGTCCATGTTTTGGTATAGCCCTAAATCAAACCTCCCGATTTTCCCTACCTTAACTTTATTTTTTGGACGAACTTTCTGTAATTTGAAATTTAAAAGCCAAAAAAAATTCTGCAACAAAAATTTTTCATTTATGTTCATATTTTCGTATAGCCCACATACCTCCGAACTAGCTGTTAATGACATTTGAAGTTCCCACGTTATGTACCGATTTTCGGTATTTTGAGCATTCTAGCTGCAATTTTTAACCGAATTACGAGTTATTTGACATTAAAGGCTCCCATCAAAAACTGTCAACATAGGTCCATGTTTTATTATAACCCCTATATAACGGTACCTCCCAATTTCTAGCCCACCAAAAATTGTCAACATACATAGTTAGATATAGGGACCATAAAAAAGGGCCTCCCGAATGAAGCATTTTATGTACATTATCTGACATTTTAACTAAACACCTGCATGGATACAACTGAATATATCAGTTCCGACATTTTTCAACATTGAGTGAGTATGGATATGTAGAATGTAGTTTCAGTTACAAGTTGATACTGATACTTTTTCAAACAGGTATGATATGAGTTGGTATAAATAGAAAAAAAGGAACATATTTGTTTATATCTGCTTTGTACAAACAGATATAAATGGATATTGGTGTGATACAATAAGTACTTATTGTATGTAGCCCAAACAAAATAGGAATTGAAATAGAAAAATTCCCACAGAGCTGAATTTTGGTGGAGATGTAGGATTTGTCATTACAACTGAGGTCCTAAAAATCTCTGTTGATCCCATGCGTGCAAAGAAACTTATTCATGGTCATAGGTCATATTTTTGGGTTTTTTTATATATCTCAAAAACTGTGAGCTTTGCCAAAAAGTGACTAAGCAAAAGACAACGACCGTAAAATTCTCTATAAGATATCGCGTTCCTAAAAGTCACATAATAATGATATGTACATATAAAGCACCTATAACTTATTTGACCCGAAAGTCAGGATACAAAATCTGGTTAGACATGGTGCTACTGGACCGAGTACTACAAACCAAATCAAAAATGTGAATTTCGAATTTCTTCAGAATCATTCCATGGACCAATAACAAATTCTGCATTATGAAAACCATTAGGAATAACAAAATTGTTTAATTTGTTATGGAGGGTATATTATGTTTGTCATTCTGTTTGTAACTCCTAGAAATAATAATTTAAGATCATATAAAGTGTATATGTTCTTTATCAGCCTGCATCTACACCGATATAGCCCCATGACTGTACTTCTGTGGAAATGACTTTATTGTCCGAAGTAAGTAGGTGGATAATACTTCGGTAAATGTATTGTGGGTCTATTCAGCTTGGAACAACCCCTACCTTACAAAGTGACGCGTCGTTTTAAGGGCTTTTGAAGGTATTATTCTCTTAAGGTCAATCCTCGACCAGAACAACACCATTTTCGGCGGTGGTGGCCTGAGTATTTCAGCCATGAAAACTTATTTACAAGTTGTGTCGTAAGATACTCCGTTCGGGCTCGGACTTGATATGGAAGAAGTATCCCTTTTCCCTTCCATGAAAACTTATTTACAAGTTGTGTCGTAAGATACTCCGTTCGGACTCGGCGATAAAAGTAGGTCCCATATCATTGTGCCAATATGAATCGCTGTGCCCTCATTGATATTGAAGAAGTATGCCTTCTCCCTTCCGGGATGTAAGTATTTGTTTAAACTAACCATAGAAAAGCAAATATGTTACTCTCTCTATCTCCCTCTCTTTTTGATCAGTACCACACCAAATGTAACAAGCTAACACTTGCCTGCGGGAAATAAATTGGTTTGAAGGTATCTCAAACCTAGTTTTGAAATAACCACAAAAAACGTTTCAATATAACAAAACTATTTGCAATAAATATTTGGAATATAATAAACCTATTTTTGATAAATATTCGCGTTTTCATTATTAGGTCGGAAACTTTTCTAGTAGCCCTCGTACATTCCACTCACTGAACCCAGAAAAACATTCAAATTGGTGCGTTCAGTTGTAACAGCCCATGTCTTTAATATTTATCCCCTTAATAATAAAAATTTTGAAAAATGTTATTTTTTATGAAATTTTCCTTAGAAGTTATTCACACAAGCCTGTTACACCTATAGTATCTGTTGGTATCTGTAGTATTTGAAAAATATCTGTTGTACAACAGATACTTGAGAACGAAAAAACAAATAAAGTTCCCACTCGTTCATATACAACACAGAACTGTTTCTAACAGTTATGTTATTGTGAGTATACACAACCCAAACAATATCATAACTGTTACACTCATTCCCACATTTATATCATATTATATCTGTTATGTATATGATATATCTGTTTTGTTGATATAAACAGTTATACCATTGCACGTGTTTAATTTTAACGTACCCACTTAAAGTTGGGGACTGGAATGAAAACTAATTATTCCATTTTAGTTCAGAATATTTTATGGTGGAGGGTATGAAAAGTTCGGCCCGGCCGAACTTAACGCTTTTTTACTTGTTTTAAAATCGATTTGTTCGTGAACTTTTTTATATTTCAATGGAATAAACGATAGCGTTGTGATTATTATGCAAAATTGCATTCATCCCTGCTACAGGAAATCATTTTTGAGAACAAAAATGTCAAAAAGTCATAACCCTAATGTAGGTATACATGTGTACACATACATAAGCATTCCGCCAAAATCAATTTGACAATGGCCGCACATTAAATTTAAAATTTAAAGAAAATTGTAATCAGCTCCCAGCAAACCAATCGTACCGACATCGTAATGAAATCGGAACAAAATTAGGACGATACGTCCGATATCTGATCCGAAATCGTAACGATATCCTATCTGTATGAAATGGTTGACATAATTTCGTAACGAAATGTCGGAGCGACATCGGATCGATTTCGGTCCGATTTCGTAACGAAATCTGAAGAAAATCCTTGGGAAATTCGGAAAGGAAATTTCTTTCCGACATTTGTTCCGAAATCGGTACAAAATCTGAACTATTTCCTCTCCGAAAAATCGTTTAGAAATCGGAACGAAATCTGAACGACTTTGCTTCCGAAATTGTTCAGACGTGTCGGACATCAGACATTTGGTTTGCTGCGATTGTACCTTGTCGTTATAAGGGATGTTGACAGTATGCATTTACGTATGGTGGTCGATTCTCTGACAAGAAAACATCAAAGTTTCAACAGTGGCAAAAATAACCCTCAGCGTAATGTTGGTTATCTATTGTAGTGTTGAAGGCACTCCGTTTGGACTCAGCGATAGCTAATACGAAACGGGGTGCACTCATTGATATAAGATAAGGTCCCGAAGGCTTAGAAGAACCCTTAGACGATAACTCGAGATCTAAAAAAAAATCAACTTTGACTGTGGTATTTTTTGACCAGCGCAGATTATTTTCACGAAGTCAAAACGCAATATTTTATAGTTATTCAAATTTGCAGTATAGAAAATTGAGTTTTTGGAAGAGAGTGGAGAGGAAAGAGTCCCTATTTACTGGTTCGTCCCCGCTCTCACCCAAAAACTTTACCGCAAATGTTGCTCCTGTGACTACTCCTCAGTCCAACTTTTTGTTTTCCTACAATTTGTATAAGCCGAATTGCGCTTTTATGGGGTTTCTATCATTAACATACCCCTGTTGTTGGTAAAATGTTTATATACTTTGTTTCATAAACATTTGTGCATTATGCATCTTTTCCAGTCTTTACAGTTCTATGTCTTTGGCTACAATATTGCTAACGACAGCAAGGCCAAATTCCTATTCGTTTCTGAGATAAAGGCCTGATAATTGCAACAAAGTGTAGATTTAGCCCGGTTAAGATGAGGCCATAAAATCCGAACTGTTTGAATACATATTTATAGAAAACAAATACGATTCGCGATAGAGAAAAAATGACACCGTGTTTCATAGTAGTTTTTCATGCTCTACACGGCTATGCGGTGGTATTTTTGATATTTGAAAAAAAAAAAAAATCAAAAAAGTTATAACCCTAATATAAATTTTCATAGGACCAAAATGTGCCTCATCAAAATAATTATTTTAACCAAAGAATGATTGGATTAAATCCGTTTCAGACAATTTGGAGTTGTATCGGTTCAAATTTTGGGTATCGTAATATTTTGTCCAAACTTCGTTTAAGTTCGAAGATGGGCCATATCGGTCCACTCCTACGGGTACCTTCCCCACAAAAGATCAAAATTCTTCTGTAAACTGGTGTGAACGATAACACTTGAAGGGAGCTATCGATTTGGTCCAAACTTTACAAGTCCTATTTGTTATTCCTTCCACATATAGATCGGGTTCGAATATGGACTATATCGGTTCACGCACTATAAATTTCGATGTAACCGATTTGGTCCATATTTTGCACATCGTAATGTTATATATGGTCTATATCAGTGCACTTTTTCGTGTACCTCCCACACAAATTTTAAAATTTTTTGGCACAAGTGCAGTTTAGGGGCAATTCTCGTATCGTCATGAAATTTGTTGCAGCAGGTTGGGCTCGCGGCGCTTTTATGCAACGGTGAAATTTTTTCGGGCGCAAGTTCATACTTTCTGAAATAATGTCTCAAATAACCCTGCTCTAAATAACCCTACCGGCACCAACAAAAATGAGAGATGAGCACGATAACTCACGAATTCAGTGTACAATTAGCCGATCGAGAATTTTTTCAAAAAACGTATATTAAGTTCCAAGAGGGCCTATTTCGAAAGAGGTGCCACCCTTTCAAAAATTCAAAATTTTCTGCATATAAGCGAACAATTTAAGGGCTGTTCGAAATATTCAACCAAAATACTCCTTGCGGTCATTTTTACTTTGATATAATGTTTTTGCAGGTAGGTCCATGCTTTCTGACATGTTGGGCACAATAACTAATGCCATACCTTTCATTAGTTATTTTGTCCATACTTTGATCCAGTTCCGAAAAATTCAACAATTTTTGCTAATTTGGTGTGAACGATAAGTCTCGAAGGCAGTAACCAAATTGGTTCAAAAGTTTCTTCCAGATATACATACTTCAGGTTCGAATATGGACTATAGCGTCCACTACTACGGGTATCTCCCACACAAAATTTAAAATAAGTTTGCAAAAGTGCTGTTTAAGAGCAGATCTCTGATTGTTTGGAAAGGTTTACAGCAGCTATGCTTCGCAGTCCCTATTATACGGTAAAAGGCCACCAAATAAAATCGCTAGTGCACAACATAACTTTGCACATCAAAACGGGTTTTCCAAATTTACAGCAAATTCGAAGATAGACAGTATCGGGCCTCTCCTTTAGGTACCAATGCTATAAAGTTAATATATTTTTGGAATAGCCGTTCGTGATTTTCTTAACAATCGCTTCGCTGCAACAGACCTACCATTTTGAAACCACAATGTTAATGTCATAAAAGAAATTTCAAAACTACCAAATGTACCTACCTATAACAACGTTTTTTGCTCATTGTTAACTTTTTTCCAAAAGAGATATACCAACGCGTTTATTAAAGATGTTCTGATACAAAGAAGAAGAAATCATAAATCAGCACAAAAAATGTCTCGATTGAGCATTCCAGCACATATTTACGTATGTATGTATAAATGGAATTTGAAGCTCTTGCCCAAGTTCTTTTCACATGATACTGCTTATGATATTCTCGTTAGTTGTGGTGGTTGTATGGCGCACAGGGGCAATGCACTTACAGTGGAGCTGTGAAGTTTGCATACGGAAATTTTTTAGCAAACCTACATGCAGAATTATTTATTGGCTACTTTGTATTTAAATTAATTTTGTAAAGGAATTATGTTACAACTTTGTTGGTAAATTCCACAATCGTTAAAAGTTATTTATAAATAACTAGCGGACCCGGCGAACTTCGTCTCGCTATTAAGGAATAAAATTTCATACAAAAACTCAATTTTTCGATTTTTCCAATTTTCCTACTTTTCCAGAGAGATTTTTCAAAGTTTTCTTCCGTAAAGACCTTCTCCTCGAAAATACGAATAACTGAACGGCCTAGCCGTTCTCATTTTATGAGTTACTATACATTTTTTACACCATATATATATATATATATATATATATATATATAGATTTTGCTATTCAATTTGTAAAAAATTTAATTCTATCGTTAACTACTTTAATACTAATTGTATAATTAATTATTTAAGACTCTCCCTGTGTCTCCACCTTTGTAAAATGTTTAGCATGCCGACTTGCACATCGAATGTCCTAGGCAATACTACATCACATCACATCGACTGTGGTAAAATACCACAGTGAAATGTTATCTAAAATTTTCTAAGCATCCTAGCCATGATAAAATTCATTACAAGTGGTCAATGTATAATTGAACTGTACTATTGATATGAGAGAAATTTCCTGGTGAAAATAAATAGTTTATCCCCCCAATTAATTCCAAGTTATTTTTAGAATACTGATTATGTTATGTTAACATAATCAAGAAGACCGGGAAGACCAAAGAACACATAGCTACGAACAGTGCTTGCCGAATTGAATAAGATCAACAAATCATGTAATGAAATAAAAGTAATATGTAATGATAGAATAAGTTGGAAAAACATTGTAGAAGTCCTATGTTCCCTCGAGGAATAAATAAAGGAAAAAAATATGTAAGTTTTTAAGATTTATGGCATAGGTTCTTATACCCCGTTTATATATAACCGGATTTAACAAACTGACTGGGTTTTAAATGTCAATTCTATTGCTTATATTTCAAACAAATCCTTATAAAGAAGGTTAACCCTGCAAAAAGCTCTAATATAAACAGTATATTACTTATGGAAATAAATTATATTAAATACATATGTCCCAATTTACATTAGGCGAGTTTACTTGCGGCAATTGTCAGTTTGTAGGTGAGAGAGGGTGCTGAGAGGCAAAGGGTTACCATATGCCTCACCTCTCTCTCCAACAAAATGACAATTGCCGCAAGTAAACTCGCCCAATGTAAATTGGGACTATGCAAAAATTGAAAACAAAGCCATATGAAATAGTGTAATGCTAGGTTTATATTTACGAAATCCACTCGATTTCAACTGTCAATTTCATTGCTTAAACATCAAATGAAATCCCATCTGAAATCCATTGGATTTCATTTGACGTATACGCAAAGGAATTGACAGTTGAAATCCACTCGATTTCGTAAATGTAAATTTACTATAAGCCATATGGATTAGTAAAATGTATACGAACTTTTGTTAAACACTGTATGTGGTACACATCACATTCAGGTATGTGCTGTGGGTTTTGTGTCCACTGGTTGTTACCTATAATTTCTTTACATTTCTTAAAACTTGATATTGAGTCTGCACTCCAAACTGCAATTTAATTTTCAGCTTCGAGCTCTCCAAGCACGTTTTAAAACTTCAATGCATGCCAATACGTAGCATTAGTTGTAGTTTGTCCGTTGCGTTGGACGTTGTATTGACAACATATTAAATCGATTCGTTTGTGTTTAGTATGTAGCAATTTGATTGATAGTCCTTAAAAAAAGAAAGTGAATTGAAAAATTGCATCAGATATTTTTCTACAAAAGAGTGAAGACAATTTTTAAGAAATATAATAAAATAAAATTCTTTACAAAAGTGAGTTAAATATTGCATCAGGTGTTTTTCTACAAAATATGTGAAGACAATTTTTAAGAAAAAAATAAATAAAAATGGTTTTTGCGTTTTTGTATTGGATATTTATCGTTTAATCACTGGACAATTAAAAAACATGCATTATCTAATGAAATTAACATAATCGCAACTCAATTCAGTCCGTTCTCAAAATCAGTTCAAAAATGTGACAGTGTTTTAATTTTTATTTGGCATGAAATGGTAGTTTTTTTTATTCCAAAATAGTCATGTCTTTAGTTTGGATATTTAGTGGACAAAAATTATCATGATGATTTTCCCGGAGCTCGACAACTTTAATGTTTCTTTGTGTCATTTACTGAAATTAACATTCTGTTTATGTACACATACATGTATGTATGTATCTCGCGGAAAAACATCGAAACTTTAGTTTTCGAATTATAACTTGGTTTTCTTTGCTTCAAAATAAATAAAAAATAAGTAAGAAAGTATCAGTCGACTTTGCCGACAGATATATAGCCTCAGCCTGTGTAAACTGAAACTTTCATCTATGGACAGATCGAGAACCGGCTACACAACCAAGATCCTTTTCTCCAACTATTATTTATTTAGGGAATTTTCAGAATTGTGTGTCCCTTAGGCCATGTTTACATTATAGCCTTTTGCAGGGTTAACCCTCCTGGAGCAAGTTGAGTTTAAGCATTAAGCTCGGATAAAATTATAATTTTTTCTATATAGGCGGCCTTCGGCCGGGGTTTAAGACTTTCTGCTATGGACAGGAGCCAATCTAGGGAACAGGAACAACATTTTCTTTTAAATTAAAAATTTTCTCTAAGTAGCCGCCATTTAACAAGGTAATTTTCGGAACTTCGGAGGCCCATATCTCGGGAAGTATGGACTTCCGCAATAAATGTTATATATATTTGTGATCAGGGTGACGAGACCTACCTGTGACGAAAATTTGGTCCCGATCCGAGCTTAATGAAAATATTCAACTTATGCCACCCTCCTTAATGAGGATTTGTCTGATAAAAATCTGACGACGTGCAAAGCACAATTGTAGCGAAAAGTTTTGAACTTTTGTTGTAGCAGCATATAATGCTGGGTTGGCAGCCGCTGGCCGAAGCACTTTTGGTGCGGGTCAATTCAGTACGAAAGAACCCGTTGCCCTGAGATTGAACTTGTGTTATTGTAGCAACGCAAATAGATTCGTTCGTGTATTATTTCAGTTATCATATTAACTGAAATCCCTTTCGAATTACCTTATTTTCCTTATTATGTTCAATCCACAAAGCATGCCTATAAACATTGATGAAATGTAGTGGTAAATCAATGGATGCAAGATATAAATGGTAAAATCGGCAAAAGTAGTAAAAGTTTTAAACTGCTCCCATATGTGGCCTGTTCCCGTACTTTATAAAGTGGTAAAAGTCGTAAAAGTGGCAAACGATTTTCATATAAATGTTATGTAAGAGAACGCAAAATGTATAAAAGTGGTAAATATTGTAAAAACTTTTTAGTTCTGGAACAGAGCAATGAATTGTATAGTGTCTGAAGGAACGCTCTTCGAGTAAAAAGTGGTAAAACTTGAAGATTCTTGCACGAAAGAAACAGAGCTACTCCTTGCTACATAGTCTTACCGCTTACGACAATATCCCTGTAGTGGAATTTTGTAAAGCATTCTTTTGCTTGGTTTACATTTACGAAATCCACTCGATTTCAACTGTCAAATCCATAAGTTAAACGTCAAATGAAATCCAGATGAGATTTCATTTGACGTTTGAGCTATGGAATTGACAGTTGAAATCGAGTGGATTTCGTAAATGTAAACTTAGCATTTGAGACCGACAAAAATCGATAAAATTAAAACGCAACATTTGGCCTGTTCCCGTACTTTATAAAGTGGTAAAAGTTGTAAAAGTCGTAAACGATTTTCATATAAATGTTGTGTACGGGAACGCAAAATGTGTAAAAGTCGTAAAAATTGTAAAAACTTTTTTGTTCTGGAACAGAGCTATAATGAATGAGAAATATGTCCCAATTTACATTAGGCGAGTTTACTTGCGGCAATTGTCATTTTGTAGGAGAGAGAGGTGAGGCATATGGTAACCCTTTGCCTCTCAGCACCCTCTCTCACCTACAAACTGACAATTGCCGCAACTAAACTCGCCTAATGTAAATTGGGACTATCAATAAAAGTTGACAACAGTGTTGCTATCGGTAGGAATTAGCAACAACTTTATTTTAGTTGTAAACATGGCACAATTACCCAGGTAGTGGCATCGTACAATTTTGGATATGTTATGTCAAAACTTTCTTTATGTTGTTGGGGGAAATTACAACAAAAATAATTTTTTTATAAAGGGATTTGACTTTTCATATTCGATCAGCTGGTGTGACACCACTACCTGGTAGTTCTGTCATGAAACGTATACAAATATTTATTGTTATCGCTCTTTCCTTCATTTCTTTGTAAATTAACTTAAAACCAAATGTGTAAATTCGCACAATAACATTTGACAAATCTACAGCAGTTCAAATACATAAATACATTGTCTTAGAAACATACATATTTGTTCTGTTCCTTTACGTGTCTGAGGATACTATTTCTTATAATTTTTAACCTGCAAAAGAACGCTTATGCCAAGTTTACACTTGCGCTCCAAAATCCACTGGATTTTACGAAATCCTGAAATACACCCCGGTGTTTATACTTATTTTTTTGTTGATTTCAAACATATCACAATTATCAAGGTAGATGCATATGCGCAGCTGATCGAACATGAATTTTCAAAACGAGTTGTTGTATATTTAATTAGTCATCAAAAATATACGACAATATAGAACTTTACAACTTTATTTCGAAAATTACCGTAAAATTAGCTATATATCGTATTAATAGTGTATAGTACTATCAAATAAAAAAAATATTTTATCGTTGAGAAGTCATAATAATAAATTTTGATAGATAACATTTGTGCTCAGAACCTGCAAAATATTATTACTTGAAGTAGTTTGCCCGTTCAGTGCTAAAAATGATTTCCCGTACTCCGAAATCTAGCAAGACTTGCACTTCTCTTTAAACAATAGCAGCGCCGAATAACACTCTCTTCTCCTATTTTCTGCCATACAATTTTGGCCTGTCTGTCTAGGGTATTAGAAACTAGCATCATGTTCGTTGGCATCTAACTACGATAGCTGATACGTTGATTTTGACATTTCTGCTGGAGTTTTTGCAATTTCCGTAATTTTTCCGTTCCCGTCTTTTTTAAGAAATTTGTATGGGGAAGCAATTTATGAAAATTCGCTCTTTTTTCTAACATAACCACTAAAAAGTACGGGAACAAAAACAGCATTTTAACAAAGTAATTTCATATTTTTTCACATTGCTTACAAATTTTGATAATACAATTTTTTGTTGCAGCAACTGACCATCTACCTTGTTTATTGTGATACGTGAAAAGTCTTGCAACTTTTGGTACTTTTTCAGGCAAAAGCAGGGTTGTATATCATGTGTGCTGTGATTTCGATGTTGATTTCGCTGAAATCACGAAATGAGATGATTTCATTTTTGTATGCGAAATCATGATAATTTTTGCTTGATTTCGCGCGAAATCACGAAACGCCTTCGAAATCACGAAAAGACGCAGAATGTAAACCAAACATTACTTTAGAAAGCATACAATTTATATGAGTATACCATTTTTACCATTTTTTGCCACTGTTACCATTTTATAAAGTAAAGGAACAGACCAATTGATAGTACGTTAACATTTACGAAATCCAATCGCTTTCAACTTTACGTAAATGTCAATTGAAAACTCGTCTAAAATTCAGTGGATTTAATTTGACGTATAAGCAATGGAATTGACAAATCGAGTGGATTTCGTAAATGTAAACATACCATAACTTATTCTTTGTCAGCAGATGTTTAACAGTGGCATTTTATTAAGGTTTTTTCCCCATTTTTACCTACAAAACAGTATATATTAACGTTGTTAAAAATCCAATATTTTTAAGTCCTTGTAGATCTAAGCACCATTTGTTGTAATTCTTAAAGATAAAACTCATAAAATGTCTGTATATATGTATATATAAAACGATACTTTTGGATTGAATAAATTAAATTAAAAAAAAAATTAAAATCATATTCAATCAGCTGGTGTGATACCACTACCTGGTAGTTCTGCCATGGTTGTAAGTCCCAATTTACATTAGGCGAGTTTACTTGCGGCAATTGTCAGTTTGTAGGTGAGAGAGGGTGCTGAGAGGCAAAGGGTTACCATATGCCTCACCTCTCTCTCCAACAAAATGACAATTGCCGCAAGTAAACTCGCCCAATGTAAATTGGGACTAAACTTAAATAAAAATGTCTTTAATTAGTCCCAATTTACATTCGGCGAGTTTACTTGCGGCAATTGTCAGTTTGTAGGTGAGAGAGGGGGCTGAGAGGCAAAGGGTTACCATATGCCTCACCTCTCTCTCCATCAAACTGACAATTGCCGCAAGTAAACTCGCCTAATGTAAATTGGGACTTACCGAAATTATAAGCATTTTAATATTACCGATTTTTGTCGGTAACTCGAAAAATGAGTTACAGAATTCCACTACTGATTCTTCCAATGATTCTTCTAGTACGACAACATAATGAGATGCTATCGCAGTACTTGCTCGGGTGTTACCGTGAGAGCCATCCCAATCACCATCTGCTGACCACCGAAACACCCAGGCATATCAAGAAGGATGGATATTCATCATTAGACCAACAGGCATATCAGGCAGGTTTGAACAGCATTCACACGGACACAGTTCCTAAAACCATAAGCAATTATTGAGTGAATGCAGTCATCGGAGTACATCCCCCATCTATCGCAACTGAAGAGCGTCAGCTGCCACTACAAACCAGAGTATTTTTGGCTCAATTACGCTAGGGATATTGCAGTCGCCTAAATTCCTATTGGACGGGAATCGACCGCGCCGTGCAAGTCATCTGTCCAGTATGCAGCATGGCCCCACACGGCACAAAACACCTTTTTAACTGTCCCGCCAAACCTACTCATCTAACTCCAGTGGATCTGTGGCTAAATCCCATCGAAGCAGCCATTTTCCTGGAACTGGAGATAGACCCAGAGCCAGATTGAACGGGAGAACGAACATACAAACAGAACAATAAAACACTGTTACAACAACAACAACTGATATCTTAGGACTAGAACAATTAAAATTTCGTAATTTGAATATCGTTTTAAACCAACATTTAAGACATTGTTGAGAAACAAACACAAGAAGCAAATTAATTATATTAAAACTATGCAATTATTGATTAATAATATGCCTGTCCGTTTACTCGATCATTTGTAATATGAAAATGGTAAAACCGGCAAAAGTGGCAAAAGTTGTAAACTGATCTCATATGAATTGTATTGTGTCTGAAGTAAAGAAACGCTTTTCGAGTAAAAAGTAGTAAAAATTGAAGATTCTTGCATGTAAAGGAACAGAGCTATTATTACAAATATTTTGAATTTTGACAGTTCAGCAACAAACGAGGACAAACCTAATTTATTAATATATTCTTATGCTTGGTTTACATTTACGAAATCCACTCGATTTTAACTGTCAATTCCATTGCTTAAAAGTCAAATGAAATCCAATGGATTTCGGATGAGTTTTCATTTGACGTATACGCAAAGGAATTGACAGTTGAAATCGAGTGGATTTCGTAAATGTAAACCAAACATTAAAACATTTATATTTTTTAGCTTGTGTTAACATTTAAACGACCGTTAAATAACTTTGGCGTCTATGATTGTGAGCGACCAAAAATAGTTATTCAATCTGGCAACACTATTCTCAACCCTTGTGAATAAGAGAAATAAAGGAAAAGGAAAAAATCATGATGAAGATATTAGCAAAGAATAAAAGAAAAGTGAATGTCAGCACAACAGAGTCGGCTGAGGCGGCGGATAGTCGTACAAAAGAAGTTGAAGTATTCAAATCTATATCGGAGGATAGCAACGATAAACCAGTAGTTCTTCAAAGGGACAGTGAAAGTAAAGGTAAGCTGAACTTAATAAACTAATTTAAGTATTCAATTTAGTAAATTATTAATTTGAGATATAAATAAGTTGCAAGGTTGCTTAAAAGATATTGCAAAAAGTGTGTGTGTGGTGGTTTCACATAAAATGTATCTACATATTTTATGGTTGGGGATTCTGTTATACAGACATATGATAAAAAGTTCTACATTTCGCATAATACAACAACAAATGTTCGGTGGTGTGGATAAATGCCAACTTGTTTCAAAATTTAGATTTTCTTAGCAATTTATGCTTGCACGTGGCATTGAAAGATTTTCCTAAGGGATGCTAATGGGAAAAAGAGGAATTTTAACAAATCTATTGCGAGCCTAATGTTGCCTGCTAACCATACAAAAATCTGATAGGCACTTGTGTCTTTGTTGCGTCAGCAATTCACAACTAATTCATATTAATAGATACAATAACCTGGGCGGAAATACGAGTGTTATAAAGTAACATTAATAAAATCCATTAATTGAATTCCAGCTAGTCGTTCGGTGTAGAAATTCTGTATTTCTTTGTGTATTCATATTACTCGGGACATAAGACATTCCCCTTATTAAGTCTGTCTCGCCACAATTGAATATTCTAGCAAACTGTAATCAGAAAAAATGACACTTTTTATGATAAAAGTATGTATTTCAAGTCCGCTTGAATTGCCTTTTTAGCAAAGCACAACAGTTAATGTGTAGAGGATTTTTATGGGCGTAGTCCATACACCCCTACCTATGCAAAAATTTATTCATACGAACATGTCTGTATTATTAAAAAATTCAAAGAGTCAGCATTAATGTTATTGTTAGGTTGCTTTAACTAGTTGATAAGTCGGGAATTAATTGCAAATTGAGCATTTTGTTAAAAAAAAAAACAAGTAAAAAAGTATCAGTCGGCTTTGCCGACAGAGATATACCCTCAGCCTGTGTATATTGAACATTTTGGGCGTTAGAATCGACAAAAATGTTGATTAGGATTAAAGATCCAAAGTTAGTTAGATACTAAAAAGAATGGATCTCCAGCCACTACATATGGTCCCTTCGGGCTGTTTGCTCAAGAAGTATGGACTTGCCCCTGAAAAAACATTTACCATCGTAATTGAGGCAGCGAATGCAAGTTGCTTCAACAAAAATCAAAGTGATTCCATATCAGGTCTTAAAGTGAACTTATCCCAAATTTTGTGTGGGAGGTACCGGATGGAGTCGACAAATATAGTCCACATTTGAACCTGATCTATATCTGGTAGATATATTAGGATGTGTAAAGTATGGACCAATTCGGCGACTCCCTTCAAGATTTACCGTACGAACAATATTTCCGAACATTTTTTAACTTTTGTGGGAGAGGTACCGGAAGGAGTGGACCGATATATGGCTTATTTTCGAACTTAAACTAAGTTTGGACAAAATATTACTAAGGCCAAGTTTTGGATCGAATCGGCAGATCCGTTGGAGAGTTATCTTGCGCTCCAACCACCTCATACGGCTTTCAGGCTATTTTCTCAGGAAGTATGTACTTGCCCCTGTTGAAACTTGTACCGTCGTATGGGGGCAGTAAATACAAGTTATATAAATAATAATCAAAGCGATTCGAGAGATGACCCTAAACTGAACGTTTCCGAAATTGTGTGTGGGAGGTACCCGAAGGAGTGGACCGATTGAGTCCATATCGAAACCTTATCTAAGTCTGGTACACATTTCACGATGGGCAAAGTATTGACCAAATCGGTTGCTCCCTTCAAGAGTTATCGTGCGCACAAATTTTCCGAACATTTTCCAACTTTTGTGGGGGAGATACCGGAAGGAGTGGACCGATATAGCCCATCTTCGAACTTAAACTAAGTTTGGGCAAAACATCACGAAAGCCAAAATTTGAACCGAATCGGTTCATCCGCCCGAGAGTTATCGTGCGCTCCAGCCAGCCAGACAGACGGACGGACACTGCTCAATCGACTCCAAATTGTCTGAAACACATTTCGTCCAAACATACTTGGGGTCTAAAACCATTATTTCGATGAGGCACATTTTGCCCGTATGAAAGTGTATATACCCTCGTTAGAATAAATGCTGAGGGTATAAAAACCTAAGTACAATTTATTTCCGCAAGATCACAAGTATCGGGTTCTATTTTTGAGGCAACAACAAAGTAAAGCATCAGTAAATGCCGTTCTGACAGATTTGAATACTCATACATTAAGTCACGCTGGCATTCATATTGGCTGGCATATCATACAACAAACCGGCATATCGCAGCATAAGAAGGGGAGAAGGTTTTTGTTATCTGTATTAGATACCTAATTATAGTTTTGCGAAAGCGACCTATCAGGAGAAGGTTTTTTATCTGTATTAGATACCTAGTTATAGTTTTGCAAAAGCGACCACACAGCTTCAAATGCATTATCATGGGTTGGGATAGCTGGAAGTTTTTATTGGGTGTGCTGGTCACTGTAGATGTGGTTCAGATGATAACTTTAAATATATGAACATTACCCTACACCTCAATGCGCAGAGAGGACTATAAGTTTTAATTTTGGAGTTAATATCAGCATTTACTCTCTAATGCTACTAATCAAGAATAACACTATTTCAATTTAATGAAGTAAATAAACGTTTCAGATGACATTTTCCGTGAATTTCACGTAATCGAGGTCACATTTTATGAATTTCTATATAAAGTATTTCGACTTCTACAATTTCTTTTGCTAATTCATAGCAACTTTAAAAACTAAAATTTTTGTACGTGCCAAATTGTTTTCATTTATTCGCACGTATAAGTTTGTTTACTTTGCAACATACATATGTATTTAAAAACAATTATTCTTCTCTATGTCTCCATTGAGTCTTACGTCTTATTTTGTGAAATAAGAAAAAATGCATTACTTCGTTCTGTTACATAATGAATTCAATTAATCTTACCCTTATCTCATCATATGTATTACATTTCATTCATGAATTTTATTTTTTCTTCGTTTACAGAAGACGTACACACAACTTCGACGTCATCACTGTCTACCAATACAGCATCAACAGAGAATATTGTCGATAACACTAAAGGCAGCGATTATTCATCGACAGATACCAAAATGGTACAAGAAGAAATAAATAACGATGGAGCCGATGAGCAAATGTTGGGAGCCGAAGATAATGACAAATTGGCCGAAAAACGTGAAGAAGTTAAATTCATCAAGGGCGGTGATCATCAGAATGGTGATGCCAAAATTGATATTGGCGTAGTTAATGGAAAGGTAAGTTGCAAATTTTAAAATATAGTCAATGTTTAGTCAAAGTAAAAGGGCTAGAAACCTATACACACACTTAGTTATAAAAATGTATGAATATGGATTATAGTATTCCTTCTTATAGACGCATTTTTAATGTTTATCTTTTTATATATACTAATACCGCTTAAAAACTTCCTCATATAAAGGATAAAGAAGAGGTTGGTAGTCTTACATGATAGTATGATCTCATTCTATCACAACCACTCATATACATTCATTTCATATTTAGTCAGTCCAATTCTAAATTCTTATATTTACCCAAATGAACAAAAAAAATTAGTAAATAAACCAATTTATTTGTAGACCAAATTGCGTCACATAGTCCAAATATCATCAAAATTGGACATATATAGCGTGTTTCTTGCATCAAATACCACAAATCGGTCGAAAATATATATGGGAGCTATATCCAAATCTGAACCGATTTCGATGTGACTTGCCACAGTTATTTCTAGACTAAACACCGTCACACATTCCAAATTTTATTGAAATCGGACATATATAGCGTGTTTCGTGCACCAAATTCCTTAAATCGGGCGAAAATATATATGGTGGCTATATTTAAATCTGAACCGATTTCTATATAATTTGGCACACTTATTTCTAGACTAAATTCCGTCGCACATTCCAAATTTCATTAAAATCGGACATACATATATAGCCCGTTTCGTGCATCAAATACCTAAAATCGGCCGAAAATATATATGGGAGCTGTTTAGGTGAGGGAGGGGAAATCCATAGGTTTCTTCGATAGTTGAACGAAAGCTCCGGTTACCGAATGATGAGCAGTGGAGGGAGAAAAGAACCAAAGAAATAAAAACACAAGCAGTATCAGTTTAAATATAATAATATGCCGGAAGTTTATTGTGATTCAATTCTTTTCTAACAACAAAGAGATTACCTTTTGTAATCGGTGATAGTGGCGACAGAGGCCTTTTAGTAATAACGCGTAGACGTTATTCTTCGACAAATGACTAATGACAAGTGAACGCAGAGGTTCTAAGTGATCGCAGAGGATCCCATGTCATATACTACTACAAATACAATTATTCCAGTGAGAGCAAAGTGTAACAAGGCGAGCAAACCGACAACAACCGATGCCCAGCGGCGATCCGCACACTACGGTATCCGCAGAGGGAATTGTAGAGGAGATGCCAGTGCGCCAATCAGCATCCGTGATTGATCGAGCAGGGGAAGTTGAGGGACAAAGTATCTAACTTATACAGGAGCTATACCCAAATTTAAACTGATTTCTATATAATTTGGCATACTTATTTCTAGACTAAATACCGTCGCACATTCCAAATTTCATTGAAATCGGACATATATAGCGTGTTTCTTGCACCAAATTCCTTAAATCGGTCGAAAATATATATGGGGGCTATATCCAAATCTGAACCGATCTTTACCAAAATAGATAGCGTTCGTCCTTTGGCCAAAAAAACTATCTTCCCCAATTTTCATGCGTATCGGACAATAAATGCGACCTGTACTTTGTTTACAAAAATACATGGACAGACAGACGGACATGCGAAAATCGACTCAGAAAGTGATTCTATGTATATCCCTAAAAGGAACTATGGGTCTATCTCGTTTCCTTTTGCATGTTACAAACTAATGCACAAAGACATAATACCCCTTACCACAAGGTGGTGTAGGGTATAAAAAGAGTCAATTGGCTTGCGGACAGCAAAATATGGAACAGCTTTAGTTTAGTAAAAACTCTTCGATTTTGAAATTTTTTAGAGGTAGATATTGTTGCGCTTATCACGGGAATGTATTATTTTCTAGAGGGATGGACCCGGTTACCCATTTATTTATCCGGAAGCCCAGGTACAAAACCCGTGTTAGACCTGGTTCTAATTAACCGATTACTATAAAGTGGGTATCATTAGAACGCTTGTGTCAATACCTAACGAAAAAGTTGTTTTCAGGTGATATGGACCCGGTTTTTTCCTTAGTTCCTATAAAGCACCTGCAAAGGATAATTCTTGCAAAAATGTAAGGAAATGATTAAAAACCACTATTTTTCCTCGAAAGAAATGCCGTCTTTCGTTGAACAGCAGCTGCATAAAAGCTATTGTTTGTAAAATAATTTCTATTATAGCGTTTATTGATGGATTGTTGTCTCTATTTATTTATTTTATTTATTTTAAACGGTAACAAAGCCTATAAGGCTTAAGGCGTAAGTTATCAATAACTCTATTATTTATTTCGTAATATTTCATAGAAACACGTGTGAAATCATATGTACGATGATATAGGTATGCTCCGATTACACATCCCTGTATTGCCAGTTCATTGCCATAATAAAGTGTCGAAGTAAGCAATGATTTTATAAAGTTGTGCAACAAATGGATTACATCGAATGTCCATCGCATTCTGTAACCTGGTACGGCCTCATAAACTTCTGCACCATCAATTACAGGCTGCAACAACTTCATATGTGTTGGTGCGACAGCACATACCTTTGTACCACGTTTGCATTCATATTTGTTGCCGCATTGTATTCTGTGATCAGCATTTGTGTAAGTTCGTCTCTATTAAAACTTTCCACGTGTTTTACACCAATAACAATTTTCCAATTGCCGTAAAGGCTAGTTAATAGTAAGATTTGAAGTTCAGTCCTATCATTGTGCAGTCCGAAATAATCAAACGAAAGCACGCATAACCTTTCTTGTTCGGGTTTGTGTAAAAATGCTGCGTAAAATTCCTATTGTTGTTTCGTTGAAACCCATTAGACATATTGACAACACGGTTCTGTTGAGCTATACCCTTAGCATTTATGCTAACGAGGGTATATACACTTTCATACGGGCAAAATGTGCCTCATCGAAATAATGGTTTTATTAGACCCCAAGTATGTTTGGACGAAATGTGTTTTAGACAATTTGGAGTTGATTCAGCCATGTCCGTCCGTCTGTCTGTCTGGTTGGCTGGTGCGAACGATAACTCTCGAACGGAGTAACCGATTCGGTTTAAAATTTGGCTTCCGTAATATTTTGCCCAAACTTAGTTTAAGTTCGAAGATGGGTTATATCGGTCCACTCCTTCCGGTACCTCCCCCACAAAAGTTCGAAAATGTTCGGAAAATTTGTGCGCACGATAACTCTTGAAGGGAGTAGCCGATTTGGCCCACACTTTGTACATCGTGAAAGCTCTACCAGACTTAGATGAAGTTTAAATATAGACTCAATCGGTCCACTCCTTCGGGTACCTCCCACACAAAATTTCGGAAAAGTTCAGTTTAGGACCTGCTCTCGAATCGCTTTGATTTTTGTTGTAGCAACTTGTATTCACTGTCCCCCATACGACGCACATAGGAGTAGTATAGGCCAACAGTTGATCAAAACTCAACATATAAAAATCGCGTTTTTAAAAACAAACTATTGGTAAACATTCACCTGACCCTTTTCCCCATTCGCAACTATCTGCGGTTAACCAATCCAAAGCAGCAGCCGACTGAACTCAGCTATAATGAAAGCAAAAAAGTACATTCTCAAATATTATAAAATGAAGTAAACATTGAAATAAATATATTTTCGCGAAAATTTATAATTTTCAAGGTTTTTTGTTTTTGTATATTCTCCGTACAAGATAAGCTTATAAAAGTTCCAATTTGTTTTTGCAGCTTCACTCTTTAATAATGGTGGTATGTCTATTCCTTCATGCATATTTCTTATGAAAATTTTTAAGATACCTCAAATTTCATAAGTGAAAAAGTGCGTGATGCGAACGTTTGCGGACCATAATTACTTTTGGTGATTTATGCACTGAAGTCTCCAACATTAGATCCAATCAGAAATATATTGCGCATATTTGCGCCATTCTGAAAAAATCTCATTTTTATCAACTAAAACCATTGAAATATTTAAATATGGAAGTATTTAAGAAAAACATTTACAAAATAGAAATACGTTTTGGTTCCAGCGTTCGCCAAATCTACTTATTTTATTTGTACTCATGTGTATTAGAGCTCATAAAAATCGCCAAAGATAATTGTTTTTGCATCTTCACTATTGGTTTATTGTGATACATCCCGTCATTCATAGATATCTTTTATGATAACTCAAATTTTAATGGTGAAATACTACATGATGCGAACGTTTGCGGACCATAGTTACTTTTGATGTTTTATGCAAGATTCTGCAGATTATGCTGATTCAAAGATAATACGCTACGCATAGTTGCGCCAATCTGAAATAATCATATTTTTCTCCACTGCAATCATGAAAACCTTTAAATTTGTTTCTGCTGTTAAATTGAAAAAATTTATGTAAAACTTTTGCGGATTAAGGATTGTTTGGCTGCAGGCTTTTTAAATAAAAAATCTGATGTTCTGATTTAAATTTCTTTATTTCCAATATTTCGATTGGAACCTCCAATCATCTTCAGGGAACTACAAATGATTATTAAAACTTAACAAATTTTACATGAAACTATTGATTTACTTGAAAGAGAGTTGTGGTAAGTTTGCTGCCAAGTACTTTCTTCAACTAAAACTTGTCGCGTTTGTATTTGTTCACAATGTGTCGGTACATTTGAGCGCAGTTATCTGTATCTGTTTTGTAATTTAATCTGATATCGTTTATGTAAAACAATTTAAAAAAAATTACAAAAATATTTTGGCAACGTTTGCCAACACTAATTTTTGACTAATTTCAGACTAAATCAAAACTTTTGATAAATGTTTGCGCCATTCGGAAAAATCACTGGTTTTTCTGAAATAAAATTTAAATAATTTATGTAAAACAATTTTAAAAAAATTACAAAAATATTTTGGCAACGTTTGCCAACACTAATTTTTGATCTGTCTTATAGCCGGGGCTCATATTTATCAGACTAAATCAAAACTTTTGATAAATGTTTGCGCCATTCGGAAAAATCACTGGTTTTTCTGAAGTAAAATATGGGTAAGACAACAAGTGCGCACTAGGGTTATAAATTTTTGCACTTTTTTGCAAATATCAAAAATACCACCACATAGCCGTGTAAAAATAAGGTAGGTGGGTTTGTACCAATTTTCAGCTTGATCGGACCTATACTACGCTTTTAGTGCATTATTTACCTCATATCCGATGCTAATATATATGGGAGCTAAATCCAAATCTGGACCAATTTTCATTATTTTCTACAAAAATAGTCCTTGGACCAAAGATGTGATTTTTGCAAAATATTATATCAATCGGATTATAAATGAGGTTTTTAGGAGTTTTAATCAGCTTTTAACATACATTACTCCTATGTGCGACGGTACAAGTTTCATAAGGGGCAAGTCCATACTTACTGAGAAAAAAGCCTGAAAGGTGCAAAAAACCGCTATGACACCGCGTGTAGTGGTTGGAGCGCAAGATAAACCTTGAACGGATTTGCCAATTCGGTCCAAAATTTGGACTTCGTAATATTTTGTCCAAACATAGTTTAAGTTCGAAGATAAACCATGTCGGTCTACTCCTTCAGGTACCTCCCTCACAAAAATTCAAAAATCTTCGGAAAAAATATGCGCACGATAACTCTTGAAGGGAGTGACTGATGTAATCCATACTCTGCACATACTAATATATCTACCAGATATAGATCAAGTTCGAATATGGACTATATTTGTGCACTCCTTTGGGTACCTCCCACACAAAATTTCGGATAAGTTCATTTTAAGGCCTGCTCTCGAATCACTTGATTTTTGTTGAAGCGATTTGCATTCGCTACCTCCAATACGACAGTAAAAGTTTTTTTCAGGAGCATGTCCATATTTCTTGAGCAAAGAGCCTGATTAGTGTAAAAAACCCCCCCCCCCCCCCCCCCCTTTGGCACCATATGTTGTGGCTGGAGATCCACTTCCATAACTGTCAATGTCGATCCATTCCTTTTAGTATCTCCTCCGCAAAACTTTTGATGTTTAATCCTAATGAACATTTTTATCGTTTTAAAAGCCCAAAATGTTTAAAACGACCTAAATACATACTTATTTTGGAAAAAATTGTTTCAATATACACAGGCTGAGGGTATATCTCTGTCGGCAAAGCCGACTGATACTTTTTTTACTTGTTCCTTGAAAGAAATGCCGTCTTTCGTTGAAAAGCAGATGCATAAAAAGTATTGTTTGTAAAATATTTTCTATCTTAGCTTTTATTGATGGATCGTTGCTACTATTTATTGATCGTAAGTTACCAATAACTCTGATATTTAAAATTTATTCGTATTATTTCATAGATACACGTGTGAAATCATATGTATTGCCTGTGCATTGGCCTTTACATTGCCATAATAATGGGTCGAAGTCATGGTAGAATAAGAAAAGGTAGCAGCAATACACAGCTGACTGAACTGGGTTGTAACGTTAGTGTCAAATTTCATATGACGTTTTACACATTTATTTCTATTTCGATGTACATTAGGGACATATATTTTTTGTAAAAAAAATATATCATTCGGAAAAAACCATTTCCCAGAAAGACTTACTTATATCAATGATATGTAACCTCCTCCAAGTTCAAACGATAATCCGCGCAGTAAATCACCGCTTGTAGAGGCGATACAACGTTTGTTAATATGTGAGGTATTTTGTTAAAATTTAAAGAAATAAAGCCCTAATAAACATGTGCTTCTTTGATTTCTAAAACAAAACATTGAAACAGCTTCTCCTTTTTCTATGAATTTCCAGCGACCCCAAACTTTTCTGCAAGAATTGTACTTTCTGCGAGAATTTATGCATTTAGTGGAATGATGTGGAAACATAAAAATTGAAAATTTAACGAATTTTCATTCATGTTTTCCAAAATATTCAACCAAATGTGAAAAATAATTAGTTTTTTAAATTGCAATAATTTACAGACGTTTCCTTGTTTTGTTTATAAATACAACTGGCAGTAACGTTACAAACAAAAACAAATTCCTTTGTGGTTGTTGTTCGAGTTGTATTTGTTGTAGTATTAACTTTACCTTATATTTGTTCTACCATGGGTCGAAGTAAGCAATGATTTTATAAATTTGTGGAACAAAGGCTAGTTAATAGAAACATTTGAACTACAGTCCGATGATTGTGCAGTTTGAAACCATCAAACTAAAGCACGCATAACCTTTCTTGTTCGGGTTTTTGTGTTAGAATGCTGCGTAAAATTCCTGTTGTTGTTTCGTTAAACCCCATTAGACATATTGACAACTCGGTCCTGTAGGGCTCATTTTTTTACATTTTATGTAGGTGTTTGCGAATGGGAATTTTATGGCAGGCCAGATCTTCAAGATCAGGGGATAAATGTCCAAGAGAGAACTAACTTAATCTAAATTTGACAGAGATATTCAGGGCAATTACGAATAAAAATTCCGTGCGGCATTTTTTCCCTTTCCCCAATTTCAGAATTTTTTATTTACATATTTATCTCTAAAAAGAGATTATTTTTGTCGATTCAGCGAGAATATTGCATAATTAAGTGATTTTAGCAGTGTCCAATGTATTAAAAAATTTATTTTAAAAGAATTTCACTTTTTGAAAATATATTCAGTGCGGAAAATTCCGAGCGAAATGTTCACGATTACCCTGATTATGATGTGCAAAGGTTGGGCCAAAGTCATTCACTACTTTCGATAGTTATCCTGCCAACCACTGTAGGATTTTTTAAACTTTTGAGTCATTCTGCCAACAAAGAAATTATATCGTTATAATCAAAAAGACATGGACCAGCTTCGATGAAAATTTCAGAACAATCCTCAAGCTGTCCTTAAACTGCACTCAAGCGTAAAATTTGAACTTTTGTGAGGGAGTACCGGAAGCACTTTGTAGAGCTTTTTGACGTTTATGTCAGGAAGCGCGTGGATTTGCTCAAGAAAAGCGGTATATTGCACTAAAGAGGGCACACGAAATAGTACCTTGTGTAAACATTTCTAAACTATCATTGAACAGCATGTAAACTGCCCTTAAGCTTCTTGATTAACTTGATGTAAGTTTGGAAGAAATTTTATTTCGATCATATTGGCTAGAGTTCCTCTCTCGTTCCTTTTACGGTTCGATCTTTTCCGTTCCGTTCCGCAAAAGGAACTAGATCGTTCAGTTAGTTCCATAGTTCCTTTTAGTACCAACCTTTATATGTATACCCACACTCATACTCGTTCACTCAGTTCATATCGTTCGTGCTTCTTCTTCATCAAAACAAAAGAAAAATAATTTTTTTCGGCTTTCTTCTACCATAAAGAAAATTTACAAATATTTAAAACAAATTTACAATCGTTTTAATTAAAAATACTTCAATTGCTTTTTTTAATTCGGCAAAGATCAGTTTAGAAGAAATGAAAAACGAAATGACACTAGCTTTGTTCCTTTACTTTTTTAATGGTAAGGGTGGTAAAAGAGAAAAGTGTCAAAGTTGCTCAAAATTGCTCTCTCATGAACATTTTTACCAGAAAAGTAAAGGAACGGAAAAATGGTATATCTGGCAGCAATGTCAAAAAGAAACATAAAAAAATCAATTTTCGTCTTTTATTTCACAGTTTTTAATTTAGTTTTGTCAGCTTTCGGCTTATTCTTCTGTTTATCGTCTATTTGTGAAATAATCGTCAAACAAAAGTCGAAAAATCAGTTCTGCCATTTTTTACCTGCAGAAATTTTGCTGGTAGCCTGCGGTAGAAGAGAAAGCCATTTTCGCTCTCTCTCCACTCTCACTCTCTTAAAAATTGCTTCCAGTTTTGCCACTTTTCGGGGTTAAGGAACGCTTTGCAGGTTAAAAATGGTAACAAATGGGAAAAATGGTAACCTCAGGTAAGTAAAGGAACACAGCTACTATGAGATTTGTTATTCACTAATAGAAGACAGGGAGAGGAGAGAGAGACAACTGATGTTAAATGAACTGATGGAACTAACTGAAAGAGAAGAGCAAAAAGAATGGAAAAAAACGAACGAGGGAGCAAAAGGAACTAGCTGAACCGCATAGTCGGACCTCTTGTACCGGTCGTTCCTTTTGTGGAGTAGTTCCTTTGAACTAGTTCGTTCCGGAACGACACAACTCTTTGTTGTTTGTTTGTTGGTTTTTTTTTACCTACGATTAGATAAAACATTAATTATAAAGTGATTCGATAAAAAATCTCACGCACAAAGTCATTTGAATTTTTTTTATATGAGCTTTTGATGTCACTATAAGCAGATATATAACTGAAAATAAGCTTTGGAGCCACAAAACCAAAATGGCATAAAGACACGATTTCCTACACCGGAAGCACTCATACAACGCCATACCACAACAGAGTCTCCTCTGTGCTTTACTTTTGAAATTGTGTGTTTGGGGGCCAAGGCGGTATTTGCCCTATGACATACCTTAATTGGTCCATATGTATTATTTTTTATCTAAATTTACCTGAATTTCGTTAATTTTACTTTATTATATTTAAGTTAACCCAATCCCTGCGAAGGTTTTGTGAAAAATTCATACTTTTTCACTTTATCTTGCTTTTAGGACAAGAATTGGAACCCGAATGACCGAAATATAGAAGGCAAATAGACAGCTGTAATGCTTTACTGTTAGAAAATACTAATATTAATATAAATATGTTCAATATGTGGATTTTTTCTTCCAAAAAGTAAAATAACACAAGTGGTTCCATATGGAACCACCGCAGTGATTGGGTTAAGACACTAATGTAAAAATATAAAAAGGAATGAAATAGCTATCGTAAACCAATTCTTAGCAATCGCAGTTTTAATGAAAAAAAATGAAGTGGATACTTTTGACTCCGATTCACTGTACATCCCTCGTTCGCCTAAAAGCTGAGTGTATAAAACTACAAATTTTCTTTTCGATTTTGACTTGAAAGTTAGAAATTCTTTCGCATCATCCAGCTTTTTGTAAAAAGATTTTTTCGTTCGAAACGAATTGAAGACATAAAATAATGAATACTGTCTTGGAGTAATTGAAACGTGTTTTCGAATGATTAAATATGTACGTCATTATAGATGCCTAAATTATTACGACAAACGGGTTAGATTTCCTTAAAAAACAGGTGGTTAGAATTGAACTTTATATCATATCGAGCAACAATTTTATTTAACGCTGTTTCTTCATAACGTTCAGATTATTATTTTATTGCTTGCCGCTAAAAAAGCATTTCAAAGTTTTAAAATTTATTTTCGCGATAGAGCATTATTCACTATAATCAAAGGCATCAAAGTAAAAAATGATTTCCCAACTTTTATCATTATTAATTTTTGTATACTATTTTACATCGATTATTTTCATATTATAACTTATTTATTAATTTTCCCTCCCCATATCTAGGCTTTTACTGGAATGACCAAGGAAGAATTAATGAAATATGCCAATGACCCGTTTTGGATTCGTTTACGTTGGATTTTCTTCATTACCTTTTGGTTGCTATGGTTGGGTATGTTGGTTGGCGCCATCTTGATTATTGTCGAGACACCCAAATGTGCTGCTCCCGAACCTTTGCCCTGGTATAAGAGTGGTATTTTGGCCAAATTCTCCAATTTCGAATCGAGCAATGAAAATGTCGAATTGGTTAAACAAATCAAAGCCAGTGGTGTTATTTATGAAATGCCTGCCGAACTTACCTACAATGTTCGCGATGCTGATGTCGAAGAAAAGATACGTAACATTGTGAACCACTACAAGGATACTGAGGCTCAAGTTATATTCGATATAACACCAAATTATGTGCCAAAAACATCACGCCTTGTTAAGGATGCCATGGATGATGAAACAAAACGTTCTGCATTTGTGTGGATTGAGAAACCTGAGGTACCAAACAACTGGTTATCATTGGTTAATGGTTCTGCTTGGGCTGAGGTGATGCCTGGCAATTATGTTCTGTCTCAATTCGGCGATGGCCTATACGATTTACATATGAACGATACCATTGTCAAGAAAGAGCTCAGTCATGTTCTACAACATCTTGTCCAATTGGGAGTAAAGGGTATCCGTTTGAAGAATACCAAATTCTTTATTTTGTCTAAGCAAATTAAGGATGAAGTACCAGCTGAAAATCCCAAATATGATTTAACCCAATACGGTTTCTGGACTCATACACAGACAACATTCCAAGAGGGTTTGGGTGATGTGTTGTATGATTATTTGACTGTTGTTAAAAATGCCACCGAGGATGGTTTCTTATCGGTTGCCGATGATGTTATACGCCCAGAAGTTTATCGCACATCCTCGGGTGATATGGGTATTGATATTCCCTTATATGGCAAATTTGTAAAGACTTTAAGTTCGCCTAAGGACAAGGATTTGCGTGGTGAATTAACAAATATTGTACGGGAAAGTGGAGATCACACTTGGCTACAATGGAATGTTGGAGATGCTGATGCCACATCCGAGGTACCACCTTCTTCGGTCATTTTGTTCTTGTCACTGTTGCCGGGTACACCGGTGGTGCCTGTTGGAACTGGAGCTTATGGCAGTGGCCTAAGTGATGCCATTGCTAAACAAATTGAAACATCTCGTATGTCACCATCGTACATGCATGGTGATTTCAGTATGTTGCCCATTGAGCCATTGGTTGGATATACCAGGTAAATTAAATTGTTTTTTGCTTTCTCTTGATGTACATTGGATAGTTTTTACTTTTGACAATACTATGTTTGTCGGCGGGAGATGATATTTCACTCCAATGAACTGTGAATTGGAGCAAGTAAAAGTGCCTAATGTATTGTTAAGAACCTAATTTTGTCTCACTTGTTGTGTTGTCCCTTATTAACAAAACTAATTGTGACTAACTAAAAATGTTTCTCATATTTTCTAATGCTAACTTTTTATTCATCAATTGTGGTTGTGGTTTATAACACATTTTTAGACAAAGGTGAGAGGATATTTTTGTACTAATATAACACATATCATACAAATATATTTTACATAGTGACCTAAGGGTTACCTTTATATTTCATATTTTAATTTGTAACTTTTTTGTATAGACGACCAAAAATAAATTGGTGTCTGGTATACTTTTAGCCGCGCTATGCATGCTTTTTTGTGTTTAATACCCCTCAATAATTACGACAACTAATCCAATTCATTTCCCACATATAGAATCAAGTCTGGAAATCCTGGCTTCCTTGTATTATTCAATCCCACTGATGTCACTCAAGCTGCAAATGTAACCGACAACAGCAGTTTGCCTGATAAAATGACTGTAGTGTCTATCAGTGACAATTACAATGTCACCAATGTTGCTGCCAAGTAAGTATACCAATAACACCCCATTACTTTTGTTTCGCACTAGGCAATTTTCAGTTTGTTGAGAGAACAAATTGAGAGTTTCCGTGCGTATCATGCCTCACATTACAACAACACTAATCCATTTTTCTTTTTTGTTGTAGGAACAAAATTGTCACCGCTGAATTGGAAGTATCTCCATACTCTACTATCATTTTAACTTATGTTCCCGTTAAAATGGAATAAATAGCTGTACAACAGCTAATATTCTGCCTCCCTCCAAACAATACAAACTTACATACTTAAAAATGGGAGACATTAATAAAAAAATATTTCAACAAAAACATGAAAATTTAATTGTTTTTAAATGATAAAGAATTGTTGTAGCTCATGTTTGGCGTTATATTTTACAAGCTTGTTTCATTATTGCATTTTATGAAAATAACCTAAATTGAAAAGAAATCTACACAAAAGTGAAACGTTATCAAGCTTTTTTGAAATATTAATAAATACATTTGAAAGCAAAGCAATAACATTTTGTTTTTTTTTTTTCAATTAGGCGGGTGGGCCATATCGTTACAATATTTCGTGCAACTCAAAAAAAAAAAAACATTTTTCGCTAAAATGGTGTACACGATAACTCTCGAAGGGAGTAAGCAACATGAATATGGACTACATCTATCTACTTCCACAAAATTTTATCATTTCTAAAAACGTATGGTCCTAAACGCCACTTTTTAAAAATGATGAAGTTTTGTTTTTTTTGTCTCGGATCTTTTTTGCCACATGTTTTTTCCAAACCTCCATTACGACGCTATAACTTTGTTTGTGGGCATGTCAATACTTCCTATGATAATGGGCCAAAAGCGCATGCCAAACATTTAAATGCAAGGATTTTAATTTTTCATGAATTAACGGTGTAGTTTTAACATGTTTAAATAATAAAGACAAATTCTGTTCGAATACCTCTAAATAAATCAGAAATTCATACGATAGTTAATCAGGCTTCGGTCCGAAAGTCGCCCAAAACTTCCGAATTTCATAAGATTTTACATCCGAATTCGGACTGATATGTGTCCGAAGACTTTAAGACTTTCTCCTATGGACAGGAGCCCAATTTAGGGCACGAAAACAAAATTTTTCTAATTTAAAATTTTTTCTTACTTTAACAAGGGAATTTTCGGAACTTAAGAGGCCCATATCTCGGGAAGTATGGACTTCCCCCGGAAAAGTTTATATATTTGTGATCAGGACAACAAGATCTACCTGTGGCAATTTTTCCGCCAGGTGGGGAGTATTCCATTTATGCCTATTTCGCAATTATACCTACTTTAAAAAGTGTTATTTATAGTGCACATTCAACCAAATACATACATTTGTGGACACTTTCACAGGTTTGAGTCTTACCAAAATATTTATATTCCAAAAAACCAATACAATACACACATTTCATTCATTCCAAAGCCTCTTTTATTAAGTTTCTCTGTTCATCTATATCATTTTTCAATAGCTTAGCTTCGGTTTCAATTTCCAATTTCTCTGATTCCAATTTCAGCTTACATCCCTCAAGTTCACTGTGTACCATTTCCAAACACTTAAGATCACTCATAAACTGTTCAAATACTTGCCACCATGAATCAAGATTCGTCACAGGTTCTGTTGCGGATTTGTGATTAGCGTTATCAACTGTTGGTAAATCGATGTCTACTTCTATATCGGAGAGAATTTCGTCTAATGTCGGTGGACTTGGTGGTGTTATATGTTTATTTTTAGATTTTTTAAACATATTTTTAGTTTGATTTGTTTATGCTACGTCGTCGCGTTAATTTTTCTGATAAAAACAATGGAATTAACAGCTGTTTCCAGTATAACGTCATAAATGTTTGACAGAATACAAATGTTGCCGGATGTTTATATAAGTTATTACCATTTGTCAATAAGTGGCAATACATGTTCTCATAAGCATGGCTTTTTTCATACGAAAAATTGAAAAATACATTTGTGCTCTGTTCCTTTACGTGCCTGAGGTTACCATTTTTAACCTGTAAAGTGTTCCCTTACGTTTAATAGCATACAATTTGTATGATAGCAGTTTACCACTTTTACCATTTTCTGCCACTGTTGCCATTTTTAAAAGTAAAGGAACAGACCATTGATAACACTGCTCAACAAAATTGAAAAAGTTGAATGTTTCAGACGAAATTGCAGTTGTTTCTAGAGGAAATCGGCGAGTTATTTTCAAATCCGGTCCCGGTTTTTCTCAATCAGCTCTTGTTTTTGAGATATAGCTCCAAATCGGTTTTTACGAGTTTAACCCAGACTTTCGTTATTTTCGGATACAAACAAATATTTTTTGTGGGTTTTTCGACATTAATATATTAAGGAGTAACAATCCAGGGGTAACAATCTTGACGCGATGCGAGGGCTTAAGGCCACAATCTCCCCCACCTAGTTCTGGAAACTGGGCCGAGGAGATTGTGGTCGACCAAAGGTTACCCACGTAGTGATCTCCTACGTAACAGAGATCCCCTAACGCCGGGGTGTTAAGCGTACCCGTGCCTATCGGTGTTCAAGGTTTGCAGTAAGGGTACCTACTGTAGTAGAACGGAGCCTCATTGAGATACCTGGGCGCCTCAATGTAGTACAGGCTTAGTTGACAAGTCCTTGCCATGGTACAGGAGGGCTATGCCATGGTCGACCTCCATTCCCCCATCAATTCAATGACGCATGGATTACAAAATTAAAACTTACACAAAACCACCAAAAACCCCAAAAAATAAAGATGCCGACAAAACCGCAACGCCCATGGACTATGATATGACCACACCAGACAGAACATTATCTTCGGGAGGGGACGGACTAGAGTCACCAAACATTGGACTGGTTGAGGACAGTCTTGCTAGATCTACACCCACTGGACCTAGTAGTGCAGGAACAGGCAGCAATGAGTGCCCTTCGGCGATTTTTAGGTTATGGCCGAATCATGGGGGCAATGAACTTTATATTATACATTTGAATACTGGATTGTATAGTAGACACCCTAAGCATATCCGGAGTACCATATGAAGATTCTATGACTTCCACCGATGACGTAATGACAGCTTAAAGTACTCAAAATAAGCAATTTTTACAAGGTCCGTCGTATACTTTCTATATTTTGTTGATATATACTCACCATAACTATTTCAAAAATGATTTGTATCGAGCGTACAACATCTCCTTAATATATTAATGTCTAAAAACCCACAAAAAAATATTTGTTTGCATCCGAAAATAACGAAAGTCTGGGTTAAACTCGTAAAAACCGATTTTGAGCTATATCTCAAAAACAAGAGCTGATAGAGAAAAACCGGGACCGGATTTGAAAATAACTCGCCGATTTCATGTAGAAGCAACTGCAACTTCGGTTGAAACAAAAGTCCTGTTGACCAGTGTAATCACAGTTTTACATGTCAAATGATTATTTCCTCTGCAAGACAAGAAGAGAGAGAGAGAGGAAAAAATGTGATTTTTGTGTCACAAAAACGCACGTTGTTGGAGCATTTTGTCATGTTTACGTTAAGCGCTCGGCACATACGGTGCGTTGTGCGTTGCGTTACAACAACCACATGAAAAAAGTGTAAGTGAAGCCAAGTTTTTTGAAAAACAACAATATGGCTGACGCATTAAAGTTAAACATAATTTAACTGTTTTGGGACAACGCGTGTTCCAACGTGTCACTAAACGGACCGTATGTGCCGAGGACATGCGTAACCTGAGTAGTTTTTCTATATATGTTATATTTATAGCAACGCATAGTCGATGGTCAGACTAGCAAGGTTTCTTGAAACCAATTTCGTTAAAGTTTCTTTTCAAGTTTCGTTAGTGTCCACACACGTTAACGTGAAATTTAAGATTTTTGCATGTCCTCTTTATTTTACCATTCGCGTTTGTTGTGTTTCTCATACCAATAAAAACAAAACAAACATAAATAAACTAAAAACAACACAAAATAATTAATATTAATAATTAAATTAATAGTTAAATTTTCACTATTTCATTAATTAATTGTTTTTATTAAATCTTTTTATGCTTGTTTTGTTGCTTCAGAAAATAAAAATGAAAGAAAATGGAAGAAAAAAATCTTGCAACGAATAACAAGAAGAGGCAACACAACAAACACAACAAACACAGAAAACCATGTACATGGGTTTCACTACTTCATACCCCTCGCCTATAAACTGGACGTCGCCATGTTGAAATCGTGCTAGTCTGACCATCGACAAAGGTTTACTATACCTTTTTTTAATTTAATTATATATTTTGAGAAAATATCTATTAAAAACGTTAAAACATTTGTTATTATCTCATCAACACTATTATACTTGAGTAGTTTTTTTCTACTTGCCAATCAATCATTGAGAAAACATGTACTAAAATTTAAAAAAACAATCATTTGTATTTATCTCATGATAATCATTCTATTTGAGTAGTTACTTACTTGCCGAACGCTCAGTAACTTATCATAATTATAAGTTATTTTTAAGATAACAATATTTTTATGTGTAACTTGGAGTAGTTTAATTTGCAATTTAATTATAATCGGCGATAGGGCTTAAAATTGCATTCACTGAAAGAAATAAATAAAATAAATAAATAGTTTGGTATTCAATTGTTTAAAAATGTCCACGTTTACTGTCTACGAAAATTACCAGACAGTGCCGAGACAACTAGCCAAATGTTTGTATTTATTATGCCCGTAATTTGTACGCGTAGTTATCTATGAGTTCATAGATATCCCCCGTGTAAGCAAAATTTCATAATTTCAATCCATAGGTAACGTTACCGGGTCGAAAACGGTCGTGTTACTTACACCAAGGATTGATCGTTGCCAATGTGTTAAAAATAGTAAAACACTTATATGTGGCAATGTTTTTATGAAATCAAGAATGAAAATCACCAATGTTACAACATGTTTTCAAAATTTACACGCCTCGGTAAATGGCACGTAGAAATTACCAAACGCATAGCTAAAGATAACTAATAGATAGCTACCTACCCGGTTACCTAGGTCTAGAAATTACGGGCATTAGTAGATCAGAGTTGGATTTTGAGACAGTCTGTCATTTGTAAACGCAGGGTTATATGACATCAACTACGTTCTCTGGCAACTCTCCATTCAGCTGCCTTTCCGTATTGGCAACTCAACCACATTGCAGAATAGCAACTCTGTGTTGTAAACATTTCTTTGCCGCCTTCATATGTTTTCTTTTGCGAAAACACAAAAAATTGCGCGTGTGAACATACAAAAAGAAAATAGCTAAAGTATAAAATAATAAAAAATGACGAATAATAATACAAATAATGCTGCCACACAACAACGTAATGTTGAAAATGCTGCGAGATCAAAAAATCCTATGGAAACATTTCCCGATGTCTTCTCATATAAATCGCCCAAGGAAGCAGAATATAGTCTTTATTGTCGTGCCAAAGGAGACATGGATAGTAAAACATTGAAGTGGGCATTTAAACTGGCCGAGAAAAATGTTGCACCCTTTTACAAAGAGCTCAGTATGGGATGGCAACCAAAAGTCAAACAAAATGATCTCATGAAGGGATGGGCAAGATATTTGGTAGCAGTTGATAAGAGTAAGACACCTGTTGCATATGCCATGTTTCGTTTCGATATGGATTATGGTCATCCGGTTTTATATTGGTAAAATATGAATAAATTTATGTAAATGTTACAATAATCGATTGATTGTATTTTTATTTCCAGCTACGAAATGCAAATAGAGCCCTCAGCACAGCGCCAAGGTTTGGGAAAACATATGATGTTGGCCTTGGAACGTTGTGCCAAACACTGGAAAATGGACAAAATAGTGCTTACAGTTTTGAAAAATAATGACAATGCTCGGGCGTTCTTTAAAACTATTGGTTATGTTCTGGATGATTCCTCACCAGATGTCTTGGAAAAGGCTGACTATGAGATTCTAAGTAAATCTGTGTGTGATTAAACTACAACCTAAGTTAAGAGTTACAATAAGTTTACTAAACAAGTTAACATATAAATCATAAGTTATAGCAAAATAAGACGAGGCTGAAAGTGGCAGAAAAAAATTTACTTGAAGACACTGAATCATTCAAATTTCATTAAGTTAGTTAAAATAAAATAAGATTCGAAAGTGCCGCATAAATCACACTAATAGTTAAGCTGTGTTAAGAATAAACAAATCAACACTATAACATACAAATTCCACAAATAAAGCAAGACTCAAATATCCATTTTCAAATAGAAAACCAAAACTCAATAACTTTCCATTATCAACAACAAAATCAAATCAGTTTTTCTCAAATAAAACAAAGACGCAAACAATTCAACGTTCAACAACCCAATCAAGAAAAGCACCATTTATTGTTCAAATACATTTATACAAAACGTTTAAATTCTTCTTCCATGTATTTGGCCATACGAATATCCTTGGCGCTCAGACCGCCTACATCATGTGTTGACATTGTAACTTGAAGCTTATTGTAAACATTAAACCATTCTGGATGATGATTCATTTTCTCAGCCAACAATGCCACACCGGTCATAAATCTAAATGATTGATTGAAATCTTGGAAAATATATTCACGATAAATAGCATCACGTCCATTAACCATAGACCAACCAGCATCCAGAAGAGGTTGCAATTGTTCAGTGCGTTCTTGTTCGGTAAGTTTAGCCTGAAAATACACATTTTAATAGAGAAATTGTTGAAATGGTTATTAGATTATTGTTATAAAACATTTTTACGATTGAATTGATAATGTTGATACTGTTGCTTATTGTAAATGTAGGTGCATATATCTTGAATGATTCTATGTACTGGATATAATGAAATGAGATAAAGATGTCATGTCTCCCCCTCATTACCAAAAATAGAATTGATGTATGCTAGACCATGATCTCTGAAAAAAACTACAGAGAAACAGATATGTAGAAAGCCTTCATATTTTTTCAACTACAATGCTCATCAAACAAGTTTGGATTTAGTATACCAGTCCCCCTATTCTGTAACTTCTTATTAACCTTACTCATTGTTTATTTTACAACAATTTCATTTGCTTGTTTTGTAGTTGTTACAAAAACAAAAGGCTTGTTTTGTAGTTGTTACAAAAACAAAAGGAATTTTAACAACTTTTCTATCGATAAAAGTTACAGAATAGGTCTACTGTAGACCTATTCTGTAACTTTTATCGATTAAAATGTTTTTCGCCATTATCGCAAAACTATCGAGAAACATTCGAAAACGATATCGTTTTCGATAGCAATGGTATTTTTTTATTCCTTTATTTATTCCGCTTGGGAACATGTGGCTTCTACAAGAGAATTCCATCTTACTTTATCGTAAAAAATATTTGTTGTTGGCGTTTTTTTATTGTTGGACTGCAGAATTTTACATCTTTGTGTTTATTTCAGCTTTAGTCCATATTTTGTTGTAATTCAATTGTTTGAATAACAACAAAATATTTTAAAGTGGATATGAAATTGATTAGTTGCGGGCGAAGGGTAGGGAATACTATAGTTTCAGTTGTCACCAAACAACTTCATCAGTTCCCTTTTTCGCCGACTCTGTATCGATAAACAGGTCAATAAAGCCATCTAGCAAATTAAATAAAATGAGAAATTAGGTCCTGACCCGTACATGGAATGTATGGAGGTAGCAGTCAGGTGTGAAACTGCCGAGATAGAGTTGCTGAACGTATACATCCCGCCGAGAAATAGCTGTATCTCAGATTACGAGCCTGACATTAGCCCGCTTTTGAAAGGTCATAATCGTGTGGTCCTGGGGGACTTTAATGCGCATCATGAGGTGTGGCATTCGGCCCTCGGAAACGACTAGAGGGGTACAGCGCTGGCTGAGCAGATTGATAGCTCTACGTTTTGCACGGTCAATGAGGACGCCCCTACCAGAATTAGAGAAGAATGTCACAGTTCGCCAGACATAACCATCGTGTCACCTGGTCTGACAAATGACGTCACCTGGCAACCCGTCATTTCCCTTGGATCAGACCATCTTCCCATAATTGTCTCCATTAGCAGACCACCCGATTTCATCACCTCTGAACGCCGCTCGTTCGTCAATCGTAGGAAAGTTGATTAGCCGAGTTTCGGAGAGTTCACCAATTATCCTTCTGATGTTCGGGTAACGGAAAGGACGTTCCGAGACATCATCACTGCTGCAGCCGCTCGCATATCCCTGCTGGACGAATACCGGAAGACCAAATTTTCCAGCAGAGGCGACGGGATTAGCAAACGAGCGCGATGAGCTTCGTCGAGCCAACCCCAATGAGCCCATAGTAAGGGAGCTGACACTGGAAGTTATCAGGCTGGTCGGCGAACATAAGCGGAACAGTGGTCATCATCTGAAGAGTTGCAACATTGGAGCCGGTATAAGTGAATTGTTGTTGTTGTAGCATCACGAAACCTACGTTGAAGCATAGGTTTGATTCTGTGACTATGGTTTCGGGTCAATCCGGTACGTAGGAACCTGCTGCCGTGGGATTGTGAAGTGAATTGTGGGCAACGGTTATGTCACTCTCGAAACCTGGAAGGATGGAAGATAGAACCTCAGTTACGTTTGGCGATGTTACGTTAACTGACCCAAAGAGGTGCGCAAGTTATTTCAATCGACAGTTTGTCGAGCACACCGAGAGTGACAGGGCGAAGAGAAGAGTATTACGTCACATCAGATCTCTTCCTGCCGAGGATGAACCACCACAGTTTACAATGGATGATGTTGCGAATGCCATCAGGAACGCTAAATCATCCAAAGCGTTGGGCCCTAATGGAATTTCCATGGTAATGTTGAAACAGCTGGATGAGCCAGGAGTGGAGTATCTCACTAAAGTTCTCAACTTGTCGCTTGCCATCCTCATTGTTCCCGAAGTCTGCAAAATGGGCAGGGTGGTCCCGCTACGGAATCCAGGCAAGGATGCCAGCAAAAGTGAATTGTACAGGCCGATTTCGCTTTTTTCGCCCGTAGCAATGACCCTTGAGGCCTTAGTCCTCCCCGGTATTAGGAGTAGCTATCAAGTTGCCGATCATCAGCATGGACTCCGTAAGCAGCACAGCACGACAACAGCGCTACACGCCGTCTCCACACATATTTGTCGAGGACTCAACCAGGAGCGGCCGTGTGATAGAACAGTGATGGTGGCACTTGATTTATCAAAAGCCTTTGATACAGTCCAAGCTGTATGAGGACATTGAGCAGACAACCCTCCGGCCAAGCTTGGAACATTGGATAGTCAATTATATGTGTGGACGCCAGTCGTACGTGGAATTCAGATGGCATCAAGATCGTAACGTAAGCGGACGATTGCACGATCCTGGCGTCAGGTACCTTACCTGATGACATCTGTGAGAGGCAGAACTCCTATTTAACCGATCTTACCACCTTTTTCCACGCGAGGAATATGCAGATATCCGCCACTAAATCGAAGGCCACTCTGTTCACCACATGGACGGGACAGTATAGAATAGAGTTGAATATGTCCCAATTTCCATTAAGCGAGTTTACTTGCGGCAATTGTCAGTTTGTAGGTTAGAGAGGGTGCTGAGAGGCAAAGGGTTACCATATGCCTCACCTCTCTCTCTCCTACAAAATGACAATTGCCGCAAGTAAACTCGCCCAATGTAAATTGGGACTATCAGGGTCGATGGTAGCAGAACTCCGACCACAAACTGCCCCAAAATTCTGGGGGTCACATTCGACAGCATCTTCATGTCGTTCGTGCATGCCACAGCTATCTGCGTCAAACTGAAAAGTAGGAACAAGGTCCACAGGTCCCTAGCCGGCAGCACTTGGATGCAGATAAAGAAACCTTGTTGACCACATATAAAGCGATAGGTCGGTCTGTGGTAAGCTATGCGGCGCCAGTTTGGTCCCCGAATGTATGTGACACGCAGTGGTATAAGATTCAAATTTGTCAGAACGCCGCCCTGAGAACAGCAACAGGGTGCCTCCTCGAATCTACAGTGGACCATCTACATGAGGAGGCAAAGATTCTTCCAGTACGACAACATAATGAGATGCTATCGTTGCAGTACTTGCTTGGGTGTTACCGTGATAGCCATCCCAATCACCATCTGCTGGCCACCGATACACCCAGGCATATCAAGAAGGATATTCATGCTCTAGAGACGACGGTCCAACAATATAGGAGAGAACCTCTAGATCAACAGGCATATCAGACAGGTTTGAACAGCATTCACACGGACATAGTTGCTAAGACCATAAGCAATTATTGCGTGAATGCAGTCATCGGAGCACATCCCCCATTTATCGCATCTGAAGAGCGTCAGCTGCCACGACAAACCAGAGTAGTTTTGGCTCAATTACGCTGGGGATATGGCAGTCGCCTAAATTCCTATTGGGCGGGAATCGATCGCACCGTGCAAGACATCTGCCCAGTATGCAGCATGGGCCCGCACGATACTAAGCACCTATTCAACTGCCCCGCCAACCTACTCATCTGACTCCAGTGGATCTGTGGTTACATCCCATCGAAGTAGCCAACTTCCTGGAACTGGAGATAAACCCAGAGCCAGATTGAACAGGAGAACGAACATACAAACATAATAATAAAACACTCTTACAACAACAACAACTAGAGTAGTTTTGGCTCAACTACGCTCGGGATATTGCAGTCGCCTAAATTCTTATTGTACCGAAATCCACCGCGCCGTGCAAGATATCTGCCCAGTATGCAGCATGGGCCCGCACGACACAAAACACCTTTTCAACTGCCCCGCCAAACCTACTCATCTAATTCCAGTGGATCTGTGGTTACATCCCATCGAAGCAGCCACTTTCCTTGAACTGGAGATAGATCCAGAGCCAGATTGAACAGAAGAACGAACATACAAACATAATATTAAACACTGTTACAACAACAACACTCCAACTGCAATCTTACTTCCAAATTTCAGGATACCAAATCTGTCGGTTCGTCCAAACCCAAATTTATTCCAAGTGATATACCATTTAGTACATTTCGTACACATGAGTACACGTTTCCAAAGCCACCTCCTTATATCAACCCTACTTCTTAACATTGATTCTTATTCCAAATTTCAAGCTTTTAGCTCTATCCATTCACATAATACCAAATGGTACCAAATATAGTACATTTTAGTACTTCCGTACACTTATAGTCCGAGTTTCTGAAAAAAACGTTTGGTACATCTATCCTTCATTTCATGAGTCACTCACATACCAAATTCCATTCTAGCTCTAACGGTTCGACAAATACAAATAGTACAATATTTAGTACCTTTTAGTATTTTTCGTACAGTTCTAGTAAGAATTTCCAAAATTCCGGCCATTATTAACACCTTCGGACTAAGACTGACCCTCTTCCAAAATTTTAAAGTTCTAGATTTAGTCGTTTAGCCTGGGCGTTGATTATTTGTCGGTCAGCCAAACAAATGGTACCATTTTTATTTTTTTTATATTTTGTACGCTTTTCGAATTTTCAAAATATTTCAATACAACCTTCGCCGCAGACAGAACTAAACCTCACCCAAAATTTCATGATTATAGCCTCAGCCGTTTCGCCTGGGCGTTGATTATTAGTCGGTCAGCCATACAAATTGTTCATGTTCGATTATGGACTATATGTTCGATTATGGACTATATCGTTCCACTCCTTCGGGTACCTCCCACACAAAATTTCAAAATTTATTGCAAATGTGCAGTTTAAAGAGATGTCTAAGATAGTTTTATTTTAAAGTTTTACATACAGAATATAACGGAGTAAGTCCAAGAAAGAAATGACTTAAGCAAGAATGTCAGCCGCTTTTATACCGAGGTTATAACCTATGACATGGATAAAGAATACTTAATTTTAAAATACCTATCATATTCTAGATTTTAAGGCAGAAAAAATATACGGGACTTTGGAAGTCGGAAGTAGTACCTTTAGTTATTTAAATTTTTTTTAACATAACTGTCCATTTTGGAACATTTATGGTACTTGACATTTGAATCCCATTTTGCAATTTTAATAGCTCTGTTCCTCTACGTGCGAAAGTCTTCCAGGTTTTACTCGAAAAGTGTTATGAGATCATTTCATTACTTTTACCATTTCATAACGTAAAGGAATACACCAAATGTGGTACTTTAAGCAATAAAATACAATATACATAACAAAAATATTTATTCAGGTTTGATTAATATATTTTTCTATAATAGTAATAAAAAGCAATTACTATAATAACAGAATAATAGGCAGTTACGATTATACTACCAGAATATATTAGCAATTCTTTATTATAGTAAAATCGTAGGAGTTTCCCTTTATCAACCTTGAAGTATCAAATGCATGTTGTAATTACATACTTCTCAATAAGAAGTACAGCGAAAGTCATGCAGTTGTGACCGCATTAGAATGTAATAATTAAAAACTGGTTTGAGATACTCTAACACGGCACACACACGAATTTTCGTACATTCTTGTTAATACAGAGCTATTTAACTTATATTAAATCAAATCTGAATAAATTTCCAGAATGTCCAATTCGTCTCTTATCAATACTGGATTGACCTTTAAGGCCACGTTTAAAAATGATTTAAAATTTGACTAACTTTCAAATTGCAAACAAACGAACATGTAAAACAAATTGTTGATATGTTGTGTACCCAAATGAGTCAACAAGTGTTTATTTGTTTTCAACTTTTCATGGATTTGATTGGTAGTTGTCAATCCCTTCTAATGTACACATATTTACTATATTGCTACTTACCATTTTTTTCTTTTTCTGTATGGGAACTGTAGCAGTTGTTGAACTGTTTCTTATTGTCGTCAAGTTATTGGTTGTGGCAACAAGTCTTGCTCTCTTCTCCACAGGCTTTGAAATACTGAAATCAAAGATTGTTGTTAAATCCAATTCATAAGCTTTATGTATTCAATTTTTTTCTTCTTTCGTGGAGATGGTGTGTCTTGTCTGGTCTGCTATACGCATACACTCTCATAAACCATACTTACTCATTCCGGCTACAGAGAGCTGTTGTTATACATCTCATTTGACTATTGATACAGGAATTTGTTGCTTTTGAATTAATAACATTTGGTATTCGAACTAGTTTTTCGAATATTTTTAACATTTTTATTATCAGAATGTCTTTAATTTTATAGTTTTTTGTGTTTCCAGCTTCCCAATAAACCAAACCAGCCGGTTACTACAGTAGTTGGTTTGTTATTGTTTTAATGTGGAACAGCTGTTTTGCTTGGTCGGAGATGCCATATCGAATGTTGTTATTTCACATTAAATATTACCGTTATTGGTGGTGGTTTTTTTGAATGTTTGAAGTTTATATGAAATTATACCAACTTTAAAGACCTGAAGAATTGTACATCCAATGTTAGAGATTAGTTGTTTTTCTCAGGAAATAATTTGATAGCCTTCTTAATCTAGCCTCTAACAGATAAATTACTGGTGGTCTTATACTACGTTTACATTAACGAAATCTACTCGATTTCAACAGTCAATTCCTTTGCGTATATGTCAAATGAAAACTCATCTAAAATCCATTGGATTCCATTTGACGTTTGAGCAATGGGATTGAGAAATTAAATCGAGTGGCTTTCGTAAATGTAAACGTAGTATTAAGATAAAACAAGGCTAACGAAGTATTTTCTGTGAAAACTGACAAGAAGTTAGTGAATTATGAGAAAAACAAAAACCGTCTAATCTTTGAATTCCTAACGGTTTACTATTAATGCCCGTAATTTCAACACGTAGCTATCTATGAGTTCACAGATATCTCCCGTGTAAGCAAAATTTTTTAATTTCAACGCATATGTAGGTAACGTTACCGAGTCAAAAACGGCCGTGTTACTTACACCAAGGATTTTACCTGGTTAATCGTTGCCAATGTGTTAAAAGTTGTAAAACACTTCTATTTGGCAATGATTTTGCGAAATCATGAATGAAAATCACGAATATTACCACATGATTTCAAAATTTACACGCCTCGGTAAATGGCATATAGAAATTACCAAACGCGTAGGTAAAGATAACCGTTTACCCAGACGTTGAAATTACGGGCATAAATGTTCTGGCGGGACCTAGTGGATTTCAAAGGACCCATTTCTTCACAATCCTACGTTTCTTGGCACAACAACAATGTTTTGTCTGTCAAAAATATTTATCTGGAGCCTTAAACAGGTGCTGCGTAGTATGCGGACCGGTGCCACATGCTGGGCAGATATTCCGCGTGCCATCAATCCTGGCCCAGTAAGAATTAAGGTGGATGCACCAACCAGATCTAAGTTGCGCCAACACGACTCTCGTTTGTCTTGGCAGCTGCTGTTCTTCGGCTGCCACGGGTGGTGGATGATCTCCGAGGACTATATTCACACTGTAGGCTGCCAGAGCCTCTGCAACCGCATAAGTACGAATGTCTCTTAAACCTGCCTGGTATGCACGTTGATTTAGAGGTTCTCTTTTATATCTTTGGACCTCTCTCATCCTGTTGTGACGACTCACAGGAAGGATCTTTGTCTCCTCATGTAAATGGTCCACTGCAGACATGAGGTGACACCCTGTAGCTGTTCTGATTTGACAGATTTGTAGTTTATCCCATTGCGTATCACTTACGTTAGCAAACCACGCTGGCGCCGCATAGCTTACCACAGACCGGCCTATCGCGTTGTATGTGGTTAACAAGGTTTCTTTATCCGCACCCCAAGTGCTGCCGACTAGGGACTTGAGGACCTTGTTCCTGTTTCTCAGCTTATCGCAGATAACTGTAGTATGCTGGGACGACTTATACATGCTATCGAATGTGACCCCTAGGACTTTGGGGTAGTTTGTGGTCGGAATAGTTGCCACCGTCGACCTGCACATTCAGTGGGAGTTTCATTTGCGTCGTCCATGTGGTGAACAGTGTGGCTGTTGACTTAGTGATGCATATTTTCTTATTCTTCGCGTGGAAAAACTCTACAAGATCAATGAGATAGGCATTTAGCCTTTCACAAACGTTAACGATATTGGGACCTGACGCCATGAGTGTACAATCATCCGCGTACGTAATTAACTCAATGCCGTCGGGAGGGCGTGGAATTGCAGAGAGGTAGAGGTTAAACAGTTCCGGAGATATCACCCCTCCTTGGGGAACTCCCTGCTTCACTCTACGGGGTTTGGTCTTCCTGTCTCTGAATTCCACGTATGACTGGCGACCACACAAATAGTTGATGAACCAGCGTTTCAGACAAGGCCGGAGGGTAGTATTCTCGATATCCTCAAACAGCCTAGCATGGCTGACCGTATCAAACGCTTTGGTCAGATCCAATGCTACCATCACTGTTCTGTGACATGGTTTGTCCTGGTTGAGCCCTCGTCCAATATATGTGGAAATGGCGTGCAGTGCTGTTGTGGTACTGTGCTGCTTCCGGAACCCGTGTTGATGATCTGCAACTGGATAACACGTTCTGATGCTGGGGAGGAGTAATGCCTCGAGTATCTTTGCTACTGGTGATAGAAGTGAAATCGGCCTGTACGACTCACCTTTACTGGCAGCTTTGCCAGGTTTCAGCAGCGGGACCACCCTGCCCATCTTCCAGGCATCGGGAACTATTAGGGTGGCTAGCGATAAGTTGAGGACCTTACTTAAATACTCGACTCCTGGGCCATCCAGCTGTTTTAGCATCACCATAGAAATTCCGTCAGGTCCAAGCGCTTTGGCGGTTCTTCTTCGGCTGGAAGAGATCGCAAACGACGCAAAACACTTCTCTTCGCCCGGTCGCTATCGGGTTGCTCGATAAATTGTCGGCAGAAATAGCCAGCGCACCTCTTCGGATCTGTCACAGCCACGCCGTTAAACGTGACAGATGTCCGATCTTCTCTCCTACCAGGGTTCTATAGCGCCTTAACCGTTGTCCACAATTTATTACAGCCGGCTCCAATGTTGCAGCACTTCGGATGTTCTAGCCACTTTTTCCGCTTGTGTTCACTGACTAATCTATTGACTTCCATTGTCAGTTCCCTGATTCTGGGGTCGTTAGGGTTCGTACGGCGAAGCTCATCACGCTCATTAGCTAATCCCGTCGCCTCTGCTGGGAAATTGGGTCTTATTTCAGGTATTCGACCAGCAGGGATAAAGCGAGCGGCTGCAGCAGTGATGATGTCTAGGAACTTCCTCTCTGCTACCCGAACATCAGAAGGACTGGGCAGTTCTCTGAAGCGTTGATTAGTGAACTCTCTGAAACCTTGCCAATCCGCTTTTCCATGATTAATGAAAGTGCGGCGTTCAGAGGTTATGAAGTCTGGTGGTCTGTTTATGGAGATGAGGAGATGGTCCGACCCAAGGGAAATGACGGGTTGCCATGTCACGTCATTCGTCAGACCATGTGACACGATGGATATGTCAGGCGAACTGTGGCAGTCTCCTCTAATCCTGGTGGGTGCGTCCTCGTTCGCAGTGCAGAATGTGGAGCTATCTATTTGCTCAGCCAGATCTGTACCTCTCTGGTCATTCCCTAGAGCTGAATGCCATAACTCGTGATGTGCATTGAAATCCCCTAGGACCTGCCGATTATCACCTCGCAACAGAGGCCTGATGTTAGGCAAATAACGCGGGGCACAGCTATTGACCGGCGGGATATACACATTCAGCAGTTCTATCTCGGCGGATCCACACCTTACCGCTACCCCCATACACTCCAAGTATGGGTCACTAGAGTCTATCTCAGGCGAGAAAGGTCTGTACTAGACAGATTGGTGCAGTAGGAATGCAAGCCCTCCACCCCCACTTCTCGTACGATCCTGGCGAAGAACGTTGTATCCATCACAACTCCGAAGACAGCAGTTGTTGCTCAGCTTCGTTTCCTGGATCGCCGCGACCATAATCTTTCTCCGACTCATAAAGTCCACGATCTCATTGATCTTGGTTCGAAGACCATCGCAGTTAAACTGCAAGAATGTTACATCCTCAGGAACTGGGACAGCAATACGCGGTGTTAACGTCTGCTGCTGATACTGCTGTCTGGGAGATTGCGGGGGAGTTTCATAATCCGATGATGTTGATGATGAAGACTCACTGGGGTTTATATTGGCGCAGCACGAGGCAACAAAAACCCTGTCGTAATACTCCCTCAGGTAGGTGAGGCCTGAACATTTTCTGAAATGCACCCATCCTTGGCACCCGTTGCATCTCATTGACACCGACCTATGGTGGATGAGACGTTGACAAACGGCGCAGAACCATGGCCCGGGGTTACTCTTAATCCCGGCACGGACCAAAAGAATCCGGAGCAGGCATTCCGGGACATGCCGCTCCCAAAATAAAAATAAAGACGAACACGAACAAGTAGTTGCTGAGGTGACGGCCCCTGGCCGAGAAGATGGTTCCTCGGGTCAATCCGGTACATAGAACCGGCCGTCGTGGGATTGGGAAAATCGAAGTGATGAGCTTCGTCGTATGAACACTGAGGACCGATTTTGCATCTCTTAGAAATTCCATTCCCTTTTCGCTATCTGTTTAGAACACCCATTGAAACTATTCCGTTTGCAGCTGAAGACATCACCTTGGCCAGGTATATGTTCGTTAATGTTTTTATACCCTCCACCATAGTATGGAGGGTATATTAGGTTTATTTTTCCGTTTGTAACGCATTGGAAAAATCATTTGCGACCCTACAAAGTATATATATTCAATTCCACCTCTTTATGATTTGGATGTCTAAAAACGAAGGTGCAGTAATCTGTCACTATACAATTGGAGAATCGATTCTTTGCTCGCCACGTGTCTCTATACTACCAATAAACTCAAGACCTGTGGGGGTTTAGCGGAGCTAACAATATAGACGAGTCCTAATTCGCCGCTATCAACACTGCCACCACCACTTGGACCATCTACATTACAGCAACACAATGGCATGCTTTCGTTGCAGTACTGTGAAAGTCATCCTAATCACCATAGGGTCCCCACCCAAGCAGGTCAAGAGGGATCTTCATGATCTAGAAAGATAGGTCCAGTGTTATAAGAGAGAACCCCTAAAGCAACACGCATATCAAGTAGGTTTGAATAGCATTTATGCGGATGCAGCCGCAGATGTCGTAACGAACTAACATATGAAATCGGTCCTCAGAGTACATCCCCCATCTTTCGCAGCTGATGAGCGTCAGCTGGCACGACAAACCAGAGTAGTTTTGGCTCAATTAAGCTCGGGATGACGCAGCAGTCTAATTTCCTATAGGGCAAGGATCTGCCTAGCATGCGGCACAGGCCCGCACCACACACTGCACCCTTTCAACTGCCCTGCCAAACTTACTCAACTAACTCCAGTTGATCTGTGGTTACATCCCATCGAAGCAGCAGCATTCCTAGAACTGGGGAAGACCCAGAGCCAGATTAAGCAGAAGAATGAATTTACAAACATATAATAAAAACACACTGTTACAACAACAACCTGCTCGTTCCACTAACGCCAAATTGCTGATATTTCAAGCCTCAGAAAAGTGTAGCCACTTTATGGAGCCGGTTATACCTATTTTCGATTACAAGAAATTAAAAAAAAAAAATATAATTAATAATATCGATGTTTTATTAAAAATTGTAAATATTTATTATAAAAAACATGATTATAAAACGTATACATATATTCTGAAATACTTTATAATTTTTCCATCATTTTTTTTCCTTAATTACTGCTATTTTGAGGATGATCATTATCTTCGATTTCATTATTTCCATAATAATCATAGTCTGGTGGATGAGTAGAAGAAGTTTTTACAATACCAGCCGACGGTGTAGTAGAAGTTTCAACCAAATTTTTAACATTTTCCACCGAGTTCATTGTTGGCGCCGCCACGGTTTCCAATTTAGGTGAGGAAGTTGTCGACTCCCACAACTTGGAAGTTTCTGTTGTTTTGCGCCAACGTAAGCTGTAGCGACTTCGTACAAAGGGTTTAAAGGTTACAGCATGGCAAACTGAAAATAAAATAAATTTGAAAAATTAAATTTTGAAAAAATATATTTAACTAGCGGACCCGGCGAACTTCGTCTCGCTATTAAGGAATAAAATTTCGTACAAAAACTCAATTTTCGATTTTTCCAATTTTCCGACTTTTCCAGAGAGATTTTCCGAAATTTTCTTCCGTAAAGACCTTCTCCTCGAAAATACGAATAACTGACAAAAAATTTTACAGAAATCGGCCTAGCCGTTCTCATTTTATGAATTACTATACATTTTTTACACCATTTTTATATATATACTAGCGGGCCCGGCGAACTTCGTCTCGCTATTAAGGAATAAAATTTCATACAAAAACTCAATTTTCGATTTTTCCAATTTTCCGACTTTTCCAGAGAGATTTTCCAAAATTTTCTTCCGTAAAGACCTTCTCCTCGAAAATACGAATAACTGACACAAAATTTTACAGAAATCGGCCTAGCCGTTCTCATTTTATGAATTACTATACATTTTTTACACCATTTTTATATATATAAGATAGATTTTGCATACATACCAAACACGCATGCCAAAAGTATAACCACGATGAGGAGATTTTTAAATTTCATTTTTCAATGAATTTCTGTATTGAACTGATTGCTAATTTCTTTAATCCCAGCCTTTTATATGCATGTCGTGATGGGTACTCTTTACCCCCATAGTTGATGATGCATTTCATTTATTGTCATCTGTTCCTCCCCAGAGGGACATGTGTATAGACTTGTTGTTGTAATCGATGAAATGAATTGCCTGCCAGTCTGCCTACATGAAAGCGAAAGTACTGATGTTCTTTTTATCACCATTTGCATGCGTTAATGATTGATTGCAGTGTATTTGCAATATCCATGTTGTGTTTCATTGGCCTTATGAGCCGGAACCACATATGCATCCATCCCTTGGGAACTTTGTAAGGTTCTTTGACTTCTTTTTATATTGTTGGACGAAAAAAAAACGTTTCAAAATGTTGAGGTACAGGAGTGATGTGCATTTTTTGGCATGTGTTATACACACATAACTATCAAACTATCAATCAAAGGAAATAAAATGAAAAATATTTTAGAAACGGTTCAAATTTATTCGATGGTTCTCCTAAATATTCCCAAGAAATCATTGGTGAATCTGAAGATCCATGTTCTTGAAAAATATATGAAACAAGTAAAAAAATATCAGTCGGCCTTGCCGACAGAGATATAGCCTCAGCCTATGTGAATTGAACCTTTCATCTACGGAAAGATCGAACGCATTTAGGGTATTTTCAGAATTTTGTCGCCCTTTTGGGCCATTTGAACTTGCCGACAAAAACGTGGATTAGGATTAAAGTTCAAAAGTGTTGCGGAGGAAGTGGATCTTATTTTGGGAGTCATATATTTTCGACAGATATAGTGCTCACTAGCCATTTCAGTGGTTTATCGTATAACGTTAGGATGAGGGATGTTCCAATCCCACGGAAGCGGGTTCTACGACACCGGATTGACCTAGAACCAAACAACTCCAGTTTTCCGGACCGTTTTCCGGCCAGCTGCTGTCACCTAGATGTATCGTGTTTGGAGCAGCATGTCCCGGAATTTCTGCTCCGAATTCTTTTGGTCCGTGCCAGCTTGGGGGAAAACCCAGTACCAATATATTTGTGTACGTCACATCCGCATCTTCACCCAAATCCAGGCTTCTATGCACTTGCCCATGCGAGCGACTATTTTGCTGCGTGAACATAGCCCCCACTTAGTCGTCGCACATGCAGCACTTAACACCAGCCGTTGTTGTTCCAATCCCTAAAAATGCATTCCTTTTGCTATTTAATTGCAATGGACACCGAAGCAAGATCGAGGAAATAGTGGACTTATTGAGTCGGAAGATTATCACGGTCGCTGCGGTGCAGAAAACCAAGCCAACAACAACTGTAGCGGGGCCAGAAGTGGAGGTGGTGGAGTAGCTTTCCTATTGCCCCAGTTACTCGTGTGGAACTGACGAGGTAGCTGTACTGCAGGTTATATGCCCAACATTAGCTCGCTTTTGGAATATCATAACCGTCCGGTCACGTGGGACTTTAATGCTCATCATGAGTTATGGCATTCGGTCGGAAAGGACCAGAGGGGTATCACGCTGGCTGAGATGATAAATATCTCTACGTTTTGCACGGTCAATGATGGGGCGTCATCATTGGCAGGGAGAATTAAAGTTCGCCAGACATAACCATCGTGTTAGCTGCTCTGACAAATGACGTCACCTGGCAACCTTGGTTCTCTTGGATCATACCATCTTTGGTCGAATACTCAAAGTAAGACCAAACTTTCCAGCAGAGCCAACAAGATTGGCAAATGTGCGTAGTGAGCTTCGTCGCGTTAATCTCAGGGAGTCAGGGAGCTAACACTGGAAGTTAACAGGTTGGTCGGTGAGCATAAGAGGAATAAGTAGTTAAATCATCTGAAGAGTTACAATATTGGAGACGGAATAAGTGATTTGTGAGCAACGGTTAAGTCACACTGGAACCCTGGAAAGAAGGGAGATGGGACCTCAGTCACTTTTGGAGACGTTACGCTGACTGATCCTAAGAGGGGCGTAAGTTATTTCAATAGGTAGGTTGGAGAAAACCCCGCGAGTGACAGGCTGAAGAAAAGAGTACTACGCCGCATTATACCTCTTCCTGCCGAGGAGTAATCATCACAATTCACAATGGATGGTGTTGCGGATGTCATCTGGGGGAAACAGAAACTGTAAATAATCGAAAATGTTGGGCCCGGACTGAATCTCCATGGTAAAGCTGAAACAGCTGGGTGAGTCGGGAGTCAAGCATCTCTATAGACCTTCTATAGACCTTTTCGGAAAGGAAAGGTGCTTCTATAGACCATTTCGGAAAGGAAAGGTGCTTCTATAGACCTTTTCGGAAAGAAAAGGTGCTTCTATAGATCTTTTCGGAAAGAAAAGGTGTTTCTATAGACCTTTTCGGAAAGAAAAGGTGTTTCTACTGAGCATTTCTGAAATAAAAGTTGCTTTTATAGACCTTTTCGGAAAGAAAATGTGCTTCGATAGACCTTTCTTATTAGGAAAGAAGAGGTGCTTCTATAGACCTTATTAGGAAAGAAGAGGTGCTTCTATAGACCTTATTAGGAAAGAAGAGGAAAGAAAAGGTGTTTCTACTGAGCCTTTCTGAAATAAAAGTTGCTTTTATAGACCTTTTCGGAAAGAAAATGTGCTTCTATAGACCTTTTCGGAAAGAAAAGGTGCTTCTATAGACCTTATTAGGAAAGAAGAGGTGCTTCTATAGACCTTATTAGGAAAGAAGAGGTGCTTTTATATACCTTCTCGGAAAGAAAGAAAGGGTGCTTCTATAGACCATTTCGGAAAGGAAATGTGCTTCTATAGACCATTTCGCCAAGCATCTCACCAAAATTCTTAAACTGTCGCTAGCCACCCACATCGTTTCCGAAGTCTGGATCTCCATCTCCATACATATTAGTCGAGGACTCAATCATATCAAGCCGTGTAATGGAATAGTGAAGTTGGCGCTCGACTAATCAAAGCCTTTAATACTGTCAGGCACTCCACCCTGTTTCACCGGAACCGTTTAATCTCTACCTCTCCTTTATTCCACCATCTCCCTGAAAGGCTGAACTCCCATCTGGCTGAACTTAACACCTTTTTCCACGCGATGAATATGCAAATATCCTCCACTAAATCTATGACAACTCTGTTCACTACATTAACTACTCAAAATTCTAGGCGCCACATTCGACAGCACGTTAATTTTTTTCGCGCATGCCACAGCTATCTGCGACAAGTCCCTAACCGCAATACTTGGGGTGCTGACAAAGAAACCTTGTTGACCTCTTACAAAGCAACAGACTGGTCTGTGGTAAGTTATGGTATGCAAATGTTAGAGTTACGCAGTGGAAGAATATTTAAATCTGCCAGAATTCCGCCCTAAGGACTGCCCTAATGATACCAGTGGACAATCTTCATGAGAAGACAAAGGTTTTAGTGGTGCATCAGAACAATAGGATGCTGTCGATGCCACATCAGCTTGGGTTTTATCGCAGTGGGCGTCTTTGTTACGATCTAGTAGAGAGACTACCCCCAGGCACGTCAGGAGAGATCTTCATGATCTAGAGAGAGAGATCCAAAGGTACAAACGAAAATCTCTAGACCGACGAACCTATCAGACAGGCTTGGATAGTATTCACACTGATGCAATTGCGCAGCTAGTACGGAGATATAGCGTGAATGTCGTACTGTAAGAATCTACATATATTCTTTTTAATAAAACGACGACCGTATTGTTGAACAATTGAATCAAGAATAAATTTATTTTTCCATATCTTTTTAGTATCCATAAATTATATTTCATGGATTCCTTTTTCCAAAATAATTTTATGACTTTAGCTCGGCCACGCTCCTCTGCACACGTCCTCGTGATGCATCTGTAAATAAATGTATATTATTATGGGAGTTTCATATTAAATAAATAATGTTAATCCTCGACTTCTGCGTTAAATAATTCATATAACTTAATTTTGTCTGCCGATACAATACCTTCGTATGGCTTTCGAGATCTTTTCGATCCTCTTATCTCTTACAACATATCTATCATTTCCCAAATATTTAACTATCTGAAATGGCCCACAAAATTTAGGAAGAAGCTTTCGACATCCTTCTGTTACTCTTGACCTTTAAACAAGTACTAACTGACCCTTCTTATAAGTTAAACCCTCTTTCCTCTTCTGATCAAACTTTCGTTTCTGGTATTCTTGCATTTTGTCTATCGAACTTTTCGCTTGATCTCGACTGAGAATAACATTTGTTAGGGTATTTTCTGAAATTTCATTACTCAAATAAGCACCATCTTTTCCTGTTGGTAAGAAACCAAATAAAAGCTCATTTGGAATTTTCCCAGTTGATTTGTTGATAGTGATTACTGCAAATTACTTATTCATTCATCCCATTGAGTTTCATCTTCAGTGGATGCACATATTGCAGATAGGATTGTTCTGTTATACCTTTCCGCCTGACCATTTGCACGAGGTGTTGCAGTTGCATTATGGATAACTTTTATTCCACAATCATTGATGAAGTTCGCAAACTTATGACATGTGAACGTGCTCGCTCTGTCACAAACAATTCTTCTCGGTACACCAAAAATCTTAATAAAGTCTTCTAAAAATTTTATGACATGCTCCACTTAAGTTGTCGGCACCGCTCTTAGCTGTACATATTTTGAAAATCCATCCACCATTACAATAAGATACATATTTCTTCTTCTGCTTGGAGTGAATGGTCCCATATGGTCAATGTGAACTGTATCAAATGGAACTTTTGCCTTTTCTATTGGATGTAACCCACCAACTTGCTTTCCCGAAGGTGATTTGTTGTAAGAACATGGCAAACAACATGCAATGTATCGGTTAACATTACGTCTCATATTAGCAAACCAATATTTATTACTTATAGCAGATATAGTTTTATCAAGAGAAAAGTGTCCTATCTTATCATGATGATTATATGGGTTGTCTTTGGAACAACCCATTTCAATCCTTTTTCAGTTCTTTTGTACAACCGTTCCTGCTTCAACGCGTATTCATCATGTATTCGTCTCTCTTCTTTATTTTGCGGGATGTTTTTAAGAACTTCGATTAAATATGCACATCTAGCGTCACTAAGCTGCATTGCTAATACCCAATCCATTTCTGAAATTTCTACTCGAAAATTTTCAGCTGTTGACTTTTCAGATATTTTTATTGAATTGCGATACTCTACCTCAAAATTATATTCTTGTAAAGTTAACCACCATCTACCTATTCTTGGAACTAAATCTCTTTTGGTAAAGGCTGTTCTCAAAGCTGCACAGTCCGTGACAACTTTAAATTCTATTCCTAGTGAATACACCCTAAAGCGTTTTAATGAATAGACAACCGCCAATGTTTCCAATTCATACGAATGATATCGTTGTTCCTCTTTTGATGTTGAATGACTAAAATATGCCACAGGTTTTAACAAATTATCTGTTTGTTTTTGAAGTAAAACTGCACCTACTCCCCATTTACTTGCGTCTGTGTGCAACTCAGTATATGCTTCTCTGTCATAAATTGCTAATAGGGGACGTTCCGTTAGACGCTGTTTTAATTCTACAAATGCTTTATGTTGTTCATCCCCCCATATAAATTTGGAGTCATTTTTTTTGCCAAATTTTGAATAGGTCTTGCAACTAAAGCATACTGATTCATAAATTTCCTAAAAAAGCTTGTTAATCCCAAAAACTGTCGTACCTCATGTATATTTTTTGGCACGGGAAATTCTAGCACCGCCTTTATTTTTTCTTTTCCTGCTTTCACACCCTCTGAGCTTATTTCAAAACCTAAATATTGAATAGAATTATGGAGGAAAAAACACTTTTTCAATTTAAGCGTTAATCCATTATCAATTAATCTTTTTAATACAATTTCAAGTTTGTCGAATCCACTTTCAACAGTATCAGATGGGATTAATATATCGTCCATATAAACCATTGCCGTAGTAAACCTTAAATTTCCAAGAACTTTATTCATAGTTCTTTGAAATACAGCTGGCGCATTTACTAAACCAAATGGCATTCTCAAGAATTCATAATGACCATCGGGTGTTATAAATGCAGTCTTATGAGACGAGTCGTTATCCATTGAGATTTGGTAGTATCCACTTGCACAATCTAGACTAGTGAAATATTTGCTGTCTTTTAATCTATCAATTTCATCATCCATTCTCGGCATTGGAAAACCCTCTTTCTCGGTTTTCCTATTCAGAGCTCTGAAATCTATGCACATTCTGTACCCCCCATCTTTCTTTTTAACTAAAAGAATGGGGCTGGAGTACGAGGATGATGAGTCCTGAATAAGACCAGCATTTCTCAATTCTTCTACAAAATCTCGAACAACTTCCCTCTCCGACCAAGACATTCGATATGGCTTATACGACACTGGAACCTCATCTTTTAATATTATTTTCATCTGAGCATCTTTTATGGTCCCTAATTCGGACAAGTCATTAGCAAAACAAATTCTATATTTGTTTAAAAGCCCTACCAAAGTTTCCGTTTGTTCTTTATTCAAACACTGGATTTGAGCTATAACGTCTGAAATACTAAAGTTTTCTAATTTCCGTGAATCAACTAACGTGTTCTCGCAACAACTAGTTGTTTCCGGTTCGCAAGGATATACTCTACATATTCGCACCCCGTCTTTAAACGTAATATCATTTTCAGATTCATTACAGACACATATAAATCCCTTCTTCCCTAGAATACATCTCATAACATGATACTCTTCATTCGTTTTGTTAACATACATATCAACAATGTAAAAACTTCCGTCTTCATGGGGTTCCGTCTCCACATCAATAAACTTAGCATGATTTTTTGGGATTGTAACCATTCCTTTTACGAATAAAGATATTCTTTCTTTTTTATCACAAGCATATTCAGGAAACAAATCTTGTGTCCTGGATATGATCCGAATAATGTTATTTGTAACAATCATCAAAATCTTCGGATGATTTATAAATGGTCTCCCAATCAATACGTCAACGTCCTGAACATGATCAGGAACAATATAAATATCAACTACTGCTGAAGCTGAATCTACTTCTAATTCTGAAGAGAATTTTTGAATGACAGGTATGACTGACCCTCCATATCGTCACCATAAATGCCGGAAGACGTAACCCACAAAAATAAAACTTTACAGGAGAAGCAAAAAACGTTTTAAAATGAAAACTGTTTAATAAAATATCGAAAATTTTTAGTGTCGTGTTTTAACACAGGGAAGAAATATATTTTTGAAAAAAAAAATTAAATTTTTTTCCAGAATGTTAGAAGCTGTGTGGGTTACGTCTTTTGGTATGGTATTTTTCTGAAATGCCAAACGACGTAACCCACAATTTATTGAGTATACATTTGAACAAAGTAGTATAAATGAAAAATTATAATTAAATTAGAATTAGTTTATTGGCCTACGCGGCTAAGCGAACTTTAAACTGGCAATCTGACGGTGTTGGGTTCAATTCCCAGTCTTGACGTTAATATTTCAATGGACTTATAATTTCAATTGTATTAGACGATATTAAATCTGGAATATTATATATATTGTTGTATTTAAGTCAAATTATGGACAAAATATAGTGCATATAAATTAAGTGATCTGTAACAGTTTAAATGTAACTTTTAATTGTCATAAGGAATGTTGTCATAAAAGTAATGACAATCACTTGGAATTAAGCATTTTAAGTCTTGCAGGTGTTGAAATTTCTTTTTTGAAACTTTTAGCCTGTGTTTGTACATCTGAGGAGGATCCACTGCCTCGAAATTTCCGGAACTTCTCTATGGTAGAATCTGGCAGTCGTCTTTGATATCAGTTTTAAAAAAGATTATACTGCTAGGATCAAAAGCCAATGCTCGCAGTGACTGTAGGATCTCCTGTCTTTCTGTATAAGTAAACCAATACAGAAAATTTGCGTTTTTCTCTGGACCTATTTGATAACTACAATCAGTTGATCTCTATTAAACCATGGGTTGGTTGATAAGACCATCTTTTGCAAACTTACAGTCTAATCGTATCCGTCTTTAAAGAATACATCTTTTTACTAGAACGACGTGAATTTTGAGCATTTACACGTTTTCGTATCAATGCCTCAAATTTTGAATATCTCCGTTCGATCTTTCTCTTGGAAAAATGAACAACTTCCTTTTGTCCGGTTAACATACTGTTTTCCATATTTGCGTTTTAGATGTTTATTTAAATCAGGGCATAGGTCTTCTGTCATCATCGTCAATTATTTTTTCTGTAAGACCAGTAAAGACTGTCTAAAGTCAAAGTTATTGCTTTAAAAATTAACTAAAAGAATGGTCTTTGTGATTTTTGAAAAAGGCTACCATTCTTGAGATATCGTCACCTAAGAGTTAAATTACACATATGGAGAAATAAGCCGAGGTATTTCCATGTGATAGGTATTTCCATAAGCTTTCATACGTTACCCATTTTGTAGTAATCGGTTCAATAGAACCGGGTCTAACCCGGTTTTGAACCTGGACTTTCGGGTCAAATAACCGGTAAACCGAATCCGCCCCCGTGGAAATTATACATTAACTCAATAAGCCCTCCCTCTGGCATTAAAATTGCTGCAAAAATCAATGAATACATTGTTTGTACTGCTGTTTAGTTTTGATATAATGTGGGTTACGCCGTTTGTGTTCTATGAAAATTACAGTATGCTGTTACGTCTATTGGCATTTCTTGAATAGGATCGTTATTTTTAAACGTAGAAGCTTGAAATTTTGCCAGAGCATGTATTTTAGCTTAATATATCAGATTCCATCAAAAAACGAATTTCCATTTCCATGTCGGTTACGTCTTCCGGCATTTATGGTGACGATATCCTTTCACCTGAAGACAACATGCGTCAAGATGTTCTTTAACCTTATTGGCGCTTGAAGCTGAAAATAGATACAACGTTTGATTAAAGTTTTGCGTTGGGCGTCGAGAAAAAACAACAACAACAACAGGGCGACGACGACACCAAAGTCCAGCGTTTATCTGTTTGTCGGCATATATTTCAAATGAATTTGAATTTTTCGGCGTCATGCCCAACAGTGTAAAAACGGCCAAAACGACACAAAACTTTACCCAAACGTTGTATGTGTTTCCAGCTTGACTGTTTCATAAGTATAACTGAACTTCCTGTATCTATGAATGCATCAAAAGTAACACCACCAACTCTACATTTCATAAAATAGCACGAGTTATTGCTGCTAGATTTGACATTCATCACTTTATTTATTCCAGATGACTCACCTGCCACCTTTGAACATTCGTGGGTCTGATGTCCCCATCGCTTACATTTGCTACACCTCTTTGATGCTTCCTTGCATTGGTTAGCATAATGACCCTTCTTATTGCAGTTAAAACAAGCAATATCCTTTTCTTGGTTTCTGGTTTCTCTCAAGAATGTTATAGAGCGTCCTTCAATCTTTCTGATTTTTGTTTGTTGTTCGCTCACATCAGCGAACGTTGATAAATAATGACCAAATAGATCTCCGCATGTAAGAAAATGTCCAGCCCTTGCTCCAATCTGAATGCTAACATTCGGTAGTCCGTCAATGATGCAAGAAACAGAATCACGCCCCGTAATTTTGCATACATCAATCAGCACCTTTTATCATAGTAGTATCTTGCCATCGATTCATCCGGCAGTTTTTTACGGTCAACTAGTCGCTTAAGAGTTTCTGCGTAATCATGATGTTCCGGAAATGACTACACTAAAAAGACCTTCCATTCATCCCATGTCTTCGAATAATTATTTAAATTCTCAAACCAATGATTCGCTAATCCTTTTAATCGACTCTGCATAACATAATCTTCGTAGTTGTTGTTCCAACCGTACAGTTCACCAATTTGTTCGATTTTGCGAATCCATGCGGAGACTGACAAATTTGCCATTCCTGGCTCAAATTCTGGGATACATTGTGGACTGGAATTTATGCTGCTAGTTTGTTGCCTTTCACTCAATGATTTTACCAAATTTTCCAGTTCTTGAATCTTTGCATGCAATTCATCCCTTGTCGCATTGGTATCACCCACGGAATTTTCTGCAATTATAACGGAATTTTCAGAAACACGAGATCCAATTTGGTTTCTGCCTCGGTTTTGAGTTCTCGACTGCATCCTGCTTTCTCTTCTCAATTAGGATTGAATAAAATAGCTTAAAAATTTTTCAGGCTATTGATTTCTGCGATCCCACCGCTGCTTTTGTAAGAATCTATATTCTTTTTAATAAAACGACGACCGCATTTTCGAACAATTGAATCAAGAATAAATTTATTTTTCCATATTTTTTTAGTATCCATAAATTATATTTCATGGATTCCTTTTTCCAAAATAATTTTATGAAATGTATTTATGTAAGTGCCTTTAGTACTCGGAGACCATCCCTCATCCATCGCAGCAGAAGAACGACAGCTGCCAAAGTAAACATATTGGGCCCGAATTGATGGCACGATGAACACATGCCTTGCACGTAGGAGTGGGACCGCATGACACGCTGCATTTTGTTCAGCTGCCCAGGTAACTCAAATCCCCTGTCTCCTTATTCCTTATGGACGCAGCCAGTCCATGTTGGAGAATTTTAGAGTCTGAATACAGAGGAACCAGAACCAGATAACTGAAATACTACAACAACTACCAACACTTCAGATAACTGACCAATCTCTCTAATATTCGTGTAGCAGAGAGGATTGGTGCTGCTACTCATCAGGGAACTGACATTGGAAGTCAATAGGGTAGCCGACGAACACAAGCGGAAAGAGTGGTTAGTTAATGCGTTATCGAACTCTAAGAAAATGACTTCGGTCATGTTAAACTGCAGATCCGAAAATTAATCGTAAGCCATTTTAATAGTTCTCGAGTCCTGGAAAATTAGCAGTGTGGCAAGGACTTTCACCATCAGAAGAGAAGATTCTTGAGGTGTCACTCATCCCCACGTGTTCCGAAAGTAGCATAGTACCGTGTTACAGAACAGAATTTGTAGTATTGGTATAAAGCCTTTGATACGGTCAGTCATATTAAGCTGCCCGAAGACGTCGAAAGCACTACACTCCAGTCCTGTTTGAAACATTGGGTCATAAACTATATGCCATACATAAGTGGAATTCGGGAACAAGAAGTTCAATCCCTGTAGAGTGCAAGAGGAGGCTAAGATCTTGCAGGTGCGTCGGAACAACTTTTCGATGCAGTATCTGCTTGGGTGCTTTAGGCAAAACCATCCAAATCATCATCTCGCCCATCATTTCAGGAGAGATTTTCATGGTATAGTGACACAGATACATATGAATATTAAGCAGTTTTAAACATCAGGGCTAACCGAATTGTTGGATGTTAATTGTTTGCCGTGGAAGACCTTCTCGTCATTATACCCTACACCACTATGTGGGGAGGGTATTATAAGTTGGTTTTGGCCAACAAGTTTGTAACGCATCGAAATAATGGTCGTAGACCCATACATATATATATCAAAATTAATGTTTCGACGAGCTGAGTCGATCTGGCTATGTGTGTCCGTCCGTCCGTCTGTCCGTCCGTCTGTCCGTCTGTCCATCTAAACCTTGTAATCACGCTACAGGTCGCAATTTTGATCGGATCGTCAAGAAATTTTGCATGTTGATAGGGGTCCCGGAGGGGAAGAAGCCTATTGATTTTGGTGATGGTCGGATAATATTTAGGGGTCGGAAAGGGCAAAAAACTTAGGTGGATAAAATGACAACGTTTTTTTCCAAAGCGAATATCTCAGCTTCTATACGGGGTATACCAAAAACAAAACCTGATAATGAAAGAAGAAAATATCACCTTTCTAATGATGTAAAGCAGGTGCTCGTAGGTAATCAAACAACGAAGATATAACAATAGTAGCAAATAAAACCCCAATTTTCATGTTTGCGATTTTAATTATATTGACGAATATCACAGCTTTGGTTGAAAACTTTCCAAAAGCAAAGTCTGACTATGAAAGTAGAAGATCCCGTCTTTACAATGATGCAAACTAGGTCGGCGTAGGTAACCAAATAACGGAGATATCGCAATAGTCGGTAATACATCCCATTTTTCTATTTTTTTGGAAATCACGCTACAGGTCGCAATTTTAATCGGATCGTCACGAAAACTTAAGGGTTAATGGGGGTTTCACAGATGAAGAAGCCTATTGATTTTGGTGTTGGTCGGATAATAATTAGGGGTCGGAATGGGCAAACACTTATTTGGAGAAAAGTCAACATTTTATTTTAAAACCAATATCTCTGTTTCTTTAAGAGGTATATCAAAAGCAAAACCTGTCAAGGAAAGTAGAAAATATCACCTTTATAACGATGTAAATTTGGTTGTCGTAATTGGTCAAATAGCAGAGATATGGCAATAGTCGATAATGCATCCCATTTTCCGATTTTCTTGTAATCACGCTACAGGTCGCAATTTTGATCGGATCGTCACGAAATTTTGGGGGTTAATGGGGGTCCCAAAGAGAAAGAAGCCTATTGATTTTGATGATGGTCGGATAATATTCAGGGGTCGGAATGGGCAAACACTTATTTGGAGAAAGGTCAACGTTTTATTTCAAAGCCAATATCTCTGTTCATTTAAGAGGTACATCTAAAGCAAAACCTGGCAAGGAAAGTAGAAAATATCACCTTTACAAGGATGTAAAGCAGGTTGTCGTAGGTGGTCAAATAGCAGAGATATGGCAATAGTCGATAATGCGTCCTATTTTCCAATTTTTTTGTAATCACGGTTTTTTTGTAATCGGTCGCAATTTTCATCGGATCGTCACGAATTTTTTGGGAGTTGATGCGGGTCCCACAGAGGAAGAAGCCTATTTAGTTTGGTGATGGTCGGATAATATTCAGGAGTCGGATTAAGCGAAAAGCTTATGTGGAGAAATGTCAACGTTTTTTTTATGCGAATATCTCCGCTTCTGGTTGGAGTATTCCAAAAGGAATACCCCTCAATGGCAGAAGAAAAGATCTCGTTTATATTGATGCAAAGTATGTTGGCGTAAGTGAGCAAACCGAGATATTGCAAAATTCAGTAATATACCCAATATTTCCATTTTTTGTAATCACGCTACAAGTTGGAATTTTGATCGGATAGTGACAAAATTTTTGGGGGTAGATGGGGGCCCCACAGAGGAAGAAGCCTATTGATTTTGGTGATAGTCGGATAATATTTAGGGGTCGGAATGGGGAAAAACTCATTTGGAGACAAATTCACAGTTTTTTTCTTTGTGAATATATCGGCTTCTAGTAGGGGTATACCAACCGCAAAGCCTGTCTATGGAAGAAGAAAATATTACCTTTACATTGGTGTAAAGCAGGTTGGCGAAGGTGGTCAAACAAGGGAGATACCACAATAGTCGGTAATGCATCCAATTCTTCCATTTTTTGCAATCAAGCTACAGGTCGTAATTTTGATCGGATGGTCACGTAATTTTGGTTGCTTATGGGGGTCCCAGAGAGAAAGAGGCATATTATTTTTGGTGGTAGTCGGATTATATTCCCTAAAAGAAATGTTTATCAGTGAAAAGCTTATGCACAGGGGTAGTGGTGTAGGGTATCACATGGTCGGCTCCGTCCCGACTATAGCCTTTGCTCACTTGTTCTTATTAACTTTGCTCAGCACTTTCGTCTGTTTGGGATTTTCTCAAAAGAGTGATGCTGAGAAGCCTGATAGGATGCTTCTGTAGACCCTTTTTGAAAGAAAGGTATTAATTAACTTTATTTTAGCAACATGGTCCTTGAAAAAGACCTTATCTTTACCCGAAAATGTCTCTCCAATCACACCCAAAAAATAAAACAACTTCTTTAAAAAATATTTATTTTTATTTCAAAACCGCAACTAATTTAAGATTGTATATATTTGTCTGTATGTATGTAGTTAGTGCAGTGCATTTAAATTAAATTCTTATAAAAAAACGCTATTCTAGTTTATGTTTAAATACAAACTTCATACTTTCTTTTCTTCGGAAAATCGATAAACAATTTCCCGCCCTTTTCAGTGAGAGTTAATATTAAACAAAAAGTTTTAAATAAATAATAACTTATTAAAGAAATTTCCCTAAATAATTACAAAGCGTTTGTCGATCGCTCTTAAGCTTGTTTCGATTTGGCCCCAGATGGTATTGGTGGTGGTGGAACATCGGGTACATTGCTATCTGCACTTTTCGAACCGTTTTTAATGGCTTCAAAATCCGGGGCAGAAGGTGCTTCGTCGTTGTCTGCCGGTGTGGGTGGTGGTGGCGGTGGTGGTGGTGTTGCAGCTTCTGTACTTGGTTGCGGTTGGGGTGCTGGTGGAGTTGGTGGCAATTGTGGTGCTGGAGTTGGATAAGAATCATCTTTGGGTATGGCATTACTTAGGGGGAATTGCGGACCAGTTGGTAAATAGCCATAGGGTGGTAAAAATTGTTGTCTTAGAACTGGGGGATATTTATAATAAAGTGGTGGATATTGATTGAAGGCATAGGGTGGCAAGTAAGGAGATTGTGCTGCGGCCTGTGGTTGAGGATAAACGGGTTGTCTAAGTGGTATTAGTGAGGGTGGTAGACCATATTGATTCAGGGGTATGGGTAATTGTTCTGAGGGCATTTTATCCTCTCCTGATTTGGGGTCCTTTGGGGCTGGTGCTGCCATAAGCATGGTGGGTGGCTGTACCGTGGGTGCTGGTGCCTCAGCACCTGCTGCTGTGGGTGGTGTCTGGGCCTCGGCGGGCTTTGTTTCTGGTGCTGGGGCATTTGGCGGCAAGGGATAGCCCGGATATGGTTGGGGTTGGGGACCCAATGGTTGTCCCATTATTTGTGGTGGAAATTGTGGTACCGGCAGGGGATAGGGTAACTGTAAGATACATGAAATTTGTTAATTATTCTCTTTGATAAAAAATTAAATTATCTTGATACGAACCTGTTCCTTGGGCATTAAATGAGGTGCTATAGGTTGCCCGAATCTCACCACATGGGGATTATAGTAACTCGTATACGGACCATATGGGCCAAAGGGGGCATAATGGGCAATTCCAGATTCATGAATGGTTGGTTGTATCACCGGATATGCTCTACTTTGTACCAGGTTTTCATCTGTTGTTATGAGGGCATTGTAGATTTTCGGTTTACGTCGTAGGCCGGTCTTTGTTTGGCCGGAGGATGTTGTTACGATCACCAGTAGTGTCACAAATAATAAAAGCTGTAAAAAATAAATGGACATTTTTTATTAATTTATTTTTCTGAGACTGTGTATTCGGTAAATATACATAATTGTCTACATTGGGTGTGTTTTTATACCCTCAGCCTTTAGGCTAAAGAGGGTATTTACACTTTGATACGGCCAAAAATGTGGCCCATCGAAATAATGGTTTTAGACCCCAAGTATGTTTGTACGGTATCCCTTTCAGACAATTTTGAGTCGATCTAGCAAAGTCCGTCCGTCTGTCTGTCTGTCTGTCCGTCTGTCTGTCTGGGTGGCTGGTGCGCACGATAACTCTCGAACGGATCAATCGATTCGGTTTAAATTTTGGGTATCGAAATATTTTGTCCAGATTTGATTTAAGTTCGAAGATGGGCCATATCGGTCCACTCCTGCAGGTACCTCCCCCACAAAAGTTCAAAAATGTTCGGAAAATTGTCCGCGCGATAACTCTTGAAGGGAGTAACCGAATTAGTCCATACTTTGCACATCGTGACATTTCTACCAGACATGGATGAGGTTCCAATATGGACCCTATTGGTTCACTCTTTCGGGTAGCTCCCACACAAAATTTTGCTTAAGTGCAGTTTAAGGCCTGCTCTCGAATCGCTTTGATTTTTATTGCAGCCACTTGTATTCACTACCCCCATTACGACGATATAATTTTTTTCAGGAGCAAGTCCATATATCCTCAGAAATCAGCACGAAAACTGCAAACAACCCATATAATACCATGTGTCGTAGTTGGAGTGCACGATAACTCTCGAACGGATCAACATATTTGGTTAAAATTTTGGGTCTTTCAATATTTTGTCCAAACTTAGTTTAAATTCTAAGATAGACCATATCGGCCCACTCCTTCCGATACCTCCCCCACAAAGGTTCAAAATTTGTCGCCAAGCCTCTAGGAGGGAATAACCGAATTGAGCCAAACTTTGCTATTGGTAATATTTCTTTCAGGCATAGATCGAGTTCTAATATGGACTATATCGGTCCACTCATTTGAGTACCTCCCACACAAAATTTGGAAAAAGTATAGTTTAACAACTCCTCTCTGATCTTATTAATTTGTGACGCAGCAGGTTGCACTTGCGGCCCCTGTTACGACGTTGTAATTTTTTCGTGGGAAAGTCCATACTTCCTGAGATAATGACCCAAAAAGGTCCAGAAAATCCTACCGGCACCACCTAAACTGGCTACTGTGTAAAATAACCCTTTAAGAGAGAAATCGATTTAGCTCTAACTTTGTAAAGTGAAAAGTAAAATTGTAATATATTTAAATTCAGAAAATTAAGTACAACATTTTTAATTATATAGTCTGTAAGGAAAATATCCATAGAATTATGAAGAAAAAAATTATTTCCTACAGATTTGTATTAGGTCCGAATATGTACTACATCGGATCACCCAAAGTTTGGAAAAAATGCACTCGTCTTGGATCATTCTAAATTTTGTTGCAACATGTAGTTTTTTGCGGCCCTTTCCATCCTGGAAAATTTTCCCAACAGCTAAAAAACCTACAGAAGTATTGTGTTAACTTTTTTTCTTCGGGTACGTGGCTGAGGGTATATCTCTGTCGGCTCAGCTGACTGATACTTTCTTACTTGTTCTAGGGTAATTCGTTCCAGCAAAATTGCTTAATAAATTCCCAAACGTAATTCATTACTTGTCATATTTTTACTCATTGACAGGAGACCTTCAGGTTTTGGTTTCTTTTTAATATTTTCAATATTCTCTTGACCAGCAACAGCTTTGACCAACAAACAAGAGTTTTGTTTTGTTGTTCTTAGCTAATCCAACCAGACGTCGGCTCGTCGGTTCTCATAAAAAGGGTGTGTGTTTGAGTTTGTTGCCTTTCCATTATTGCAAGAATTCGAATAATTCTATGTAACACTTGGATTGCATAACATTCCATTAGGTGAAGTGGAAAGTGTTGCACTCGCGGAAAAATTATAGTTAATAAGTACAAAGTGAAGTAGTGCAGTAGATAGTGGGTTAGATTACAAAATAAGGTAGGCCCTGGTTCAAATCTCGACGGAAGAGGATTTTTTTTTTCAAAATGATTTACGACTGTTTTCAAAAAAAGACCAAGCAAAAATACTCATTATAAAACCCCCTACTAACCTATTAAATAAGTAGTTAAATAACTAGTTTCTAAAAGTGGTGACTACTTATTTAAGTACTTCATTAAGTGGCCAAAAAATAACTAATTATTTCGCGCGACATGTAAAAATAATGGGTTAGTAGGGGGTTTTGTAATGGGCATTTTTGCTGCGGAGGCTCACGTTCCCCTCCAGATGAAATCCACATAAAGTCCTCAACAGACATACATTTGTTCCCACAACATCCCCGAAGAGACTTCTCTCATATCAATGACTACCCGCCGAACGGTGTGTCTTACGACTCCAATTGTAGAGAAGTTTTTAACGGCTGAAATTCGCAGGAAATGTCGCCTACATTACACTGAGAGGATTTGCCACCGACGAAAATGTTGATATTCTGGTCAGGGATTGAATAGCAGACCTTCTGCAAAGCGGACGTGCTTACCAGTGCACCACGGTGGCTCCCCATGTCCCCTGGCATTCTAAAAACCAACTTCGGCATATGCATCAACACAATAGGATAGCACAAAAATGTTTAATAGGAAATAGCGCCACCCAGAGGAAAAGGGCTACAATAAATAAGCAAGGACAACAACCACTTCACAAATGCAGGTTTGTGTTGTTTAGAGCTCGAATATGTTCTCTCTCCTACATGCATATGGGTTCCCTTTTAGGTATTGCCATATTGAAATACCTAAATTCAGTATAAATTCAGTTTGATTTTGTGCATTAAGAATGTGGATGAATTAATTCGTATTAAGACCAGTTAATGCAAATTAACGCATCCGTCTGTCTAGGGTATTATGTATAAGAAGCCGAGATCATACAATCATCCGCATGCGTAACGATAAAGGTTAAACAGTTCCCTGCCTTCACGTACGACTGGAGTCCACACATATAATTGATTATCCAACTTTTCAATCTTGGCCCGTGGGTAGACTGATGGATGTCTTCAAACAACATGGAGTGCTTGACAGTATACAAGGTTTTTAATAAGCCGAGCGCCACAAAAACTATCCCATTGCAATGCTTTTTCTTGTTTTAGACCTCGTGAGATCGTGGAGATGGCGTGTAGCGCTGTTGTAGTGCTACTTACGAAACCCATGCTTATGATCGGCAATAGATGGCAGCCCCATCACTTAGGATATGCTACAGCAATCCAATCATCTACTTAGCTGAAAAAGATAGCGATTTACCAAATTAACGCAAGTAAAAATTTACAACAACAAAAGAGGATGTAATGGCGAAGTGGCAATTGAATTCTCCGTGAAGCATCGAGGCTTGCACAACTCGAACTGTAAATGACCACGTCTTAGGTATAAGCGAAATAAGATAGAGTAAAAGCGATGAACTTCTCACAGAAAACGGCAACTACCACGCAAACCAATCATTTCGAAATCGGTACGAATTTCGGATGCTACGTTCTATTTCGGATTCAAAATCGTAAAGAAAGGTTGAGAATTTTCGTAATGTACTCAACTTCGGGCTCATCCAGCTGTTTCAAACGAAAAATAGCGCCTCACAGAGGAAAATGGCAGCAATAAATAAGAAAAGACTCCAACCACTGAGTAATAGATGGCAGTCGCATCACCTAGGAGTTGCTATAGCAATCCAATCATCTACTTAGCTGAAAAAGATAGCGATTTACCAAATTAACGCAAGTACAAATTTACAACAACAACCACGGAGGATGTAATGGCGAAGTGACAATTGAACTCTTCGTGAAGCATGGAGGCTTGCACAACTCGAACTGTAAATGACCAATTCTCAGGTATAAGCGAAATGAGATGGAGTAAAAGCGATGAACTTCTCACAGAAAACGGAAACTATCACTCAAACCAATCATTTTGAAATCGGTACGAATTTCGGATGCTACGTACGATTTTGGATTCAAAATCTTAAAGAAAGTTTTTAAGACTTTTCTCTCCGAATTCGGAACGAATTTTGAAATAAATGGGTGAAAACTCCTCTATGGAAATCGATTAAAAATCGGAACGATTTTTTCGGAAGCCGCTTCCGAAGTTGTTCAGACTGGACTTCCAAATAGCGGCGAAAGCGAAGATGGGATCATAATGTTGAAGGACGTTAAACTGTCGTTTCAGACATTGTAACCAATATCTTCACATAGTATACAGTGCTAAGATGCCGAAGACACAGTGAAATATGGATTCTACGCATAATTCACATTTAGGGATACCAGAAATCGATTTCGGTTAATCGATTATTAGCCGTAAAATTTATAAAAGTCGTAGTCGACACTTGAACGACACTTGGACGAAAGCCGGATAATCGATTATTCTTAATCGACTTTCGGAAGACGGAGTCAACTATTATATGTAGTCAACCATTAGTCGTAGTCCATTCTTATTCGTAGTCGACAATTAATCGTGGTCGACTACTAGTCGTAGTTGACTATTGGGTGTGCTAAATCCGCGTAATCGAAAATAGCGCCACCCAGAGGAAAATGGCTACAATAAATAAGCAAGGACATCAACCACTGCACAAATACAAGTTTGCGTTTTTTCTAGGCAAATATAGATGACAGTTTCACCACATAGGATACGCTACAGCAGATAAATCATATACTTAGCTGGAATAAAAACCATTTACGAAGCTAATACAGGATTTTATGATAATGACCTTTGGCACACAAAATTTACAAACTCTTCGTGAAACATCGAGGCTAGCGCAACTCGAACTACAAATGACAACCTATAAGATTGTCGTCTTATACCCTAGACAGACGGCAGCGTTCATTTGCATTAAGATCTGCATTTAATTTTTTCCTGACAGACAACAGTTCGACTTACGGAAGACGTAGTCAACTATTATTCGTAGTCAACCATTAGTCGTAGTCTATTATTATTCGTAGTCGACTATTAATCGTAGTCGATTATTAGTCGTAGTTGACTATTGGGTGTGTTAAAACCGCGTAATCGAGGGTACTTTTTTATACATATAACCATCACGGATCGCATCAACGAAAATGGTCGATTATATTCGATTATAATCGGTTTTCGGCGAAATAATCCACTAACCGAAAATTGAGTTTTAAGTTTTTCACGAAAACCGAATAATCGAAAAACCGATTATTGCATTTCACTGCGTATCCCTAATTTACATCTAGCCTTAATGAAATTCGAAAACGAGACATTTTAATTAATTCAATGCAAAAAAGTGGAGCGACAACATTAACACCGTTCAAGCATGGATGCGGAGTTGAAAACAATAACGGAGAGCGACTCATAGAACTGTGCCAAACAGCTTGTCATTGGTGGCTCCATTTTCCCGCACAAGAAGATTATAAATACCAATGGGCATCGCCGAGCGGCACCACGTAGATCACATATACATACGTGTGTGGAATATGGAGAACTTCCCTGCCAGACGTCAGAACCAAAAGAGGCGCTGATGAAAGGCGCTACAGCATCGATGTGCATGGTTGTATCCTAAGGGAGTTAGTATTAAACTTTAAAGTGCATTCTCGAGAGAAACCTGCGACTATGGTCTTGAGATTTAAAGACGTCGAGGTCGTTATAGAGATCATTGGAACCGAAGTACCCCTCCCCTGGACGATTCCAATATGCGAGAAGGTACCGGTGCTGGTGTCTATTGTGGAAGTCTATGTCTTGAAATGGATTCACTTTTAGATAGTTATTGTGCCAACCAGCCATTTTCATTGGTCCCTGTAGGATTTTTAGAGAGTTTGGGTCATTATGTCAGGAAGCTTGGACTTGCCCATGAAAAAATATGTCGCTATAAACTGGGCAACAAATAGTAGCTTCGGTAAAATTTTCTAAATGATCTTTGAACAGCCTTTAAACTGCACTCTAACCGAAAATGTTGAACTTTTAAGGAGATAAATCTACATACTGCAGGGTGTTACAACAACAACCTTGTAACACCCTGCAGTATGTAGATTTATCTCCTTATAAAGCCATGTGGAGGAACCCTGTTGGAGTTCTCAGGCGGAATTGTGGCAAGTTTAAATATTCTTCAATTGCTTTGGACTTATCGCTTCATATGTGATCAAAAAGTTTTCTTTGTCTGAAACCAAGTTTTGCCGGCTAGTGACTTTAGGACCTTGTTCCTGCATCTCAGCCTGAAGCTGGTAGCTGTGGCATGCACGGACTACGTGAACTTACTGTCGAATCTGACCCCTAGAATCCCGACGTAGTTAGCGGCCCGATTTCTGTTACCATCAACCAGGACAATCAGCTCTGTGCTCATCTTCGTAGTCATGTGGTGAACATATTGGCCGTAGACTTGGTGGCGAATAATTGCATATTCCTCGCGCGAAAAAATCTATGAAAAAATCAGATAGGAGTTCATCCTTTCACAAATAACATTAGGGAAGGTACTCGGAAGTACCCGTCGCATACGTAAAGTTGTTAATGTCATTTGGAAGAGGTGGAATACAGAAAAGGTAGAGGTTAAATAGTTCCCGAGTCTACGGGACTTCGATGTCTTGTTCCTTAATTCCACTTACGACTGGCGTTCACACATATAATTGATAATCCAACGTTTCAAACTTGGCCGGAGGGTAATCTGCTCGATATCATGCAGCAGCGTAAAATGTTTGACAATATCAAAGTCTTTAAAAATGTCGAGTGCCGCCAACACGACTGATCTGGTTTAGTTCTCGACTAACATGTGTGGAGATGGTGTGCATCGCTGTTGTACTGCTATTCTGCTATTCGGAACCCATGCTGATGATCGGCAACTAGATATCTATTTCTGACTATGCGAAGGAGCAAAAGCTTCAATGGTCTTTGCTACGAGCACCAAAAGCGAAATAGGTCGGTCGGTACGATACATCTTGCCTGGCTTCAGTAGAGGGACCACTTGTCCATTTTCCAGACATCAGGCATGACATAAGTGGTTACCCAACTCCCGGTTCATCCAAATTTTTCTGCACTACCATGGAGATTCCGTCAGGGTTAATTTCTTTCAACATTTTCAAATCATCCATTTACAATTGTGGTGGTTCCTCCTCGGCGGGAAGAGATCTAATGCGAATTTGTAGTCTTCTCTTCGTCTATTCCGTTTGCCGGTCGCTCCTAGGGTATGTCGTACCCCATTGCCGAACGTGAATGAAGTCCTATTTTCCTCTTTCCTAGGATTCGAGAATGACAATGTTTCGGTACCAACGTCTTAACTCTTCAGACGATCTAGCCACTTGTTCCGTTCGTGCTCGCTGACCAACCAGTTAACTCCCAGTGTCAGCTATCAAACGCTGGGATCACTGAGATTCGCTCGCGCAGCTCATCACACTCATTTGCTAGTCATGTCTTATCAGCAAGGAAATTTCGTCTCACTTCTGGTATTCGATTAGCAGGAACTTTGCAATGCTCCAGCTGATTGAATACCCGAATGATTCAGCAATGATGATTTTCCAGAACGTCCTTTCTGCTATCCGAACATCAGAAGGGTGGTCATGTCAGAGATGATGAAGTGCGGTGGTCAGCTGAGACAATTATAGTGAGATGATCTGACCCAAGTACAACGACGTCACTTGTCGTTTGTAAAAACCAGGTGATACGATGGTTATGTCTGGCGAACTCTCTGCTAATTGTATTTGAGCTATCAAACTGCTCAGTTATTACCTAGGACCGACTGTCACAACTCATGATGTACATTAAAATTCCATAAAACCTGACAGCTATGATCTCACAAAACGGGCTAATCTAGGTCGGTCCTATAACCAGGAGTACATCTATTACACCAACTCTACCTCAGTAGTTCCACACCTGACTGGCTCCACCAATAAATTCCCCTCCATGCATTAGGTCCAAGTGTAGTAATGACTTTAATGGACAGTACCTAGGACCGAAAGCCACAATTCATCATGACTCAAGACCAGTCAGTTATGACTTTCCAAAAGTGGTAAGTAACTCTACCTCAGCAATTCCACGCCTGACTCCTACACCCATACGAGTCCGGAACAACCCCTGAGATGCACCCAAACACGACATCTATTGCGTCTCGCCGAAGCTTGAGTGTTGTAGATCCGGATGTGAAACACCGAGAACATCTATACTGGTCCTGACTTTTCATCCGTACCGGCAGAAGAAGTTTTACATTGCCCAAAGTTTCGGCAAAATTGTGAGGGAGGTACACGAAGGTGTTTTCCAATATATACCTTCTTAGAATTTGATTTATGTTTGGAAGCAATTATTAAGGTGTTCAAAGTTTCAGTCAAATCTGATACTCAATTCGGAAGTTATCGCAGGTGTGAAATGGTTTTTTAGAATTTTTGAGTTTGTCCCCGAACAAATTTTACCATAGTAATAGAATAACCTGCTGCAAAAAAAAGAAAATAAAAACATTTAAACGATCTGAGACATTTTGAACTTTTGTGTGGGAGGTGTCCGAATGAGTGAACCGTGGTAGATCATATTCGAACATCTATTTCTGTAGGAAATCTTACAATGTGCAAAGTGTGAAACAAATCAATTACTTCCTTCGAGAGTTTTTGCGCACATCATTTTAGAGAATAATTTTGAAATTATGTTGGGGAGGCACCCGAAGGGGCTGACCATTTTCGAAACATAACTGAGTTTGGAAAAAATATTAAGAGGACCGACTCAAAATTGACTGAAACAAATTTCGTCAGAACCATTTTTCGATGAGACAAGTTTTGATTGTATCAAAGTGTATGTAACATTATTATCCTAAGGTCTTGCCTATATCCAACAACTTCTTTCGGTACCTTCCTCACAAAAATTCAACATTGTTCTCCACATCTATAATCCTAATATGATTTTCAATACTTCAACACACATGTTTTTTTCGAGTGTATAATATATTCATTAGAATTTGCTTAGGAATGTCCCTCATGTCCATCAAATTCCCATTTAACAAGTATTTATTTTCCAGCTTTAGTGTGACCATAATTTCTTAAGAGTTTCATTCATTCATTCATACACACCTACCAATAACCAACCGATCGCAATGAAAAGAATCCAACAATGCATACGCAAAAAACAACAAAATATTCAATATCTACCAGTCATTTTGACGGAAGTTTCAATTTATAAACTAATCACATTAATTGCCACCTAATCTTATTAGCGCAGCAAAAAGCCCATTGTAAGACATGGGTATGGCAAGATTTTATTTATCAATTCAATTGATTCTGATTTGAATGGGTTATAGTGGTTAAATTAGTGTAGGTTTCCAGTTTCAAGTTAACCACCCCACAAGTTTTATGATTGAATGACATGTAAAACTTAAATAGTTTGACACTTCAAAGGTGACAAGCAAATGTATGGTTTTTGGGTGTCTTTCAGAGTTTGCATGTTCTACAAAAGAAATAAAAATGATCGATCGTTGGAAATGATTGGTCTTATGTTTGATTTCGATCGAAATAGTATTAGATGTAGATTGTTAGATATGAACATATGTTTATGACTTAGCAGCATTGAATAGAATTAGAACGACCTAAAACTTATGAATTTCTAATTGAAACTTAAGTCTCAACTCTAAACGCTGCACACTGATCGAAATCACTGATTAGACGGCGCGAAAGTAAAAAAATCAAACTATAAAATTGCGAAATGTTTTCCATACTTTCGATTACAGTCAGTCTGCCGACTAAAATTTTGTTTTTAGTTTGTTGTTGCTGTAAATATTCTTTAAGCTATTCACTATCCAATTCAAGGAACTTTGCTGCATCAGATGTTAAGATAATTGTTGCAAAATATCTAACTTCATATTTTTTTAATTGTTAAATAAATTCTTAGTTAAACTAAACAAAGTTTATTATACCCTCCACCATAGTATGGAGAGTATATTAAGTTTGTCATTCTGTTTGTAACACATCGAACTAATCTCTTGCGACCCTATAAAGTATATATATTCTTGATCAGGATAAAATTCTAAGACGATCTAGCCATGTCCGTCTGTCCGTCTGTCTGTCCGTCTGTTGTAATCACTCTAGCGTCCGCAATAATTGAGATAGAGTGCTGAAATTTTGCACCCGAGGGTCTTTTTTCCATAGGCAGGTCAAGTTCGAAGATGGGCTATATCGGTGCACTTTTTGGTATAGCCCCCATATAACGGTACCTCCGGATTTGAGGTATTTTGACGTTCTTCGCCACATTTGCAGACCGAATTAGCTATAATTTGGCACTTAGGCTTCCTAGTGATCAACAAACTTATATCCCAAAGGATATGGGCATAGGTCCATGTTTTGGTATAGTCCCCATATAACGGTACCTCCCGATTTTCGGTATTTTGAGAATTTTAGCCACAATTTTTAACCGAACTATCTGCATTTTGACATTTTAAGTTATCAGTGGTCATTAAACATCTCCACGAAACATCGTCAACATAGGTCCATGTTTTGGTATAGCCCCCATATAACGGTACCTCCCGATTTTCGGTATTTTGAGAATTTTAGCTACAATGTTTAACCGAACTAGCTGTAATTTGTCATGTTAGGTTCTCAGTGGTCATGAAATATCTCCACCAAGCATCGTCAACATAGATCCATGTTTTGGTATAACGGTACCTCCCGATTTTCGGTATTTTGAGAATTTTAGCCACAATATGTAACCGAAATATCAGCAATTTGACATTTGAGGTTCTCAGTGGTCATGAAACATCTCCACCAAACATCGTCAACATAGGTCCATGTTTTGGTATAGCCCCCATATAACGGTACCTCCCAATTTTCGGTATTTTGAGAATTTTAGCTACAGTTTTTAACCGAAATAGCTGTAATTTGACATCTGAAGTTCTCAGTGGTCATAAAACATCTCCAACGAAACATCGTCAACATAGGTCCATGTTTTGATATAGCCCCCATATAACGGTATCTCCCGATTTTCGGTATTTTGAGAATTTTGGCTGCAGTTTTTAACCGAACTAGCTGTAATGATTGGTATTTTGGGAATTTTAGCTACAATTTTGTCTATTCAAAAATAATCGTCAATATAGGTCCATGTTTTGGTATATCCCCCCATATAACTGTACCTCCCGATTTTCGGGAATTTTCAGTGGTCACGAAATTTCTTCACTAAAATTCGTCAACATGTGTCCATTTTTGAGGGTCTACATTGTTTTGATGAAACTACCCTCAATTTGACTCTTGAAGTTCCCTGCAGCTATAAAACTTTTCCGCCAAAAAATTTAAAGATAGGTTGACTCTTTGATATAACCCCGTAGGTGGTACCTTTCACCTGATCACATTTTTTTTAGATTAGATCAGATAACACTGTGCAACAAAATGGAGGTGAAAGTCTGGGGCAAGGAAAATTCCTCTTGGGGAAGAAAGGCCTTGGTGAGTGAGTATGTTATGAACCCCGAAGGACAGATCCGCCGTGAGTCGAACTTCCGCGTTATGGCGTTATGAAATTTTTGTTAGAGACCCTGTGGGCCATCAGGAATTAGCGTTATATCTTTGTTCACTGTTGCTTAAGTGCTCTACAACAACAACAAACAAAGATATAATGCTAATTCATGATGGTTTACAGGTCTCCTGCAAAAACTTCGTCACGTCATAACGCGGAAGTTCGAATCACGGCGCATCTGTCCTTCGGGGTTTTTAATATACACACCCCAAGTGCTTTCATCTCCAAAAGGAATTATCTCTGTCCCAACATTTGTGTTCACAGTGTAATTTAAGGCAGTAGGAGTCTAACCATTGTCGAAAAGTTGTTCCACCCAAAATTGTAAAAGGACCCTAATTATTCCATTTTAATTAAGACTATTTTATGGTGGAGGGAATAAAAAGTTCGGCCCGGCCGAACTTAACGACTTTTTACTTGTTTTTTATTAATAGGGGAGGGTGTAAGTTTTATGAAAAAAATTGTTTGGGGCCTGGAGGTACATAGTTATATTATATCAATAGACAGCAGAATCCTATGCAAATGCATATATGGTTAGGATGGCCGTAGAGAAAATCCGATTAGACAGAAATTCGTTTTATCACAAAATAAAACGAATTAGGCCCAGACATTTTTGCATATTTTGCATATTTTGACATATTTTTACATATTTGCAGAAAATGAGCAAATGATGCAAAAATCTATACAAGGATTTGTGGTCTATATATCCCACCGAAATTTGGTACTTAGTCTTCATTGGGGGTATAAAACCTTCCACCTGAAATTTGTCGGTATAGGTCCACGTCTTCATATAGCCCCCAGAGAACGGTATCTTCGGATTTCTGGTATTTTGAAGGTTGAGGCCGTGCTGCTTCCTAAGAGAATAATGTGGCATATAAGGCTGGTAATCTGCAATCAATAGCAACGGGTAGCGCACGAAAGAGGTAACGGCAGACAGGGAGAGAGAGAGGAGGAACGTACTTTCCATTAGAAAAAAAGAAAAATGAACAAGTAAAAAAGTATCAGTCGGTATTGCCGACAGAGATATACCCTCAGCCTATGTGAATTGAAACTTTCATCTACGGCCAGATCTAATGTATTCGATAGATATCACGCCCACTAGTCATTTCAGTGGGTCATCGTATAACTTTTGGATCAGTATGCCAGGAAGCATGGATTTGTCTACGGAAAACACAATATCGCTGTAAACAGAACCACAACTAACATTATCGGTATATATTTCCAAATGATTTTCGATCAGACCTTAAATTGCACTCAGACATAAATGTTTAACTTTTGTGGGGGAGTTACCCTAAGGAGAGGACCGATGTGGGCCATTTTAGAAGTTAAACTAAATTTGAACAAAATATTTGGACATTTTTTTAAATATTGGGGGAAGTACCGGAAGTTGTGGACCGGTATTGCCCATCTTCGAACTTTAACAAAGTTTGGACAAAATATGACGAAGGCCAAATTTTGGACCAAATCGGTTGATCACTTCGAGAGTTATCCTGCTCTCCAGCCACTACATATGGTGCCATAGGGGGTTTTTACCCATTTCGGGCTGTTTTCTCAAGAAATATGGACTTGCCTCTGAAAAAAAGTTTACTCTCGTAATGGAGGCAGCGAATGCAAGTTGCTTCATCAAAAATCAAAGTGATTCGAGAGCAGGCCTTAAAGTGAACTTATTCGAAAATTTGTGTGTGAGGTACCCGCAGGAGTGGACAAATATAGTCCATATTCGAACCTGATCTATATCTGATAGATATATTGGGATGTGTAAAGTATGGGCCAAAACGGTCACTCCCTTCAAGAGTTATCGTGCGCACAATTTTTCCTAACATTTTTGAACTTTTGTGGGGGAGGTTCCTGAAGGAGTGGACCGATAAGGTTTATCTTCGAACTTAAACTAAGTTTGGACCGAATGGGCAGATGCGTTCGAGAGTAATCTTGCGCTCCAACCACTACACACGGTGTCATAGGTTTTTTTGCACCTTTCAGGCTATTTTCTAAGGAAGTATGGAACTGCGCCTGCTGAAACTTGTACCGTCGTATGGGGGGCAGTGAATACAAGTTGTTACAACAAAAGTCAAAGTGATTCGAGTGCAGGTCCTAAACTGAACTTTACCGAATTTTGTGTGGGAGGTACTCGAAGGAGTGGACCGATTGACTCCATATTGGAACCTCATCTAAGTCTAGTAGAAATTTCACGATGTTCAAAGTTTGGACCAAATTGAGTACTCTCATCAAGAGTTATCGCGTGGTGTGGACCGATATAACCCATCTTCAAACTTAAACTATATTTGGACAAAATACTACGAAAGCCAAATTTTGGATCGAATCGGTTGATCCGTTCGAGAGTTATCGTGCGCTCCAGCCAGACAGACAGACGGACGGATTTCGTCCAAACATACTTGGGGTCTAAAATCATTATTTCGATGAGACACATTTGCCCTTATGAAAGTGTATATTTCCTCGTTAACATAAATGTTGAGGGTATAATAAGTGGCAGGGTGAAAAAAATCTAAATGTTCGGGCCCAAAATGAAGTCCGAAAATTCTACCAAAGAGTGAAACATCAAAGTGATGGCTTCGGCAAAGGCACATCTTTATGTAGAGACGAACAAGGGTATCTGGTAACAGATAACATTTCTTTTCAATATGTTGGTATCCAACACTACCGAAAGCGACGAAGATACCGCAGAATCAAACCCAGGAGATAGTATTAAATGTATACCGCCCGGCAAAGATGAGGTAAAGGCAGAAATAACCCGGTTGAAGAATAATAAGGCAGCAGGAGTCAATGGATTACCAGCCGAGCTGTTAAAAACCGAAGGCGACACGCTGATAAGGAGAATGCATTAGCTAGTTAGCTCCATCTGGTAGAGTTGTGTCGTTCACGAACGAACCGGTTCAAAGGAACGATTCCGTGAAAAGAACGAACGGATCCGTATCCAGCTCATTCTTTTATATCGTTCATTTAGATCCCCGATGGACGAGTCATTGCTGTCAAAACAAAACCACCACTATTAGCTTTGCATACACACAAGCAAGCAAAAAAAAAAACAAAAAAAAAACAAATGCATTGGTTTTGCAGTCAAACTCTAAACAAACGCTGCGTTAGCACATGCAGCACAATTTTCCACACAAAACAAACAATGATTCAGAGAGCTACTCTCGCTCAGTAACAGCACATCTCGGTCATATCTTTCTTTTGCATCATTCGTTCATTTGGTTCTTTCATATCAAAACCACCACCACCACTACGTTCAGAAACAAAACCACCCCCATTAGCACACAATGTGTCATTCGTGAACGAACATTTTCAAAAGAACGATTCGGTGAAAAGAACGACGGAGTCATATGCAGCAGAGAACGAACGACTTCAAAAGAAAATAACACAGTCAAATGTATTGTGGAACGAAAAAGAGCCAACGAACGAACTAAACGACCCGGATCTTTTTGGTGAACGGAATGAAAAAGATCGATCCGCTCAATGAACGAGATTGCCCAACACTACCATCTGGCAAGAAAAATGTGTACCCGATAATTGGAAAAGTGTCCCCCCCGTTCACAAGAGAGGAGATAAGACTGTGTGTTCAAATATAAGGGTATAAGTCTGTTCCCTATAAAAAGTGTCTGGGGTATTGGGTGAACGACTCAAGCCTATTGGTGGGTCATACCAATGTGGCTTTAGACCTGGCAAATCCACCATTGACCAGATTTTTAACTTGCGACAAATCCTGGAAAAAACCAAAGAGGTACAGATCGACAATTAATATAGTTTGTCGATTATAAAGCAGCCTTCGTCAGTCCTATATGAATTTTGTATTCGAGGCTTGTTTCGTTTGAGGATTGTTTTGAAATGCCTCGTTATTCTGATTATTTATTTATTTATTTATTTATTTATTTATTTATTACAACGATATAATATTTTTTTCAAGTTCGGGAATATACTATATCGGACAACTTCTTCGAATAACACCTTCCTCCATTTTTGCACCAACATTTTTCTTTAAATGCATTTTGAGAGCTATTCGTAGGAAATCTTCTCTTTACAAAAATTATTTTTTTTTTCATGTACAAGTCCATCCCTTATGACATAACGACCTAAAAAACTTTAAAAATCCTACGGCGATCAACTAAAAGGTTTGGTTGGCATGCCAACTATCGAAATAAATGACCCAAAATCAGTTCCAGTTTATCGGTCTATTTCCTCCTACTCCTTAAAATTTTAATACGAGCATGCGATATTATTTTTCTGCCTTCTGGTAATACAGAAGGTAGATTGTTTCTATTATTTTGTAATGGGATATTTGGCTAATGTGGCTCCCAATTTTACTGGGTGGTGATCGCAACCAGTTAAAAAAATGTATCTTCCAAGAAAATTGATTATTAACGTGTTCGACATAACGACCCGTTACCAAATAATGGGTTTTTATAGTATTTTTTGGTAGTCGTAACTGCTTACAAAAATACCCTACTAACCTATTATTTTAACAAGTAAGAAAAGCGTTAAGTTCGGTCGGGCCGAACTTTTTATACCCTCCACCACAAATTTCAGCCATTTCGGTGGATTAATGTGGCCACAACCTTCAAAATACCGAAATTCGGAAGGTACCGTTCTATGGGGGCTATATGATGGTGTGGACCTATACCTACAAATTTCTGGGGGAAAGTTTTATACGCCTGAAGAAGACTAAATACCAAATTTCAGCCATCTCGGTGTGATAATGAGGCTAAAACTTTCAAAATATCGAAAATCGGGAGATATTGTATTATGGGGGCTATATCAACACGTGGACCTATATAAACATTTTATGGTTGAAATGTTTCTTGGCCTCTGGAAACGCAAAATATAAAGTTACAACCGATTCTTTGGTCAAATGGGTCTAATACATTCAAAATATATTAAAATGACGCGTACTTTATAAGGGGCCTTATGTGGGGGCTATACCAAAACGTGGACCTATATAACCCAACTTTGGTAGGAATGTTTTCTGGCCTCTGAAGACACAAAATACCAAATTACAACCAACTCTGTGGTCAAATCGGTTTAATACATTCAAAATATATTAAAATGACTTACTTACTTAGTTGGCCCATTACAGAACATTTGTTCTATAGACCGAACTAAGAAAAGATCTCCATTCCTCTCTGTTTTTCGCTTGACTTTTTGGAATACCGCGCCTTTCCATTTCTTCATCCACTTGTTTGCTCCATCGAAGCTTAGGCCTGCCGATTCTGCGTGCACCGCCATGTGGCATGTATTCATACGCCTTTTTAGCGGGTTCATCATCGCTCATTCTCATGATATGGCCTAGCCAACGCAATCGTTGCATCTCGATACGTTTAACTATATGCATGTCTTTGTATAGCTTATATAGCTCGTGGTTCATACGACGTCGATATTCACCGTCAACGCAAATCGGCCCGTAGATCTTTCGAAGAATTTTCCTCTCAAACACACCAAGCACTGCCTTATCTGCTTGCGCAAGTACCCATGCTTCGGAGCCATACATTAGCACGGGTAGTATCAGCGTTTTGTATAGTGTTATTTTTGTTTGACGAGATGTGGCTTTGTTTTTAAATTGCTTACTTAATCCATAGTAGCATCTGTTGGCCAATACAATTCTTCTTCTTATTTCACAACTGATGTTGTTTGTTGTGTTTATGGCTGTGCCGAGGTAGACGAAGTCTTTAACTACCTCAAAATTGTAGGTACCAACTTCTACGGTTGGTCCGAGCTCTATGGACGCTTTGCGCGTCGACACCATCAATTTGGTCTTTTAGCCGTTTACCGCCAGACCCACTTTCGCAGATTCTGCTTCGACCTTCCTAAAGGTATCAGTTACTTCCTTTACTGATCGTCCCATGATGTCTATGTCATCAGCATAGGCAAGTAACATGTGTCTATTGGTGTAAATTGTGCCATTTCTTTTGACATTTGCATCTCGTATTACCTTTTCCAGCAAAATGTTGAACAGGTCACACGAAAGGCTGTCTCCTTGTCTGAAACCTCTTTTGGTACAAAATTCTTCGGAGAGGTTCTTTCCAATTTTAACTGAGGACCTAGTATCAGTTAAAGTCATCTTACAAAGCCGGATGAGCTTTGCGGGGATACCAAATTCAGACATTGCGTGAAATACCTTTGATCGGAGGGGACTGTCGAATGCTGCTTTATAATCGACAAAAAGGTGAAATATGTCGATCTGCATCTCATGGGTCTTACCTAGGATTTGCCGCAGGGTAAATATCTGGTCAATGGTGGACTTGCCAGGTCTAAAGCCACATTGGTATGGTCCAATTATTTCGTTGACCATTGGCTTTAGTCGTTCGCACAATATCCCTGACACTATCTTATAGGCAATAGGGAGAAGACTTATGCCCTTATAGTTTGAGCATACAGTCTTATCTCCTTTCTTGTGGACGGGACATAGGATGCTCAGGTTCCAATCATCGGGTACGCGTTCTTCCTGCCAGATGGTGCTAACTAGCTGATGCATACACCTTATCAGCGCGTCGCCTCCGGTTTTAAACAGCTCGGCTGGTAAGCCATCGGCTCCTGCTGCTTTATTATTCTTCAGCCGGTTGATTGCTGTTTTTACCTCATCTTGGCCGGGCGGTATACATTCTATACCATCTTCTGGGATTGGATCTATGGTATCATCGTCTTCGCTACTATTGGATACCAGCAGATTGGAGAAATGATCCTTCCATATCCTGAGCACGCTATCTGTATCTGTTACCAGATTACCTTGCTGGTCTCTACAGGAGGATGTGCCTGTACCAAAGCCATCTGTTTGATGTTTCACTCTTTGGTAGAATTTTCGGACTTCATTCTGTCTCCTGTACATCTCGATTTTTTCACACTCCCGCTTATCCATTTCTCTCTTTTTCTTGCGGAAAAGCCGTTTCTCTTCTCTCCTTTTCTCCCGATATCTCTCTCGTGCGCTACGCGTTGCTACTGATTGTAAAGTAGCTCTATATGCCGCATTTTTCTCTTCGGTAGCAGCACGACACTCCTGGTCATACCATGAATTCCTTTGTGGAGGTCTCTGGAATCCAAGTGTGGATTTTGCGGCTGTTTGCATGGAGTGGGCAATATGCTGCCATTGTGTTGTTATGTTATCGGGACAAGGAGTGCTCGCGTTAAGCAATTGGGCTAGTTGAGTGGAATATGCTGTGGCTATCTGTTGTGTTTGCAGCTTATCGATGTCCAACTTCCGCGTTGAGTCTGTTCGTGCTTTATTTGCAACGTTTAGACGGGTACGTACCTTTGCTGCAACAAGGTAGTGGTCCGAATCAGTGTTTGCGCCTCGGAACGATCGTACATCCAACACGCTGGATGAATGTCTTCCATCTATTACAACATGATCAATTTGATTACTTGTTCTTTGATCTGGAGACAGCCAGGTGCCCTTATGAATATCGAGATGATTAAATCTGGTACTGCTAACTACCATGTTTTTTGCAGCTGCAAAGTCTATCAGCCTCATACCATTGTCAGATGTTTCACTATGGAGACTGAATTTCCCGACTGTTGGGCCAAAGATATTCTCCTTTCCAATTTTGGCATTAAAATCGCCTAGAATGATTTTAATGTCATGGGCAGGGCAACGGTCATATGTTTCTTCTAAGCGCTCGTAAAATATATCTTTGGTCTGTTCGTCCTTTTCTTCAGTGGGAGCATGAGCACAAATAAAGCTGATGTTGAAGAATTTAGCTTTTATTCGAATTGCAGCAAGTCTTTCATTCACTGGGGTGAAGCTGGATACCAGATGTTTTAGTCTCCGACTAACTACGAATCCGCAACCAAATTCATGCTTTACGTCATGGCAGCTATAATACAGTGCGTCACCTTTAGGTGTTGTTGTGACACCTTTCCCAATCCATCGTATTTCCTGTATGGCAGTAATATCGGCCTTGTACTTTTCAAGTACGTCTGCCAATGCGAAGACTGCACCTTCTCTATAAAGAGTGCGAACATTCCAGGTGCAGATTCGCAGATCATGGTCCTTAAAACGTTTGCGGGGTTCGTCAACTTTAGAGGGTTTGTTTTTCTTGTCTTTCGTTTTTTCATAGTAGGATGTTTTTTCTAGGGGAGGGTTACTAACCCGACGCCCAAACCCAAGTTTTTAACGTTCTTATGGGTGAACGCGCGGCACATGTTAGCTCACTACCTTTAACGGGTGTTAAAGGCAGTTCCCCAGGTGACACCACGGGGAGGTCAGTGTCCACTTGAGATGAAAGAGGGACCAAGATAGATCCTGGGCTTTGCCATGTTAAAGCCAGTCAAGACCATTGCTTGGTATCATTCATCCCCTACGTTCATGACGCGTACTTTATATGGGGCCTTATATGGGGGCTATACCAAAACGTGGACCTATATAACCCAACTTTGGTAGGAATATTTTTGGCCTCTGGAGACACAAAGTACCAAATTACAACCAATTCGGTGGTAAAATGGGCCAAATATCTTAAAAATTCCTTAAAACGACGACGCGTCACGCGTCATTTTGTATGGGGGCTATACGAAAGCGTGGACCTACATAGCCCGCTTTCAATACCAAAAGTCCTACGTAAATATAACATATTTTCCCAAAATTTCATCAACCTACGTCAATCCGTTCGGACGCTAGAGTGATTTCCACAGACGGACAGACATGGCTATATCGATCTAGAATTGCACGCTGATCAGGAATATATATACTTTGTGGGGTCTACAATGATTGTTTCGAGTAGTTACAAACGTAGTGACAAACTTAATATACCCTCATCCTATGGTGGAGGGTATAACAAGGGCATGACTCACTGAATAAATAGTTATTCTATGGCAACAAAAAGTTGAAAAAACATGTATTCTATTTTTAAAATAGTTGAGATGGAATTTGTTTTTCATTTAATATTTTTATTTTATTTTGCTCATTGTTGGATTGGATCTTACAAACTTCTGATTTGTAGCCAAACACACTACACACCATGCCACCCGTACCAACATTAAGGGTTGTTTAAACGCTTGCATGAGCACCACCAACTGTTCGTTATTTGGTTAGCAAAAAACTAGCGTGCCGACGATGAGCTTTGAACACACAAAACACACACGCTCTGTGCCACCACACTCATTAGTTAGTAAGGAGTAAAATAAATAGTTTTACATTGATAAGCTTTTAAGAAATATCCCATTATTTTTCAGCCTATTGGTAACGTAGAAAGTAGCTTGTTTACATTACTTAGTAATGTGTTATGTAGCTCATGTGGCTTCTGAATATATTTATCGATTAGTTGTCTTTACGGTCCCTAAAATCTTCTGAGCAACATTTCTATAGACTTTTGGGATGTTGAAAATGTTGTTGGGGTGATGCTGTTTAAGAAAGAAATGACGAAGAGGACTTGGCACGAATTGTGTTAGAAGTATAACATGTTTTGCTAAGAGATTCGGCATTCGATTTGACTTAAGAAATCTCGAAACGATCCTACAATAACGCCAAACAGGGGTTTAAAACTGTTTTCTCAAGCAATCCAAAGATTAATCGCGCCGTAACTCGGAAAATTTATCTATGGCGAAAATTTCCTTTTCGGTTCCTTATATACTCAGCAAGGCTCTTAATTCCCGATTCCCGCCCAGTTCTTGAGTTCCATTTTGTGTCACAGTGTAATATTTTATCAAATCATTTTTTACGAAAAAAAACTTGCTGCATTTCATCCGCAGTTGATACTTTGTACTGAGTCTCGCAATTTATCTAATAACTCCCCTCGTAACCGGTGTAAAAAGCTATCACAACTTGTTGGATAAACATTCCGGCTCTTAGACAAAAGTCTTTGTTACGTTGCTACTATTCTAATAATAAATACTTTCAATTGGATCAGTTCCGCTTAAAAATATTAATTCTATTTAAATTAACAAACATTTGTTTATCAAAACAGAACAGAAGAACAACAGAAAGCCAAAAGAGAACAAGAACTTAACAACAGCGGGAACATATGTACAATGAAACGGATTCTATTAAGTAAAACTGTAACAATTCAATAATTTTTCTAGATTATACACCGAACATATGCTGCATACAAATGTTTGTATGTAGCTCCCTCCATGTACTCTCGACGGACAAAAGGTTAGCAGGTTTTGTTGTTCTTTCCACTACTCAGTTATGTTTTATATCTAACTTTGTTTCGTGTTTTTTGTTTTATTGTTGGAAAAAACATATTTTATTTATTTTTTGTTCTAAATTATCCGCATCAAACAAAGACAAAGTGCGCGTTGAAAATTGAAATTACGCTGGAGTTTTTGTTTTCTCAATCCGTTCCACGCACACACCCATGCATCACATTAGTAAAGCAACACATATCAGGTGGGGTCAGACAAAAAAGTAATAAACATTGTTTAGTTGCCCTCTCTGCAGTGTTGATATGCTGCTGTTGCTGTCGTTGTTATGACAAGCCGGCACCCAATTCAATTGTCATTTTTTCTTGTTGTCGTTGTTGTTGCTGAGGGTAACAATATATTAACTGGTTCTACAAATCATAGGAGACAAATTCTTGTCATAAGTGCAACTCATTTTAGTGATGTGATGATTAATATGAATAAAAAATGGAATTTGGATGATTTGTTTATAAATATTAAAATTTTAAGCTTACGATACCTGACAAAGCAATAATAAACTCCCAGATAAGAAAAATGCATAATCTCTCTACGATATTGCAATTAAATTGTTTATTTTCCATTGGGAGACTGCGAAGTTGTCAAATCCGAAAACCCGCTAATCGACACATCCGGAACATCTGTAAAACCCCATATCCAGAGACTTCTTAAATCTCAATGGAGTTTACAACGTTGTAATTGTTCCAGCGCACAGTGGTCCCAGTGCACAGTGGATCCACCCATTGGCCAAAAATAAAAAAAATTAATGTCAAAATTTTGGTACAACATCTGGCAACACTGACAGCTATGACATGGACCTTTTTAAAAATATATTAGTTTTTGTTTCATTCGAACGCGATCTTCTTAAGAATAGCTTCAAAAGTCGGACCATTTGACTAATATTTTTTGTTGTGAGTATAACATATATTTTAAGTGCATGTAAATATATTCAAAATATCGCGAAACTAATACGTATAGCCAAATATTATAGTGAATTTTGAAGGAGGAGGTAATAGCTTAGTTTTCATTAAAAAGTAGTGTTTTAGCGTGTTGTGGAATTCTAGTTAACTGCACATTTTCTTAGTGTATTTTGTAATGCCAATTCGATCATATACTTAAATTTGACCTAAAGTTTTAGTCATGATGCCCACCAGTGCCCACCTCGGGAATAATTTTCCAAAGTAGGTCATGAATTTAAGATTATTCAGTATTAAAATCAGCTGCCATCTAGTGCCAGACTATAAATGGTGGGTCGCTGACTAAAGCTGGCCTAGATTAGGGTTTCTATGGATATATTAGCGTATAACTCTGTTATCTGACCACGTATATTAACATAATTGGCATCAGTGGCAAGATGAAGAAATCTTCTTCCAAATGTGTCATAAGTTGGCGGTACGTGCCTTCCAGGAAGAACGCTATAAGGTCTATATTAAAAACTTTACCATTTTTCAGACAAAAATTTTGATTTTTTTAATCCGCTAAATTTGTTGGATTTTATGTTGCTTTAGAGATTGTTTTGTTTCCCCAAGCCTGTTTTTGCATCATAAAATAATCGGGGCCTTTGTTAATGCCATTTTGTATTAACAGCATAAAACAATTCTTACCGTATACCCCCTCCAGAGGGGAAAGAGGGGGGAATGCTACGCTCGTGGTTTCTTAAAACACTGTTCGCAGCAGCACAAAGCTGTAACCGGCGCATTGGATTGATTTTTACACTCTAAATATTTTTGGCCACTTTCTCCATACAAGTGGATCCACTGTGCAGTGGTAATATAGGATAACAATGACTATATGTCAAATTGGGTGAATCTACATAGTTTGGGCTGTTTCTTTACATTTTGACCGATTTTGCCTTCTAACTAGAAATCCGTAAAAATTGAAAGATACCTCCCACAAATAACACCATGGGACAAATAAAAAATGACAAGGAAAACTGAGTAGATTATGAAAGTAGAGCTAAAATATGAGACACGTGTATTGGCCTTTTTAAACCCTCAGCATTTATGCTAACGAGGGTATATATATACACTTTCATACGGGCAAAATGTGCCTCATCGAAATAATGGGTTTAGACCCCAAGTATGTTTGGACGAAATGTGTTTCAGACAATTTGGAGTTGATTTAGCCACGTACGTCCGTATGTCTGTCTGGCTGAAAGGTGCAAAAAACCTCTATGAGACCGTGTGTAATGGTTGGAACGGCCCAAAATTTGGCCTTCGTAATATCTTATGCAAACATAGTTTATGTTCGAAGATGGGTCATATCAGTCCACCCCTTCAGGTACCTCCCCCACAAAAGTTCAAAAATGTTCGGAAAAATTGTGCGCACGCACGATAACTCTTGAGTGGCCGATTTGGTCCGTGCTTTACATATCCTAATATATCTACCAGATATAGATCAGGTTCGAATATGAACTATATTTGTCCACCTCTTCGGGTACCTCACACAAAAAAATTTTTGGATAAATTCACTTTAAGAACTGCTCTTGAATCACTTTGATTTTTGTTGAAGCAACTTGCATTTGCTGCCTCAATTACGACAGTAAAAGCAAGTGGGGCAAGCAAAAGCAAGTGGGGCAAGTCCATACTTCTTGAGAAATCAGTCCGAAAGGTGTAAAAACCCCTATGGCACCCTATGTAGTGGCTTGAACTTGGGATATCGTAATATTACTTCGAATATTTGATATAATTCGAAGGGGGTGCTTATAGGTCCACTCCTTCCGGTACCTCCCCCACAAAAGTTCGAAAATATTCGCCATATCTCACAAACGGAGCAACCGATTTGGTCCAAACTTTGGATATCGAAATATGTTGTCCAAACTTAGTTCATGTTCAAATTTGGGCCCTATCGGTCCAATCCTTGGGGTAACAACCACACAAATGTTCAACATTTTTTTGGTGAGGGTCCGTTCGAGAATCCTTTGGATATTTTTACCGGGGGTTTCCTAGTGACCCTGTTTACAGCGATATTATGTTTTTTCGTAGGCTAGTATGGTACAAAAGCTCTATCTATCGATATCCTCCGCAAATTTTTGAGCTTTGGGGGGTATTTTGGAGGGTTTTTAAAATGTTGGGGGTATGAACCGACAAAAGTATGGATTGGATATACTTTTGTCGGTTCATACCCTCAACAATTTGAAAACCCCCCAAAATACACAAGCTTTTTTTGGGAAAAAAGTATTTCAATCCACACAGGCTGAGGGTATATCTCTGTCGGCAAAGCCGACTGATACTTTTTTACTTGTTAAAGTTTACATCGGAAAGTAACCGAAGTAGGCGGGTCAAGTTCTGCCCATTTTAGGTGTATAGTGTCTTTGGCAACATTACTGAGGATGTGGGGAATACATATTTTTGTTAAAATTTTTAACCCTCATGCGGTTTACAAATCGTGTATGTGAGAGCTCATATGACACCTATATTTCCACTGGACCATAGCCGTAGATTTCTCAGGTATTTCCACAATGGCTTATCCTAACTACGCAACTTAAATTAAAAGTACTAAAAATATGCAATTTTACAAAGTCCGATCTGGCTTTTCAATATCTTTCAATTATATATTCACCACAAATATTTCAAAAGCTGTTTAAATGGAGCGCACAACATCTTTTATATGAATTCATAACGAAAAACCATCAATAAGATATTTATAGTGTCCAATCACAACGACAATCTGGATAAAAATTTTAAAATATGGGCCTAAACCCTATGTCTAAAATAAGGGCTGATAAAAATGCTATATGTTATGGTTACAGAGGGAGGTACCGTTCTATGGGTGCTATATCAAAACTACTATATCTGAAATCCGGAGGTATCGTTCTTTGGGGCTATATGAAGGCGTGGACCTACATCGACAAATTTTATACGGAAAGTTTTATACTCCAAATGAAGATTAAGTACAAAATTTCCGCCATTTCGAAGGAATATTGAGGCCACAACCTTCAAAATACCGTAAATCGGGAGGTATAGTTCTATAGGGGCTATATAAAGACGAAAAGATTCAGGGGGAAAGCTTCATACCCCCAACGAAGACTGAATACCAAATTTCAACAATTTTGTTGGTATATTGATGCCACAAACTTCAAAATATCGGAAATCGGGAGGTACAGTTCCATGGAGGCTATATGAAGGCGTGGACCTATACCGACAAATGTCATGTGGGAATTTTTATACCCTAAATGAAGACTAAATAGCAAGTTTCACGCATTTCAGTGGGTTTTTGTGGCCACAGCCTGCAAAATACGGAAAATCGGGAAGTACCGTTCTATGGGACCCTGATTAAGAATATATATACTTTATAGGGTCTCCGATGAATATTTGGATGTGTTACAAACGGAATGACAATTTTAATTATACGCTTCATAAACGGAGTGGCAGCAGATGCTGAAATCTTTGCTCGACGTAACAATCTGAGAGGAGTTTATACTGCAATAAAACAAATCACAAACAAAAGGCCAAACATACCGCCCCTTAAGGACAAGAACGGACTCCCTCTTACAACAATTGAACATGAACTTACACGTTGGACCGAATTTTATAAAGACGCCGATGATAACAGTACTGTCCAATACCAGCCAACGGAACAATCCCGAAACAGCCCGCCGCACAACATAAATGTAGCACCACCAACGAATGAGGAAATATCCAGCGCAATTTCAAAACTCAAAAGTCATAAAGCCGCAGGACCTGATAATCTACCCCCGGAACTTTTCAAATACGCCGTAGATGTCTTAACCCCCATACTAAAACTCATCCTTAGCGAAGCATGGAGCACTACCATCGAAATGGAAAGAAGGTGTCATTATCACAATTCCAAAAAAAAGGAGATCTAAGCTCATGCGGAAACTGAAGGGGAATCACTCTCCCAAACACCATCCAAAAGGTTCAAGCCTTTATAATACTTGACCGAAACCCACCAGTATTAAACCCACAATTGAGGCGCGAACAAAACGGTTTCCGACCACAGAGATAATGTACTGACCATATAAACACACTCCGAATCGTTGTGGAACAGTCCGTAGAATTCAGGTCACCTTTATATCTACTATTTGTGGACTTTGAACGGGCATTCGATAATCTCAATAGAGACGCAATATGGGATACCCTAACTGAATATGGGCTCCCTAATAAAATCATTGATATCATCCGCGAGCTCTACACAAATGCAGAATGTAGCGTGCGATTTAAACAAGAAACTAGCCCAAACTTTACCATTCGCAACGGCGTCCGCCAGGGCTGCGTCTTATCCCCACTTCTATTTATACTTGAGTTTGATAATGTCCTGCGCAAAACAAACTCAGAAATCGAAGATGGCATACAGTGGCGTCCACATGAAAAGCTAAGCGACCTTGATTACGCTGATGACATTTGTTTCATGAGTCATTCCATTGCAGGAACCAGAGCTAAATTGGGACAGCTATTACAAAATGCAAAAACGATCGGTCTCAACATTAACATGAGGAAGACCAAACTCATGCGCCTAGAAACGCAAAACACTTCTCCTTTAAATGTAATGGTGGACAGCACACCCACTGTCGTGGATGTCGTAGACAGCTTCTGTTATTTGGGGAGCATAATCACGAAGGACGGGGGCGCCGATTCTGACGTACAAAGCCGTATCAATAAAGCTAGAATTGCTTTCCACAACATGAGGAAAATATGGTCATCCCGCAACATCAACAGAAGTACCAAGCTGCGTCTATTCAACACAAGCATCAAACCAATACTACTTTACGGATGCGAAACATGGAAGGTGACCAAAACCTTTAATCAAGCTCTGCAGGTATTTATAAACAAATGCTTAGGAAGAATATGCAATATTTTCTGGTCGACCACAATATCCAATGCAGAGCTTCTGCAACTCACGTGATCAGAACCTATAGAAAGGGAAATAAAAAGCGGAAAATGGAGATGGATAGGCCATACACACAGAAAAGATGACACTGATCTAAATAAAATGGCCTTCGAATGGAAATCCAGGGTACAAGGCGCAGAGGACGTCCCAAGATGATATGGATACAAACAATTCAGGCAGAAAGCAAGAACTTTGGCACATGGCCAGAAATACAAACAATTGCCCAAGATGGACAACGTTGGAACGAACTAGTTTCCGCCCTATGTACCTTGTAGGAACGGCATATTTTTAACAAAAAATTATACATGCAATGTTCAAATGTACATATGAATGTGTTTTAATATTGTTAAATAAATGTTGCCTAGGAATTAAAAATATGGAAATATTTTCATGTATTTTCAGCAAAATTGATACTTATATTTTCATGATATATAATGTAAATAGACATTTCATTTCTTTGGTGGCCCATAGTGAAATTCGATGTAGAATATTTTTGTCTTGACGTAGAATATTTTTGACGTCATCTCTCTGAAATTATGTTGTGTGGAACAATTTTAAATAAAGTCAGGTGAACTCCGACTTTAACCCTAAAATGTGTTTTTCATGTTAAGAGATTCCTGGCGATTAGATAAGATTTATATATTTGGTGTATTCTTAGGCCTTTAGTAAAATAAAGAATATTTGGATTTGATATGATCACATTTTAAAGGAGTTTTTGAAAATTTTTCGGAAAAAGTACTAAAAAGACCCCTTTGATAAAGTTCATTAGCGTTAAAACTTCTAACAAACATATTCCACACATCCTCCTCAGTAAAGTTGGCATAGACACTATATACCTAAAATGAATGGATTCCAAGATATCTTAACTTGAATATTTTGAAAAAAAAAAAAAAAAAAAAAATAGAAAGGGGGAACTTGGTTACTTGGTTACTTTCCGATGTAAACTTTAAAAACGCCGGTATAATAATCCACTAGGTTTTTCCTATAATTTTGAAAATAAAATAGAATTTTGTTACACAGTGTAATATTGAATATTTTGGCATAGCACCCCAAAAAGGAAACTGCTAAAATTCATGAATTTTTATGTTTTTTGAAATATTTATTATTCAAGATCAGACAGTTTTCGTTATGGCTATATTACACTATACGCTTTTTTACATGTATGTTGTCACTTTGGGTATACTAATATACAGACCAGCTGATATCATACATGTGAAAAACATATGGTGTAATAACCATTAGGTGGTATCGAAGTGTACATCATCGATGGACAATATGACTAAAACCAACCATATTGCTGGTTATAATTTTTTATGTGCTTAAAACCCCCCTGCATCCAAGGTTCCAGTTTTTCGAACCCTTTTGATAACACGTTCATCTATCTATGAGAGCATTAAATATCATGGACTCTGGTGACCACATCCTTACATACGGATGCTAAAACATTTAAAACATCTTGTCATCAGATTAAGACGATTTAGATAAGTGTTGAACTTTTGCGGAGGAGGTACTTAAAGGAATGAACTGAAATAGTCTGACTTGAAAATTAATCTAATTTTGGGAGTGGTCTCTGTAGGATGTTTACAACTTTTGGACCACTATGCCAGGAAACATGGACCAATGAATCCCAAGGACTTCAATGAATATTTCAAAATAATTTCGAACAGCCCTTAAACTGTATTTGAGCGTACATTTTGAGCTTTTGTGAGGGAGGTATCAGAAAGGGTTGTCCCATATAGTCAATCTTGGCACTGGATCTAATTTTGGAAGTCGTTAATTTCGATAGCTATCGTGGTCACCAGCCATTTTAGCTGATCACCGTAGTATTTTTTAGAATTTTTTGACCATTATGTCAAGAATCGTGGACATGCGTCCAGACCGCGTTAAACTATACAGGTCAAGTTTACACAAGTTTAGTAGCCCCAAAGAAGACTAAATATGTATTAAATTAAAACCATTTCTGTAGGATAATGCAGCTAAATCCCTGAAAAAAAACCCGAAAATCGGGCGTTACCGTTCTATGGGTGGTAATCCAAAACATGGACCAGTACTGACACATTTCCGTGTAATTATTTTGTTGCCCCAAAGAAGACCCTATACCACTCTTCAACCACATTTTCATTCAAAAATTATACAATAAATCAATAAAACAGGAAGTAAATCATTTTTTTTACTTCTATACATAAGGGTTAAGCAACAGTGTTCGAAATTTCGAACACCATTTTTCGGGAAAACGAAACATCGGATTTTTTTGAGTAGATTTTTGACATCAGTGGTTCATAATTACCCTAAAAACTATTCTTTTTTAATAAAAAATTGTCTCGGTACGAAATGGGTTAAGTTGTGGGTCATTATGGACCACGCGACTGAACTTACCACGAAAGGGTTTGTCCGATATTGTCCATCTTTGAATTTTGATTTAAGTTTGATAGACATATTACGATTTTCAAAGGTTGGATCAAAGACAGTAACTCCTAATCATTTCAATTGGTCATCGTACGATTTTCAGCGTTTATGGACCAATTTGTAAGACAGCATGGACTTGCCCATAAGAAACTTTAAATTGTTATAGACGACGTTATAGATGACGTTGCAACGTCACGTAATAAAACTTGTATCTCAAATAAATAATTCACAAGAGACAATTAGCACACTTTTACTCAACTCGCACAATTTGCGGAACAACCTAATATTCCAACACTTTATTACAGCCATAAACAAATGCAAATAGTGTTCATTGGGGGGAAATAAAAATTGCCTTTTCTGAACATTTTGCTGTGCACATCTCCATATGGACAACAACTAACTGTCCGATTGATTGCCAACGCGGTAGTGAGCATTCTGTGTAAATTACATCTTTCATGGAGATAATGAAAGTGATTTGATTTGGCTTAAATCTTTTAAGCTTAAATATCAAACTGGCTAAAAGCTTAAATGACAGCAGCAGTCTGTGTACGTCTTGTCCACTCGAAGACGAAAAACAAACTTATTTCATTTAAACACTGACATATAAATAAAGAGATGGACCGCTGTCAGCCAGTCAAAGAAACAGACAAATAAACAGAAAACGAAACACTTTCATTTTCCTTTAAACGTCTTAAAGCACCGCACAAAAATCGACCGCCCAAATGAAGACAAACAGATGTCAGTTGTTGTAAAAAGTACGTAAAGATGTTGTTGTTGCTCTTGTTGTTATTTTTGTAAGCCACTTGACGAGTGTTGACCTAAATTTTTCAAACAAAAATTTTCAAGTTCGCCTCTTAGATATGTCCGAGGTTTTTATGGTTGTCGTTGTTGTTAATGGTGTAAAATTTCAACAACAGCAAAAACAACACTTAGTATTAGCAACATTGTACCAAACAACACAACGTAGCAGCAACAAAGAGCGCACACCTTAGCCATGAAAATTGAATGGCCAGTCAAATGATCTGTGAAAAATGCAATTAGGGATTGTAAGTGTGCTGGTTGCCTGCTGCCTCAGCTGGAAACCGGGTGGAAAAGCTAAACAATTTAAACCATGTCCAATGTCTATTTTTAATCGGAAGAATGCCCATGTTAAATACTTGCTTTGATTCATTATCAAATTTACTACATTGATTGCTTTGTTGTGGAATGGGGTAGTCTTTATATTATTTACCGGATACTGGACCATGTTACATTGTCTTGTAAGATGAATAGTTTAACGGACATGTTGTATTGTTTTTCGTAGTTTATGATAGAGGAATGTACGTTTATTTTAATATTGTTATTCAATTAGATATTGAGAATGCACAATAGAATTTATGTTGAAAACATAGACTATGGTAGTTTTAAAATAATAATAATACCAACACACCATTTCGGATTTCGGAAACAACATTATACAGTCGAGTAAGTTCACAGAATCATTAATGTTACTGCAATAGCTATCGATAAGAAAAATGGTTTCAGTCCGAGGCTTACACACATTTTAGTTTGGTGATGACGTAGTCTAGTAGATAGTGTGTCAGACTACAAACCGAGGGGCATCAGGTTCCAATTTCTTAGGAGGAAGAAAATTCTTTCAAAGGGGTTTTCGAAATTGTATAAAAAGAAGCTTACAACCAAAAGCTCTTCATCAGACGTCAGAAATAAAAGAGGCGCTGAAATTTACATTGACCACGAACTCATCATATGCGAAAAATCAAAGCGATTCGAGAACAGGTCCCAAACTGAACGTTTTTCCAAATTTTGTGTGGGAGGTACCCGAAGGAGTGGACCGATTGAGTCTATATTGGGACCCTATCTAAGACTGGGGGGAATTTCACGATGTGCAAAGTATGAATCAAATCGGTTAATTCCTTCAAGAGTTATCGTGCGCACAAATTTTCCGAACATTTTTGAACTTTTGTGGAGAAGGTACCGGAAGGAGTGGACCGATATAACCCATCTTCGAACTTAAACTAAGTTGAACAAAATATTACGAAAGCCCATTTTTGGGCCGAATCGGTTGATCCGTTCGAGAGTTATCGTGCGCTCCAGCCAGCCAGACAGACAGACGGATGGACGGATATGGCTAAATCAACTCCAAATAGTCTGAAACACATTTCGTCCAAACATACTTGGTTTACTTATTGAAAGTATGAAATAATAAAGAGGTAAGGTTTTTTGAGCAATTTTCTGCATAGTTGTTGGTAAGTTTTAAGGTGCTGTTTAAGCGATTAATAGTAATTTTAGGCTGACTCTAAGTGTTGTTGAGTTCAGAACAAGATGTTTACTGGCTTGTAAACAATATCTAGAAAAAACATTCTTGTGGTCCTTATTCTTTATTATGTTTCAAATTTGCAAAAAAATAACTATACCAACCATTTTTTATGATAAAACTTATGTTCCACCGCAGTCTCGTTCGTTGAGATTATTAGAAACTGGTCTCTTGTTACAAATTAGTAAATGTCTATTGTACAAAAAATGATTTTTCTGTCGTACTTTTATGTTTTGTTCTACCTTTCGAATATTAATAAAACCAAGATTAATGAGCTTGAGGTCAATATTTATAATTTATTTATTGCATATTATTTCCAATATTTCGAAATTACATTGAATTTCAACTTCAGGGATTTTTTTCTGTCGATTACACTGTGCAACATTTTTAATGTGATCTTTTGAAAGTACAGACCCAAACGACAAGAAACCTTAGTTGGGTTTTGTTGTGCGAGATCCAGCTCGGATTTTATGGCCCCATCTAAACATGGTTAAATATTGAGTTTTTAAAGAAATTCGGGGCTATATCTCTGAAACCAATGCGAATCTTCTTCTGACCTCTGAAGCAAATTTGTAGATAAGGACAAGAATAAAATATTTGGAGAAATAATGAACTCGAAAAACTGCATTTATTGCCTCAAATTTCAAAATATATGCAAAAATTCCACAATTTTTATACATTTCGCACCGTATCTCCACAACCGTTAATTTTTTATGAGAATAAAAAAAATATATGAAATGAAAAATATTCCCTGGAATGTAATACACAACTCTTCAGAACATGTCATTGTTGTAAAATGCCTCTATGCTGTTGTTTTCAGTACATTTTTCAACGACGATTTAATAAAAATATCAATAATGTAGTGAAATCCGAAATGCGAGAATAAACTGTTGGTGTGAACTGTGTGTGAAATACGTGTTGTAAAAGATATGATGCAAAATACTGCTGAAACAACATGAAGTAAGCATTTTAGAGTTTCAGAATGTTCTAAAGAGTTGTTGAGAGCTTTATTTGGAAGATTTTTGCAAAAGGTTACTTGGTTCAACTCCCAATAGTTTAGCCCATACTGACCAAAATGTCAGCAGTTATGTAAAATTTTCTATATTTTATAGATTTTGATGCCGTAGAAGGGGTTTTTCAAAAGATAAGTTCTACTAGTACAGGGCTACAATATTGCTAAAGACTGCAAGACCAAATTCCTATTCGTTTCTGAGATAAAGGCCTGATAAATGCAAAAACGTGTAGATTTAGCCCGATTTAGATGACGCCTTAAAATCCGAACTGGATCTGACAGGACAAACCCCTACTAGGGGTTTTGTAGTCTAAACATGTATTTTCAAAAAAATCATACTAGAAGTTGTTTGCATTTTCAGTGTTGCATAGTGTTACTCTTTGAATTGTATTTTGGGAATTATGGATGCACATTTGTAGAAATGTTCCTTTTTCCTGCTTTGACAAAGGACTATGTGACGTCAAACGAAATCAAAAAAAAAAAAAAAAAAAAAGCTGATCGGAAACAGATTCTCTTCTTCGTCAAAATCTCAACAAGAATCAGTCGGCTTTGCGGACAGGAATATACCCTGAGTCTGTGTGAACTGAATTTTTCATCTATGGACAGATCGAATAGGGGCCACACAACCAAAATCCTTTAACCTAAAGCTATGTATTAGGAGATTTTCAGAATTGTGTAGCCATTTTCGGACGTATGAACTTGGCGACAAAATGTGGATTATATCATTGATCACAAGTGTTGCGGATAAGGTACCTAAAGAAATGGACCGGACCGACATAGTTTACTTTGGAAGTAGATTTTATTTTGGAAGTCATTCCTTTTAAAAGATTTTGTTCCCACCAGTCATTTCAGTTCGTCACAGAATATTTTTCAGTTTTTTTTTTCAGGAAATATGGACTTGCCCACGAAAAACACAATACCGTTCTAAACACAAGGAATACCTTCAGTAAACATTTCTAAGGATCCTCGAATAGACCTTAAACTGCATTTAACAACTATTTTGATGTACCGCAGTATAAGGTTCGAAAGTTGTCGTGCGCACCAGTCACTACACATGACGGCCGTAGGTGTTCTTTACAGCTTTCGGGCCATTTTCTCTGAAAGTATGGACTTGCCCCTGAAAAACTTGTACTGTAGTAATAGTGGCCCCGAGAACACTTGTCGCAAAAAAGGAAAGCGTTTCCAGAGAGGTATTTTTATTTATTAATTTATTTATATCATATTTTACTTATAACTAAATTATTAGCAAAAAGGAAGTGAAGCCATGACTACTTAGGTCTTCAGCTTACACTTATCCACTTATTTATTGGCGAGAGAGGTCTTAAACTGCACATCTCTGAACATTTTTGAAATACTCTGTGGAAGGTTACCGAAAGAATGGATTGATATGGTCCATCTTCGAAGTTGATCAAAATTTGGACAAAATAAAACGAAAGCCAAATTTTGGACCGATCTGTTCGAGAATCATCGTGTCCTCCGCCAAGACGGACGAACATAGCTAAGTCGACTTCAAGTTTTCTGAAACAGATTTCTTCCAAACACACTTTGGCCCTAAAACCATTATTTCGATGAGGTTTATTTTGACTAAAGTCTGAGAGTATAAAAAATGTAGATTGGGAAACATTTTGTTCGGAGATTTTTGCTAAAAGAATGTATGCATGTACTGATATTGGATTGGACGCCAGAATTTCATTTAAAAAGAATTCAAGACTGGTTGCCAGAGTTTTCCTAGTTCCTGATCAATTTATGAGAAGATCCACGATCGGAAACCAGAATTTCTATAAGAGAAGTCCGACGATTGAACGCCAAAACAGTCTATTTACATGCACGATTGGGCAATAGAATTCGTCATTTACATACCCGCGATTAGGTGCTAGAATTTCATGATTGATAGATTATTGCTCAGAATATTTTTTTATCAAGAAAACCACTATCGGCCTTAAGAAATTCTTTGTGATAAGATCTACGATTGGACACCAAAATATCTTTAGGGAAATAACGATAGTTTCTTTATGACAATAAAAACGATTGGACACCTGAACTTCCAAAATTCAAAAATTGACCATACTCTGGGGTGGAAAATTGAAGCCTAAAACAAGGGGAAATTGGCCAAGAAATCTTACGCCATTTTAATTAAAAAATAGTAATGAAAATTATTTCATCAGTAAAATAAGTAGTAAATTTTCGCTAACATTAACTTTAAAAATTTTGGTCTGGTGGGCCCCCCCCGAAATGAAATCCTGGCTACGTCCCTGTCTCATGAGTATGCTCCGTACAGCTTCCTAGTAATAGGAGTCCAAAGGCAAAAATTTGGTGCGTAAATTTTCTGAAAAAACCTATTTTTTGGCTTTAAAATTTACAACTGTCGTACAGGTACCCCTGAACCCCGTCTGATTTTAGTTTTTTTATTGCGTGCCGGATCTAATAAGCCCTTCCGCGTTCGAATCCATCCACTAAAACGCCGGATATAGATACCTTGAAAATGTGAAAATCTGCAAAAATATATTTTGGCAAATCCGCGCATTGAACCGCGGTTTTCTTTGAAAATTTATACATAAATTAAATCCTTTATCGCGATTATAATATTTGCCAAAAAGGTGTGTCACAAATTACAAATATTCGGGAGTAATATCCCTATTTATCCCAAAATAGAATGTGGTGGCACATCCGAAGTTAATAGGCGGCCATTGAAATAGGATGCACCTTATAATTATATGCACATCGCGTAATTTTTGCCCACCTGAAGGTTTTTTGAATAGTAAGATGCAACTGATGGCACACTTTGGCCGCTGAATGAAACATGGGAAAATCCATACATATTGATAGACATGGACTCCCTGTATCCGAAAAGCACATGCACCTCAACTAATTTAAACGGATTCGCGAATTATACGGTTTTTAAATTCTTTGATTTTCCTTTGGTTGTGATTTCAATATTACTCTGTACTTCTTAACTCTATTGTTTATCACACTAAGCAAATATACTTTCACGATGATAAACTATTTTCCTTGTATTCGTATTAAACCAAAAAATATATGTTTGAAATAATATTCCAACAATAAGTTTTTGTCTTTGTTGTTGCTGCAATATGCAGGTTATAAACCCAATCTATAAAATTTTGGTCTCACATTTTTCTGGACATTGTCTAGATTCTGTACGCATTTTCAGTTTATATTTTAGAGATTTTCATGGACTCATTATTCATTTCATTTTCATTATTTTTTGGTTTTCCACGAAACTAAAAACAAATTTAGAAATATTTTAACATCAGCGGATAGATATAACATTCTGTTACCGATTTATACATATGGGGAATTCCAAATGAAATCGGACAGTTCGGAGAAAAGTAATTTTTGATTTCAATTGTTTTTGGTTCAATTTATGCTCCTAGCCAACAGAACATTTTAGTATATTTTAAAATTATTTTTTGACCAACGGTACAGAGATATCGCCTACTGAAATTATCGCATTTTTAAAGAACTATGTTCAAATAAATACTCATAACTTCTTTAATATTGGTCCAAATGGGACCATCTTTTTTTTGATTTGTTTGTTTTTTTATCAGCTATCGAAAGAAATATTTAAAAGAAAAATGCACAGTGGGCTTCAATGTAATTTTCGGGATTTAATATTTAAAATCAATTTTTAAACATGATTGCATCCTTCGATTTTTTCAAAAAAAAAATTATGTTAAACTACGTTCAATTACAAAAATTTTAAGCCCTATGTGGTAATGGGATTCGGACGATTACTATTTTTCTGAATTTTTTTTTAAATTTGTCAATACAATTTTTCCTTAATACCTTTGTCCAAAATTTGTATTTCCTGTATTTTTGAAGCTAAGAGTACATATTTATCATTATATATTATATATTTATCATAAAAAATAGAAAAAAATCCACAGTGCACTTTAATGGAATTTTCGTTGATGCATTTTCAAAATCGAAAAATGACGCAGTTTTTAAGATGTTTGAGATAAATTCATAAATATAAAATCAAAACAAATATTTATAAATGAAACTTTTAATTTTTTTAATAAAATAATAAATTTTTGGACGAAGGTATAAAGGAAAAATTGTATTGACAAATTTTAAAAAATTCAGAAAAAATAGTAATCGTCCGAATCCCATTACCACATAGGGCTTAAAATTTTTGTAATTGAACGTATTTTAACATATTTTTTTTTTGAAAAAATCGAAGGGTGCAATCATGTTTAAAAATTGATTTTAAATATTAAATCCCGAAAATTGCATTGAAGCCCACTGTGCATTTTTCTTCTAAATATTTCTTTCGATAGCTGATAAAAAAACAAACAAATCAAAAAAAAGATGGTCCCATTTGGACCAATATTAAAGAAGTTATGAGTTTGGATGTAGTTTTTACAGAATTTGACTTTTTCAAGGCGCGATATATCTGGAACCGTTAGTCAAAAAAAATTTGAAAATATACTAAAATGTTTTGTTAATCAGCAGCATCGCCACAGCAAAAAATAAAGGAAATCAAAAACCTCATCTTGAAAAAGTGTCTGATTTCACTCAGAAATCCCCATATATTTTCTTATTAAAACCCAAAGGGAATTTTTAAATATTTTTTCTTTATAAGGGAACAAAACCCCCTATAATTTCTGGGTGCAGCATCCAATTTTGTGAACGCGAACATATTTAAATCCACAATTTTTTTCTTAACCTAAGTACCAACAATCGCGGATGTGCTCGCAAAAACAAATTTAATTTTTTTTCCAATGGTTTTGAAAAGGAAATTTGAAATTTATCATATACCCTCGTTAGCATAAATGCTGAGGGTATAAAAAGCAAGTAGAAAAGATTCTGAGAGATTAACAAATCGACTAGAGACGAAATAAAGACAGGCACTCTTGGTCCTCAAATATTGCCACTATATGTTGCCTTTTTACAGCGACTTGAAAAATCTTTTTGCCAACAAAGGGAATTTACTTGTAGATGTTTTCTATTAAATTCAATCTTTGTATGCCGATGAAGCAACATCCTATAGCACTGTAAAAACTGATGATTTGAAACCGCTGATATAATTTAAAATATTTTGTTTAATTTCTGCCTATGGTTCTCTGATTTCATTGGATTACCTATGTATTCAAAGTATCAGTAGGCTTTAAACACTTTTTTCCAAAGAAAACTTATGCATTTAGGGAGGTTTTCAAAATGTTGGCCATATGAACCGACAAAAATATGGATTGGATTAAAGTTCAAACATTTGCGGGGAAATCGATAGATAGGGCTTTTGTACCATACCAGCCTACGAAAAACATAATATCGCTGCAAACAGGTCCACTAGGAAAACCTTCGGTAAAAATGGCCAAAGGATCCTCAAACAGACCCTTAAGCACACAAAAATGTTGAACATTTTTGTGGGTGGTACCCCAGGGTTGGACCAATAGGGCCCAAATTTGAACATAAACTAAGTTTGGACAAAATACTTAGAGATCCAAAGTTTGGACCAATTCGGTTGCTACGTCTATGAGATATCGCACGTACCATTTTATCGAATATTTTTGAACTTTTGTGGGGGTGGTACAATATCAAAAGTGTGGACGTACGCAGTATTTGGTTCGAGCTCTCCAGGCACCTTTCGGTCTGTTTTCTCAAGAAGTATGGACTTTCCCCCTCGAAAAAACTTTTACTGTCGTAATTGAGGCAGCGAATGCAAGTTGCTTCAACAAAAATCAAAGTGATTCGAAAACAGGTCTTAAAGTGAATTTATCCAAAATTTTGCTTTGGAGGTACCCGAAGGAGTGGACAAATATAGTCCATATTCGAACCTGATCTATATCTGGTAGATATATTAGGATTTGTAAAGTTTGAACAAAATCGGTCACTCCCTTTTGTGGGGGACAAAATATTACGAATGCCAAATTTTGGACCGAATCGGTTAATCCTCACTCCCTTTTGTGGGGGACAAAATATTACGAATGCCAAATTTTGGACCGAATCGGTTAATCCGTTCGAGAGTTATCGACATGGCTAGATCGACTCCAAATTGTCTGAAACATATTTTCTCCAAACATACTTGGGGTCTAAAACTATTATTTCGATGAGGCACATTTTCATCGTATCAAAGTGTATATACCCTCTTTAGCCTTAAGGCTGAGGGTATGAAAACAATATTTTGGTTTACCCTGTCATTCTATTCACATTCAAATTTAACAGCCGAGTGGTGGTGTCACATGCCACACATAAATTCTAAATTCACCGAATTTTACTACTCCACTTCTTCTTCTTCTTCTTCTTCTTGGTTTTAAAGTGCATGGCAAGCAAATGCATTTTCAATTCACTGATACAGTTATGAATAATTCGAGGTTTCTTTTTGAGTGTTTCGAAATTAATATTCCAAACGGATCATCAATAAAATCCTCTGATAACATCATTACTTATCCATTAACAAGCTTAGTTTGGTTGCATTCACACATTTTGATGGCCAATGTTAAGAGCGTTGACAATTGAGTGACCGACCGATCGACTATCAGGAACACGACGAATTGTGATGATGGCATGCAGGTTGATTCTAGTGAATAAAAATGAAGTCTGTCTTCTTTGACAACAAGAAACTGAAATTTGTAGTAGAAAACTTTTTGTAGTCACCTTTTTTGCATCCATGATGATCATTATTTCTTTTGAATGGTGGCTTTTATTTGGTATGCACCGTGTAAAGCGGCACGTTTAATTCCTTGTTAATGATGAGCGAGTGTTTTGATAGTTTAATTTCAAGTTGAGCACTTCAATAACACTTTCAAGGATTGATTGTTTTTTTTGCGTTTAAAGTTACACAAAATTTTTAATTTTAAAATTCACAGGATGTCTTTGCATAAAAATTGCTTCTTTAGTTTTGAAATTTGGTCTCTGACTTTATTTGTTTTTTATTTCGTTTTCAATGGCGAGTTACACATTTATCATTTAAATTTGTAACACAATTTGTTTAATTCCGTTCCGTCTCTTATATCTGTGTTTTTTTACAAGTTTTCAAGTTCGCTCGTTTTACACTTCACTTTTTCACAGTTTGCGCTTGTGCACTATGCTCTGCTGTTGCTATCTGGTGAGCGTTTGAACCGCTTAACGGGAGTACGAACCTTTTTATACCTTCTTTGCTTTCGTGCATGCTTGTAAAACATCGCGCCGAGCTAGTTGCTGCACAGCACATGACCAACCGACCAACCAGCTGCAGAAAACCCCAAACATTTCTTATTTGAAATTCGCGACTCTGTTAATGTGGAGCGTAGCTCCTAACAATGTTGGTCGTGGCTGTTTGTTTTGTTTTACATTGCTGTTATTTACAGTTTTCATTTTTATTGTTGTGATATCCATTGTTTTTGTTGTTGTTGGGGCTATGTTGGGTGCTATTCTTACCAAGCAATACCACCAGCACCACTGGGAGTAGTGGGGCGGCATGCATATTGCGCTAGCTGATTATTGAGTTGTTTGTTTGTTGTTTTGAGTTGGGTTGCATTGTGAAACCTCCCGCCCAAGCAACAATAAAAGAGTACAATGCAACCAGCCAGCCAGCACGCATTTGCGCATGAGTGTTGAACACATTTACAATACGACTCAATGAAATTAAATGTGGAATAAGTCAAAAAAATATATAAAAGCAAAAGGACAGAAAATAATTTTTTAATAGTGAAGTATTGTTACGTTAATAACCAATTGGGTGACGTAGGGGATGGAAGATACCAAGGAACGGTCCTGACCGGTTTTAACATGGCAAAGCCCAGGATTTATCTTGGTCCCTCTTTCATCTCAAGTGGACACTGACCTCCCCGTGGTGTCACCTGGGGAACTGCCTTTAACACCCGTTAAAGGTAGTGAGCTAACATGTGCCGCGCGTTCACCCATAAGAACGTTAAAAACTTGGGTTTGGGCGTCGGGTTAGTAACCCTCCCCTAGAAAAAACAGCCTACTATGAAAAAACGAAAGAAAAGAAAAAACAAACCCCTCTAAAGTTGACGAACCCCGCAAACGTTTTAAGGACCATGATCTGCGAATCTGCACCTGGAATGTTCGCACTCTTTATAGAGAAGGTGCAGTCTTCGCATTGGCAGACGTACTTGGAAAGTACAAAGCCGATATTACTGCCATACAGGAAATACGATGGACTGGGAAAGATGTCACAACAACACCTAAAGGTGACGCACTGTATTATAGCTGCCATGACACAAAGCATGAGTTTGGCTGCGGTTTTGTAGTTGGTCGGAGGTTAAAACATCTGGTCTCCAGCTTCACCCCAGTAAATGAAAGACTTGCTACAATTCGATTTAAAGCAAAATTCTTCAACATCAGCTTTATCTGCGCTCATGCCCCAACCGAAGACAAGGACGAACAGACCAAAGATATATTCTACGAGAGCTTAGAAGAAACATATGACCGTTGTCCTGCCCATGACATTAAAATTGTTCTAGGCGATTTTAATGCCAAAATTGGAAAGGAGAATATCTTTGGACAAACAGTTGGGAAATTCAGTCTACATAGTGAAACATCAGACAATGGAATGAGGCTGATAGACTTCGCAGCGGCAAAAAACATGGTAGTTAGCAGTACCAGATTTAAGCATCTCGATATTCATAAGGGCACTTGGCTGTCTCCAGACCAAAGAACAATAAATCAAATTGATCACGTTGTGATAGATGGAAGACATTCATCGAGCGTGTTGGATGTACGATCGTTCCGAGGAGCAAACATAGATTCGGACCATTACCTCGTTGCAGCAAAGGTACGTACCCGTCTAAACGTTGCAAATAAAGCACGGACAGACACAACACGAAAGTTGGACATCGCCAAGCTGCAAACACAACAGATAGCCACAGCATATTCCACTCAACTGACCCAATTGCTTAATGATAGCGCTTCTCGTCCCGATAACATATCAACACAATGGCAAAATATTGCCCACTCCATGCAAACAGCCGCAAAATCAGTACTTGGATACCAGAGACCTCCACCAAAGAATCCGTGGTATGACCAGGAGTGCCGTGCTGCTACCGAAGAAAAAAATGCGGCATATAGGGCTACTTTACAATCAGTAGCAACGCGTAGCGCACGAGAGAGGTATCGGGAGAAAAGGAGAGAGGAGAAACGTCTTTTCCGCAGGAAAAAGAGAGAAATGGAAAAGAGGGAGTGTGAACAAATGGAGATGTACAGGAGACAGAACGAAGTCCGAAAATTCTACCAAAGAGTGAAGCATCAAACTGATGGCTTTGGTACAGGAATATCCTCCTGTAGAGATCAACAAGGTAATTTGGTAACTGATACAGATAGTGTGCTCAGGATATGGAAAGAACATTTTTCCAAACTGTTGGTATCCGATAGCAGTGAAGACGGCGAAGATACCACAGATCCAATCCCAGATGATGGTATTGAATGTATACCGCCCAGCCAAGATGAGGTAAGGACAGCAATAAACCGGCTGAAGAATAATAAGGCGGCTGGAGCAGATGGCCTACCAGCCGAGCTGTTCAAAACCGGAGGCGACACGCTGATAAGGTGTATGCATCAGCTAGTTAGCACCATCTGGCAGGAAGAACGCGTACCCGACGATTGGAACGTGAGCATCCTATGTCCAGTCCACAAGAAGGGTGATAAGACTGTGTGCTCCAATTATAGGGGCATAAGTCTGCTCCCTATTGCATATAAGATAGTATCTGGCATATTGTGTGAGAGACTAAAGCCTATGGTCAATGAAATTATTGGACCCTATCAGAGCGGCTTTAGACCTGGCAAATCCACCATTGACCAGATATTTACCTTGAGACAAATCCTGGAAAAGACCCAAGAAATGCAGATCGACACCTTCCATCTTTTCGTCGATTATAAAGCAGCATTCGACAGCCCTATACGTTCAAAGGTGTTCCAAGCCATGTCTGATTTTGGTATTCCTGCAAAGCTCATTCGACTTTGTAGAATGACATTAACTGAGACGAGATCCTCAGTTAAAATTGGAAAGAACGTCTCCGAAGAGTTTACTACCAAAAGAGGTTTCAGACAAGGAGACGGCCTGTCGTGTGATCTATTTAACATCCTACTGGAAAAGGTCATACGAGACGCGAAGGTCAAAAGAAATGGAACAATATACACGAACAGCCACATGTTACTGGCTTATGCCGACGACATTGACATCATGGGTCGATCGGTAAAGGAAGTAACTGACACCTTTGCAAAAGTCGAAAGAGAATCTGCTAAAGTTGGTCTGGCAGTAAACGGCGTAAAAACCAAGTTGATGGTATCGACGCGTAATATGTCCATAAACACCGCACCATCTGTGAATGTTGGTACCTATAATTTTGAGGTAGTAAAGGACTTCGTCTACCTCGGCACCGCCATAAACACAACAAATAACATCAGTTGTGAAATACGAAGAAGAATAGTGTTGGCTAACAGATGCTACTTTGGGCTGAGTAAGCAGTTTAGGAATAAAGCCACCTCTCGTCAAACAAAAATAACACTGTACAAAACACTGATACTACCCGTGCTAATGTATGGTTCCGAAGCATGGGTACTTGCTCAAGCAGATAAGGCAGTGCTTTGTGTGTTTGAGAGAAAAATTCTACGAAAGATCTATGGGCCAATCTGTGTTGACGGCGAATATCGGCGTCGTATGAACATCGAGCTGTATCAACTATACAATGACATCAATATAGTTGAACGAATCGAGATACAACGATTGCGATGGCTAGGCCATGTTATAAGAATGAGTGATGATGAACCCGCTAAAAAGGCGTATAAATACGGGCCGCATGGAGGTTCTCGCAGATCTGGAAGGCCAAAGCTTCGTTGGAGCGAACAAGTGAAACGAGATATCACAAAGCTACATATCCCAGATTGGGAAAATACAGCAGCAAACAGAGAGGATTGGAGATTTTTTCTTAGTTCGGTTTATGGAACAAATGTTCTGTAAAAGGCCAGCTAAGTAAGTAAGTAAGTAAGTAATAACCAATTTGAGCTTCTGAATGACCATTTTCCAAATTACAGGAGTCGTACACCATCTTTCTTTCGAACACCATACAATTCTCGTTCAAAAATATTGTTCCTTACACGGCAAATTCTCGCACTGAAACGTTGTACCCCGCCCGAAAAACACCTGTATCCATTGTTTATGCTGCCCACTTTCCATTTCTCCAACCGTATAATTTGTTAGAACCATCGGACCATTAAGTCCAAATGTATGGATATATCATCGTTCTAAACAGGATCGCAAAGACTACATAAGTTACAAATTTCAAAACTTTCCTCGAACAGCCCTTAAACTAGAGTTAAGCGAAAATTTGGACCAAACCATCCGGACATGACTGACAATCTGCACTCATTAGGCTGAGGTTAATAAATGTCAAGGTATACAAAGAGTGTCATCAAGACACAATGGTTGATCGCCTTGTATATTTCCAAGCTCCGTTGAAAAGTGGAAAGAGGGAGTGAATTAGTGTCGTGAACTGGCTGAAATATGCGTCTCAGGGAGTAGGAGTATGGGTATTGTAACGTGATAGCTACATTGCACAGCCGCCTCTTAAATATTACCCCTCATCAGCACAAAACTATTTTTTTTACCACATGCATACATCATTTTAACATCAATGCACACTCTATGTGCTATTTTCTGGTGTAATTCTCAATCACTTCAGACAAGTAGAGGGACCAGATGCTTAGTACGTTGTTATGGTTACAACGTAATAAGGAAGGATCGCACCAGATGTGGAGGTGGGGGATTAGCTTTCTTTTTGCACCAGTCTACTCAATACAGACCTATCTCGCTTGAGCCTGCCTCTAACGACCCTTACATGGAATGTATGGGGGTAGCAGTCAGGTTTGGAAATGACGAGATAGATTTGCTGAACGTATACATCCCGCCGAGAAATAGCTGTATCTCAGATTATAAGCCTGACATTAGCCCACTTTTGGAAAGTCTTAATCGTCTAGTCCAGGGGGACTTTAATGCGCATCATTAGATGTGGCATTTGGCCCTCGGAAACGACCTGAGAGTTTAGCGCTGGCTGAGCAGATTGGTGGCTCTACGTTTTGCTCGGTCAATGAGGACGCCCCTACCAGAATTAGAGGAGCGTGTCACAGTTCACCAGACACAACCATCGTGTCACCTGGTCTGACAAATGACGTCACCTGGCAACCCGCCATTTCCCTTGAATGAGACCATCTTCCCATAATTGTCTACATCAGCAGACCACCCGATTTCATCACCTCTGAACGCCGCACATTCGTCAATCATGGGAAAGCTGATTGGCCGAGTTTCAGAGAGTTCACCAATCACCGCTTCAGAGAATTACCCAATCCTTCTGATGTTCGGGTAGCGGAAAGGACGTTCTGAGACATCATCAATGCTGCAGCCGCTCGCCACATACCTGCTGGTCGAATACCCGCAGTAAGACCAAATTTCCCAGCAGATGCGACGGAATTAGAAAATGAACGTGATGAGCTTCGTCGAACCAACCCCGACGACCCCAGAGTCAGGGAGCTGACACTGGATGTTAACAGGCTGGTCGGCGAACATAAGCGGAACAAGTGGTTAAATCATCTGAAGAGTTGCAACATTGGAGCCGGTATAAGTAAATTGTGGACAACGGTTAAGTCACTCTCGAATCCCGGAAGGAGGGATGACAGGACCTCAGTCACGTTTGGTGACTTTACCTTGACTGAGCCTAAGATGTGTGCAAGTTACTTCAATCGACAGTTTGTCGAGCACCCCGAGAGTGACATGATGATGTCACAGTTTACAATGGATGATGTTGCGAATGTCATCAGGAACGCTAAATCATCCAAAGCGTTGGGCCCTGATATAATTTCCATGGTAATGTTGAAACAGCTGGATGAGCCGGGAGTGTAGTATCTCACTAAAGTTCTCAACCTGTCGCTACCCACCCTTATTGTTCCCTGAAGTCTGGAAAATGGGCAAGCAATAGACCCAGAGCCAGATTGAACAGGAGAACGAACATACAAACATAATAATAAAACAGTGTTACAACAACAAACTTGTGGCATTGTCCGCAGTCCTATCTGATTCAACCGAAGACTACATCAGCCATCGACCTTGCGATTTCTTCGCTCCTGGAGAGAACGAATCGCAGAGAGCGAACGAGTAGAAAAAGCGAACGAATCAAAAGGAGCGAATGAATCGACAGAAGCGAACCAATTGACAGGATCCCTTGCGATTTGTTCGCCCCTGCCGATTCGTTCGCTCCAGTCGATTGGTTCGCTCCTGCCGATTCGTTCGCTTCTTGCGACTCGTTCGCTCTCTGCGATTCGCCCGCTCCGTTGTCTAACTACCCGACTCTTTTCTATACAGAACAGCAATCCGAATATGAACGAACGGAACCCAACACCTGAAGACTACCGAGTCGAACCCAAAACCCGAAGACTACCGAACCGAACTCAACATCCGACAACTACCGATCCGACAGCAATCCGAATAACACCGATCCGTGCGATACCCCCAACAACGGGACCTATCGACCCAGGTATTGCCTATCCGAGTGTTACCGAGCGAGTACTGCCGATTAGAGGATTGCCGATCTGATTATTGCCTAGCCGAGTGTTATCGACTGACTGACAACGACCAACCCCATCTGGTATCAGCCGATTACCGCCTACCTGATACCGACCAATTCGAAGCGATTCCACCCGAGGCTCTTCCCTAACATTACCAACATATACTACAACATCAGATAATCTCCATACTATCTGAAACTTATGTTTACGAAATTATATAAATAAAACTCTGAAGCACAGTTTCATGGTGTCTCACTTTACTTAAGGTGTGTGGTTCTTTGAGTCGACCCTGGCAGCGACAGAGCTAACCTTAGCCTATGGTAAAACCAAACCAAAAAAAGTTTTATTCACATAAAAGATTCCCTTTACCACAAGTAGGTTTTGCTATAGATCACAATAACCCATAAATTTAAAAAAGACTTACTATTGGAACGTCATGGGTACGAAACGACGAATTTCAATGCCCATCATGTGTATTGGCATTCCGTCTTACATAATGACCCGAGGGGTACAGCGCTGGCCGAGTCAAATGATAGCTCCACGTTTTGTACGGTGAATGAAGACGCTTTTACGAGGATAAGAAGAGATTGACACAATGGTGGCACCAGGTCTGACAACCCGTAATTTCCCTTGGCTCAGGCCATCTTCCTATCATTGTCTCCGTAACTAGACTACCCGACTTCATAACCTCTGATCGTCGTATTTTTCTGGACAATGGGAAAGTTCATTGACAAGGGTTTAGAGAACTTACCAATAACCGCTTCAGAGAGCTGCACATTCGATCGGATCCTTCGGCAGCTGAGAGAAATTTCCGGGACATCATCATTGCAGCAGCCGCTCGCTACCTACCTGCTGGTCGAATACCCGAAATCAAAACAAATTTCCCTGCAGAGGCGACGGGACTAGCAAGTGAGCGTGATGAGCTTGATCGTACGAACCCTGAAGACCCAAGAGTTAGATAAACTACGCTTGAAGTCAACTGGCTATTAGGCGAAAAAGTGGCTAGACCACCTGAAACAGGATTAAGTAAATTGTGGTCAACGGTTAAATCACCATCGAATCTGGTAAAGAAGGATAATAAAAAGGTTGTTACTTTCAACCGCGTGAAAAAAACTGACCCAAAGAGATGCGCCTGTTATTTTAACCGGCAATTTAGAGCACCCCGAGAGTGATGGGGCGAAGAGCCCTCCCATCCTAGGAGGTACCAACACAATCTACCATGGGTGATTTTGCAGACGTCATCCGAAACGTGAATTCATCGAAAGCGTTTGAGTCCACACGGAATATTATATAATATTATGTACTCGAAGTTGAGTATTTAACAAGAAGCCTGGAAAGTTGGCAGGGTGGTCACTTTACTGAAGTCTGGTAAGGATGACAGGAAATGTGAATCGTGCAGGCCGATGTCCCTGATCTCGCCAGTAGCAAAGCCTACACGGACGGCTGAAATGAGGCTACCACTGAACATAAGGTGTACTGATTTCGATCACTAACTAACTATATTAGGCGTAACCTTCCATAGCATGTTTAAGTCATCCGCGCAAGTCACAGGTATTTGCGGTAAGATCAGAAGTAGGAACAAGGTCTTGGGGTGCTGACAAAGAAACCTTGTTGACCTCTTACAAAGCAATAGGCCTGTCTATAGTAAGCTATGCGGCGCCAGCGTGATATGCAAATGTTACCCCTTCGCTGTGGAATGCCACGCTGAGGACATGGTGCCTCATCATGACACCAGTGGACCCGCTTCATGAGGACACGAAGGTTTTACCGGTGCATCAACACAACAGGATGTTACACAGCAAAAATTCGGATCCGTTAGTCATTATGTAACCCATTATAAAGTAATATAAACAAAAATGACTACTTATGTTACTCCTTACTAAGTTATGAGTAGGGTGGCACAGAGGCGTGCGTGTCCGACTACAAATCTGAGGGTTGTATGTTCAACGCTTACCGCCGGCCAGGTACTTTTTGTTAAACAAAGCAAAGAACAGTTGGTGGTGAACATGCAAGCACCTGTTAGCGTTTAAACAACTCTGATGTTTGTACGCGTGGCCTAGTGTGTAGTGTGTTCGGCTACAAATCAGAATTTTGCAAGATCGAATCCAGCAGACAGCGGAATAAAATATAATGAAACAAGTAAAAAAGTATCAGTCGGCTATGCCGACGGCGATATACCCTCAGCCTGTGTGGATTGAAATACACTTTTCCTAAAAAAACGTATGTATTTGGGGGGTATTCAAAATGTTGGGCGTATGAACCGATACAAATATGGATAGGATTAAAGCTCAAAGATGTGCGGGGATAGATGGGGAGGTACCGGAAGGGGTGGACCTATAAGCACCACCTTAGAATTTCATCTAATGTTCGAAGAAATATTACGATTTCCAAAGTGTAGACGAACGCAGTATTCGGTTCGAGCTCTGCAGCCACTACATATGGTGGCATAGGAGTCTTTTACAACCTTCCAAAATTTTGTGTGGGAGTTACCCGAAGGAGTGGACAAACATAGTCCATATTCGAACCTTATCTATATCTGGTAGGTGTATTAGGATGTTTAAAGTAGGGCCAAATCTGTCACTCCCATCAAGAGTTATCGTGCGAACAATTTTTCCGAACATTTTTGAACTTTTGTGGGGGAGGTACCTGAAGGAGTGTGCCGATATGGCTTATCTTCCAACTTAAACTAAGTTTGCACAAAATATTAAGAAGGCCACATTTTGGAGCGAATGGGCAGATCCGTGCCAGAGTTATCTTGAGCTCCAACCACTACGCGTGGTGTCATAGGGATTTTTTGCATCTTTCAGACTATTTTCTCAGGAAGTATGGACTTTCCCCTTATGAAACTTGTACCATTATATGGGGGGAAGGTGCGGCAACAAAAACCAAAGCGATTCGAGAGCAGGTCCTAATCTGAACTTTTCCGAAATTATGTGTGGGAGGTACCCGAAGGAATGTCCCGATAGAACCTGATCTAAGTCTGGTAGAAATTTCACGATATGCAAAGTATGGACCAAATCGGATACTCTTTTCAAGAGTTATCGCGCGCACAAATTTTCCGAACATTTTCGAACTTTTGTGGGGGAGGTACCGGAAGAAGTGGTCCGATAGAACCCATCTTCGAACTTAAACTAAGTTTAGACAAAATATTACGTAAGCCAAATTTTGGACCGAATCGGCTGATCCGTTCAAGAGTTATAGTGCGCTTCAGCCAGCCAGACAGACGGACGGACATGGCTAAATCAACTCCAAATTGTCTGAAACGGACTTCATCCAAACATAGTTTTGCACGTATGAAAGTGCATATACCCTCGTTAGCATATATGCTGAGGGTATAAAAACACGATCGCGGAACTTTAAAATACGTTTATATAATCGCCACAGGTGACGAATTATGGATGTATGCGTATGAGCCCGAAACAAAACATTAATAGACCGTGTGGTCTTCGAAAACGAGTCTAATTCAAAGAAAGTTCTTCATGGAAGAAGCACTTCGAAGCAAACGGCCTTCGACAAAACTGGTCATGTGGGTACTGTTCTGCTTGAGCAACGTAGGAAGTCAATTCTAAGTGGTACACCACAATTTGTTTGCTGAAATCTTCGGAGAAATTCGTTAAACGAACAAGAAAAGACGAACTATTGTGCAACATGACAACGCGAACTCTCACACATCGGCTCAAACCAGCGCCTTTTTAACCGAACCCAATGACTTCTTTTTATTTCGACACATCTACAAAAAAGAGAATTAATTCAAAAAATTTGTGGTCAACGATTTTCGTAGCCAGAAGATGCCGTCGAAGAGTTGAAAAACCATGTCTGGTAGGTGCCTGGATCAATCTTCGACAATTGGTTTGAGGACATGCAAAAGTGTGTAAATCATGCTGGAGAATACTTTGAAAAACAATAAAACTATTTTTATTGATAAATACTAGCATTTTCATACTAGGCCAGAAATATATATAGTAGTCCTCGCATCTATTCACTGGCGTTTGAGTTATTAATTCGTTAGATTACATCATTTGTTTTTATTTTACATTTTTAACTTATACAACTTTCCACAGTAACGGCATCTTAAGAGGAAAACAACGGATTTTAGCTTTTCAAAGTTTACTGTGGCATTTATTGTCCATTCTCTTTTGTTTTTCTGATACAAAACTGATGAAAACTTTATTACTTTATGATATTTTGTTCCCATTCTCTTAGTTGGATTCTCTCTGTAAGCTATTAAATGGTCGTTATATCGTGATGTGATTTAAGGCATTCCCATTGTGTTAATGCGGTGTTGTGTTCATTCGTTGTTATGGACAGAGAATTACATGGCAGCCGCCGCCTATCTATCAATCAATTTGGGGTATACAAATTTAGATTTTATTGCGCTTTAACACAAATTTGGAAGAATAAAATTTGCATAGAATTTGAGGAAAAGTTATGATTTGCAGTTAAAATTATAAACATTTGAAGTGTTTGAAACTATTTATTTTCCCAGGACTAATTTCCGAACCTTTTTTTGTATTTTTGTGTTTTGTGTAAGATGATTGTAAATAAGACTAGCTTTAATAGAAGTTTGATCTTTATTGATATCCTTTTTCAATCAATATCACTGACTCACCGCAATTTAATTACACTCTCCCAACAGCTGACAAATTCTTCTAACACAAAAAACTCAAAAAATACTACGCTTTTTACATACAAATGCACATATTTCTCTGATCATCACTTTCATTCATAGAATTGAATTCTATAGCAATTAACGTAAGAAACACATCTTCAATTCTTCTTTTTCATCGATTCATTGAAGAAGTTACTTCTCCATATTGTATATTTTCGTTGTTAAAAGAATTGTTACTTTTATTTGTCAATCAATGAAGAAACATTTCCACTCGTGTGAAAGCGCCAACAAAAGTCCGCGACTTTTTCGTTACCACTTTAATAGGATTAAAATGACAAAGAATAAGTGTTTTTACTTCTGGTAGCTTACTTGCGTCTCTTGTTAGAGCGTGTTTTGAATTTCGCTTTTATTCACAACGTCATTACAAGGCAAAACAAAGATTCTATGCTAACAAATATGAGTGCTTTCACATAAAAGTGAAAAATTTTCAATGACTGTGCTTAATTTTTCGGTGATTTGCTGTTGAATTTTGCTATTGTGGATTTGGAAATATTCAAATTTCTACACATAAAAACATAATATTTCATGTATCATTTAATAACATAATCCATATGCCTTAGTGACCGACATAATATCTGATAAATTACAATTTTGTGATATTGGGTTCCACGTTGGGCGCCAAAACTGATTATCTTATAAAATGAAAAATACATTTTTATGGCGATTATTTCCAAAGCATTGATATTGAAGATGCTTTCAATAATGTGACATACTTATCCTACCCTTAAATATATTTCCGATTGATCAGGACCTCAAGTACAGGATAAGTTACAAAATAAGGAACATGTGGAACAATGTTGTCCAAGGAAAACTAGAGGGATGATTTTATCACCTCATCCATTGTTTGATACAGTAGCTGGTATTTAGATTCAAATCGTCTGCGAAATAATTCAAAATGTTTATATTTTTGCCGGGCCGAACTTTTAGTACCCTCCACCATGAAATATTCTGAACTTATATGGAATAATTTATTTTCTCTCTGACCACAATTTATTTGGAGATGTTTGTTGACCTTCCCAGTGGTCAACAAATACCTAATTTTTGCTAACTTGAAAATAACTGAAATCTGACGGTACAACAACGTGGGGTCCACAATGTTTGATTGTTTTTAACCACTGGGAAGCATAAATGTCATAGTGCGTCAGACAGTATGGGGCCATACCAAACCGTAGACCTATGTTGACAATTTTTACTGGCGTTCGTGGGTAAGGTCTTATAGTAAGTCTAATTATTCCATATTCACTCCACACGAACAAAATTCATACGGCGGTAGGTTCTGTGCACCGGATTAACTTGGAAGAAACTTCGTCCAGGGGCCGTCACCTCAACAATTATTTGTTTGTATTCGTGCATTTGTTTCACCTTGGGAGTGGCGATATATCCCGGAATGCCGTTGCGAGCTCTTTAAGCCCGTGCCGGGCGTGTTTTTTAACTTTCGTCATTCAATACGACTCACCACCGCATTCTCCTCAACAGCAGCAAATGCAGAACCTTTCGCCCCATTTTGAGCGAATGTATCTATCCTGCAATTGAATTGCCACCGTCCCGAAGATTGTGGACTTTATGAGTCAGAGAAACATTATGGTCGCCGCGATCCAGAAAACAAAGCACACCATCACCTGCAGATCAAACGTTTCTATGCTTACAACGTTTTGCGGAAGGATTGTACAACAATCGGAGGTGGCGACTTGTTTTCATTATACATCAGCCTGTTCTCTCTCGCTTGAACTTGACTCTAGTGACCTATACATGGAATATATGCAGGCAGCAGTAAAGTGTGGAGCTGCAGAGGTAGAGCTGCTTAATGTGCACATACCGTTCACATTTGAGGTCCGTCTGATACCAGTGTGCTCATCATGAGCTTTGGCATTCCGTCCTAGGTAATGATCAGAGAGTTACAGTTCAGGCGGAGCAAATTGATACCTCCACATCTAGCATGGTGGACTAAGAAGATCCTACGAGGATAAGAGAAAATTGTCACAGCTCGCCAGACATCGCCATTGTGGCACCCGGTCTGATAAATCACTTGCTTTGACAACGCATCATTTTGTTTGACTTAGATTACCTTTCTATAATAGTATCCGTTAACAGATCACACGACTTCATAACTACTGACGACCTTACTTTTTACCAATCAGCGCCTTAGATCTGCCCAGTCCCCGAAATACTCGGCTAGCTGAGAAACATTTTGCGGGACATCATCACAGGGGCAGCTGCTAGGTAAGACCAAATTTCCCAGGAGGGGCGACAAACATATGATCGTGATGAGGTTCGTCGTACAAATTCTGAATACCAAAGAGTTAGGGAACATACTGTTAAAGTCAACGGGCTAGTAGGCGAACATTAGGCGACAAAAGTGGCTAGACCACCATAAGTAATGTAATGATTGAGTAAATTGTGAACAAAGCTTAAATCACTATTGAATGCGGTAAAGAATGCTGATAGAGCGGCTGTTACTTTAAATGTCGTGACAGTGAATGATCCCAAGAGGCCAGTATGTTATCTTAATCGAAAATTTAATGAGTACCTCGAGAGTGATTGGGCGGCAAGCCTCATCAGATTGCAGATTTCGTCTGAAACGAGAAATTATCCAAAGCGTTGGAACCACATGGAATCTCAATGGGATTGGTTAAACAACTGAATAAACCCTGAGTTGAGTAGTTTTATCAATTTATCGGTATTCACCCATATTGTATCACAAGCCTGACAAGTTGCAGACCCCCTGTCACTACGTAAGCCAGGCAAATATGCCAGCAGAAACGAATAGTACAGGCAGATTTCTCTTTTGTGGTCAGTAGCGAAGGTTCAGAGGTATTACTTTCTCATCATGAGGAGGATTTTGTTTTCCAATTTGCCGAAAATCAACATGGTTTCCGAAAAATACATAGTACCGCAACATCATTACACGTTATATCCATATATGTATATTAGTCAAGGTCAACAGGTGTAACGTTCGACAGCGTCTTTAAGTCATCCGCGCAAGCCACAGATACTTGCGAAAAGATCAGAAGTAGAAACAAGGTTATCAAGTCGTTGGCCAGCAGCACTTAGGGTGCTGACAAAGAAACCCTGTTGACATCTTATTAAGCTATAGACCGGTCTGTGGAAAGCTGTGCGGCGCCAGTATGATATGCAAATTTTAGAGCAGTGGAAGAATATTCCATCCTGCCAGAATGCCGCCTTGAGGACTGCAACAGAGTACATCCTTAAGCCACCAGTGGACCATCTTCATGAGGAGACGAAGGTTTTCCCAGTACATCAGCACAACAGAATGTTGCCAATGCAGTATCTGCTTGGGTGCTATCGCCATGAGCACCCCTGTCACGATTTAATGGAAAGGCTTCCCCCACCCAGGCGCGTCAGGAGAGATCTTCATGATTTAGAGCGAGAGGTCCAAAGGTATAAACGAGCACCTCTAGACCAACGAGCCTATCATGCAGGCTTGGATATCATTTCAAATTGATACCCGTTAATAAGGTCTTCCCTATATCCTGACTTGAGGTCGAAAGTCGCATTGATATAACCCAATTATTTCTTGATAATATGCTTAATCCGTTTGCACAATATCCCTTACACTATCTTGCACAATATGAGTAACCAAATTACCTCGGTGGTCTCTACGGGACGATGTGCCTGTACCAAAGCCATCAATGTGATGTTTCACTCTTTGGTAGAATTTTGCGGACTTCATTCTGGCTCCTGTACATCTAAATTTTTTCAGACTCCCGCTTTTCCATTTCTCTCCTTTTCCTGCGGAAAATACGTTTCTTCTTTCTCCTCTTCTCCCGATACCTCTCTCGTCCGCTACGCCTTGGTACTGATTGTAGAGTAGCCCTATATGCCGGAGTGGACAATACTGCCATGGAATGAGCAATACTTTGCCACTGTGCTGATAAGTTATCGGAACAAGAAGTGCTTTGATTACGCAATTGGGCAAGTTTAGTGGAATTTGCTGTGGCTATATGTTCAACGTTGAGTCTGTTCGAACTCTATTTGCTGCAATAAAGTGGTGGTCTAAATCTATGTTTGCTCCTCCAATCGATCGCATGAATGATTTCCATGTCCGGATGAATATCTTCCATCTACCACAACGTGACCAAATTGATTTCTTGTTTGTCTGGAGACAGCCAGGTAACCTTGTGAATGTCCAGATTCTTAAATCTGGTACCGCTGCGCAGTCTACCAGCCTAAGTTTAGGACCTGCTCTCGAATCGCTTTGATTTTTTTTACGACAACTTGTATTCACCGCCCCCATATGACGGTACAAGTTTCATCTGGGGCATGTCCATACTTCCTGAGCAAATAGTGAAAAGTGCACAAACCCCTATGACACTGTGTTTAGTGGTTGGAGCGCAAGATAAGATAATTCTTGAACGGATTTGCAGACTCGGTTCAAAATTTGTCCAAACTTAGAATAAGTTAAAAGGGAGTGATCGATTTGGTCCATACTTTACATATCCTAATACATCTGCCATATGTATATCAGGTTTGAATATGGACTATGTTTTCCACTCATTCGGGTACCTCCCACACAAAATTTTGGATAAATTCAGTTTAAGACCCGCTCTAGAATCACTTTGATTTCTGTTGAAGCAACTTGCATTTGCCGCCTCAATTACGACGGTAAATGCTTTTTTTCGAAATGTTCGTCATAACCCAACTTATGTTTTTTATGCAAAGAAAATTTGACCACGCCCACTTTTTTCAATTTTCAATTTTAATCCTTTCTACAAAAACTAATGAACAGATTTTCCCGAAATTGTCGCAGAATGTACAGGAATGGCTTCCGGTGAATATAGGCTACAAATTTTTTTTCGGAGGGGGCGGGGAACTTCCCCTATACCCTATGTTTTAAAAATTTCACTTTTTCAATTTTCATTTCAATTTAAAGTTTTTTTTTGGAAAAACTACTGAACCGATTTTCCTAAAATTGTCAGGGAACGTACAGTGATGGCCCCTAAAACGGGCTATATAATAATTGTTCCACAAACATCCCAGATGGGACAAGGGAGACTTCTCTCATATCAATGAGTGCACCCCGATTCATATTAGCTCAATGATATGGGACCTACTGTTTATTGCCGAGTCCGCCACTTGTAGAGAAGTTTTACATGGCTGAAATACTCAGGAAATGTCGCCAACATCACTGATAGGTATTTTGCCACCATTGAAAATTTGATATTGTCTGGCCTGGGAATCGAACCCACGACCCTTATCGTGCAAGGCAGGTGTGCATACCATTGCACAACGGTGGCATCCATTCCAAAGGGGGCGGGGTAGCTCCCCTATGCGATATTTAAAAAAACGCTATATTTGCAAAAATTAGGCATGTATCGGTTACCGATTACGCCTGTTTTTTTTTCATCAAATTTGAAGCAAAAGCTCAAGGTTTGCCGTTGTTATGTATATTTTATGCATTTCGGAGGAGATGGGGTACCTTCCCATGCCTTTTTTTAAACGCTATATGTATAAGCCAAACTTATGATTATATCGGTTTTAGCATACATTTTGGGAGACAATGGGGTTATGTGTATATTTGGAGCCAAATACCAGACCACGCCCACTTTTTTAAATATGTTATATAACTGATGACAACGTCCAATGTTTTCAAAACTACTACTACTAATTTCATAAAATTTTCAGAAAATGTTCAGGAATATCCCGTGGTCCAAAGAAACTACCAATATTTTTAGGTATATATTTTTTGTACTTGAAAGAGCACATCTTGAACTACTTCTGGAATTTTTGTTGTTGATTTTTTATTGAATTGAATTGTTTATTTTTTTATTATTTTCTTGCCGCAATTTCCCTACACAACCAAAAATCATCCGCTTCTGAGGTCAATAACAACAGTCAATACAAAAATAATTAATAGATTCTAAAAAAATCTGCAAAATCCTACAATTAACTATTGTGAATGATATTATCTCACAACCATCCATCATTCACTGCAATGACGATAAATGATTGGATGAATGGAATAGTAACAGATCCAAAAGTTTCATTTACGAAGTAGGTGGAACTTTACTGTCTTAAGGCCAATCGACTGACTGGTACAAAACTTCAATCAGAATTTAAATGGTGCAATAGAATTGTGAGAAAAAGCTAGCAAAACGTCATAAAAATGATTTAAAAAATTTGATGGGCACAGTATTTAGCAACAAGTAAGAAGGAAACAAGTCCACAAGGGATTAATCTTTAATTTTGGGTGAAATTTTGAATATGAATGATATAATGAATAATATTAGAAGTTCTATCTTAATTTTTTAAGAAAGGCGTACGAAGTTAAATTACAGTGCATCAATCGAGATTTTTAGAAACAACCAAACCAATTTTTATACCCTACACCACTATGTGGGGAGGGTATTATAAGTTGGTTTTGCCCAAAAAGTTTGTAACGCATCGAAATAATGGTCGTAGACCCATACTTATATATACCAAAATGATTGTCTCGACGAGCTGAGTCAATCTGGCTATGTGTGTCCGTCCGTCAGTCCGTCCGTCCGTCCGTCTGTCCGTCTGTCCGTCTGTCCATCTAAACCTTGTAATCACGCTACAGGTCGCAATTTTGATCGGATCGTCACTAAATTTTGGGTGTTGATGAGGGTCCCATAGGGGAAGAAGCCTATTGATTTTGGTGATGGTCGGATAATATTTAGGGGTCGGAAAGGGCAAAAAACTTATTTGGAGAAAAAGTCAACGTTTTTTTCGAAAGCAAATATCTCAGCTTCCATAAGGGGTATACCGAAAGCAAGATCTGCTAATGAAAGTAGAAAATATCACCTTTCTAACGATGTAAAGGAGGTTGTCATAGGTGGTCAAACAACGAAGATATCGCAATAGCCGCAAATTAAACCCAACTTTTTGTTTTTGCAATTTTAGTTATAATGACGCATATCACAGCTTTGGTTGGGGACTTTCCAAAAGCAAGGCCTGACTATGAAAGTAAAAAATCCCATCTTTACAATAGTGCAAAGTAGGTTGGCGTATGTGGACAAGTAACGGAGATATCGCAATAGTCGGTAATACATCCCATTTGTCCACTTTTTAGAAAATCAAGCTACAGGTCGTAATTTTGATCGCATCGACACGAAATTTTGGCGGAATTCAAATCAACGATAAATGGGACATATCAAGAGAAATTAAATGCCGAATAGAAATGGCAAGAAACAATTTTTTCAAACATAACAAAGTTTTACTTAGCCACGACATAAGTCTTACTACAAAAATACGATTTGTAAAATGTTACATATGGTCCGTTTTATTGTACTCTGCGGAAACATGGACTTTGAAAGCTGTAGATGAAAAAAGATTGAACTCGTTTGAAATATGGATATATCGTCGAATTTTAAAGATCCCATGGACCGAGCGCATTACAAACGACGAAGTGTTAGAACGCATGCAAGTCGAACGCCAATTAATAAAAAATATAAAAACACAAAAAACCGCATATCTTGGTCACATTATGAGGCATGAAAAATATAAGCTTCTGCAAACAGTTATCCAAACAAAAATCGATGGGAGAAGATCGAGAGGGCGACGGGAAACATCATGGCTCAAAAACATTCAAGACTGGACTGGACACCATAATGAAAGAACTCTTCTGAATGCCGCCAAAAACAGAAACCTATATATAAATTAATAAACTGATTTGTTAAATATACCAAATTATCATTATGTAATTGTATGATCGCTAAAACCCGAATACGGAATGGCAAATAAAGAAGAAGAATGGGGGTCCGGGAGGAGAGGAAGCCTATTGATTTTGGTGATGGTCGGATAATACTCAGGGGTCGGAATGTGCAAAAAACTTATTTGGAGAAAAAGTCAATGTTTTATTTCAAAGCGAATATCTCCGCTTCTATATGGGGTATATCAAAAGCAAAACCTGCTAATGCAAGTAGAAAATATCACCTCTGCAACGATGTAACGTAGGTTGTCGTAGGTGACCAAACAACGAAAATATCGCAATGGCCGCTAATAGAACACAACTTTTCATTTTTGCGATTTTTATAATAATGACGAATATCACAGCTTTGTTTGGGGACCTTCCAAATGCAATGCCTGGCTATGAAAGTAGAAAATCACACCTTTACAATGATGCAAAGTATGTTGGCGTGGGTTACAAACTAACGGAGATATCGCAGTAGTCGGTAATACATCCCATTTTTTTTTTTTTGTAATCACGCTACAGGTCGCAATTTTGATCGGATCGTCACGAAATTTTAAGATAATACGGGAGATATCACAATGGTATCAAATTTTTCCATTTCTTGTAATCTGTAGCGTGATTAGAAAAAATGAAAAAATTGGTTGCAATTGTGATCGGGGCTAATGGGGCAACCAGAGAGGAATAAACATATAGAGTTTGGTGGTAGTCAGGAAATATTCCCTAAAAGAAATGTTTACCAATGAAAATCTTATTCACATGGGTAGTGGTGTAGGGTATCACATAGTCGGCCCTGTCCCGACTATAGCCTTTGCTCACTTGTTTAAAGATATTTTCAGATTTTTAGGAAAAACAATTTTTTGGAATGTTTAGAAACGAAGTTAACTCATATCCTAGATGTGGAAATGAGTTGACTTCATTCTTTCATAAACATAGCAATCACATCCTCTCAGAATTTGCTGCACTGTGCTGCATTTAACTGGACAATAGAACATTTATAACTGTTTCGTTGAACATTGAAAACATCAAAAACAATAGCATTGCCTGGAGTCAAACAAAAGTACAACATAAAAGAAAAAACGGAATTTAACCGAGAGATGTCTCAAGGATATGATTTTATGCGAAAGTTATTTTTTATATCTTTCTTGGCCAAAAACCCAATAACCCAAATTCGAAAAACATTAAAATTTTATTCTACAAAAAAAAAAAACACAACACAACACAACTCCCCTCATAAACTGTCCAAATCAAGAAAGTGACATGCCATTCAATTTCACAACCCAAACATCAAACAAGCAACGGGCAAGAACAGCATAGATCAGCTTAACTGTCAGTTTGTCTGACAGATTTTCAGAAGGAGTAAATTTACTGAGTGTCTTTGTATGTTATAGGGGGTTAGGCGGTATGGTATGAGTACATACTCAACTCGTTGGCTTTTAGGTGGAGGGCTTTTCCTCAACATGCCGTTGAACCAAAACAACAATCAAATTGCTTGCTTCACTGATAGTTCCTCCTAAGTGCGCGCGTGGGTCTGTCTATTTTGATTGCACACGGAACAAACTACAAAACCACCAACTGGGCATTCATTGCAGTAAAGTTGTTAAAGCGGCATTAAAACATGAGAACTGTAGATAGAAGGCAAGCAGTAGGCCAACTTAGGTTATTACATCTTTATACGAAATCATTTCAAGTTTGGTATTTTAAGTGAAGCGATTCGCTAAATAACGTCAACGTTGGTGTTTAACCCTACAGTAATGGAAGAGACTTGCAGTCTTGAATATACGAGGTTTATATTAAAATTTATATTTTATATTATATATATATATATTTATATTATATTTTATGTTTTATATTTTATAATGTATATTTTATACTAGCAGACCCAGGTCCGCGTTGCTGGCCCGTCGTATTGAGTTTTAATGACAACTTTTAATGGACTTTATGCTTTACGATTCAAAAATAGGTATTTTCTGTGTAATTTCTTCGGGTCCATTATCTAAGTTATTCATTGATGATATTAAATTTATCAACAGATTTTGTCTGTAACCTTTCTTTTCTCTTACGGACTTTTTCGGATGTGTTCGCCCATTTATGCTGGTTAGGATTTATTATCTCCCATGTCCCCTATCTTTATCCTAAAACGGTCTAATTATAAAGGTTGAAAAAATGGTAAAGTCGAATTCTACCGCTTGTGAGAATTATATGTTGTTAGTTGTTCATGGCTGATGGACCGATGAACTTCATCATTTAAGGAGATTTGTAAATATATTGTTTTTCTTCGAAATTCACGGCTACATGTACCACGGCACATTCCACAAAATAGTTTTCGAGATATAACATACTTAAAAACTGTCCGTGGTTGGGACTTCGGGCACCGAGAAAGAACATTTGATCGGGGAGCAACCACCTTTGCCTCGAAAATTAATTCGCAAGCCGATGCATTCACAAGTTCAGCAAATATAGCAATTATAAAGCAATAGCAACAAATATATAGCATTTTGGACCACGGGACATTCCTGAACATTTCTGAGAATTTCATTAAATTACGTTCGATAGTTTTGGAAAAGCAATCTATTGAAAAGAGTGGTCGTGGTCATAAGTTTTCAAGATAAACCACATTTAAAAAAGTGGGCGTGGTCCGGTATTTTGGCTCCAAATATGTACCTGAGGTTAGGTACACAACCACACTGTCTCCCAAAGTTAATGCTAAATATACATATAGCGTTTAAAAGAAAGACGTGGGAAAGTACCCCACCTCCTCTGATATTCATAGAGTATACATTGTCGGCAAACCTTGAGCATTTGCTGCAAATTTCATGGAAATCGGTTCAGTATTTATGGAGATATAACATATTTAAAAAAGTAAGCGTGGTCGGGTCTTTAGGCCCTAAAGAAGTACCTAGATTCTAGATAAATTCGTAAATTTTCAAACCGATACATTCGTTATTATTGCAAATGTAGATGAAACATGTTTTACAAAGTGCGCGTTGTCAAGTCTTTGGGTCCAAAATAAGTACGTAGGATCGTAGACACAACCACAATTGCCTCGCAAATTAATTTCCAAACCGATACATTGGTAATTATTATAAATATAGCATTATTAAAGAAGTTCGACTAAATGTGTAGCCTATTTAATCGGGGGCCATCCCTGTACATTCCCTGGCAATTTCAGGAAAATCGGTTCAGTAGTTTTTGTAGAAATGAGCAAAATTGAAAATTGAAAAAAGTGGGCGTGTCAAATTTTCTTTGCATAAAAACCCAAGTCGGGTTATGGCGCACATTTGACAGAAACAATTATCCAAATCGGTCCAGCCGTTCTCAACTGATGCCATTACCAGCGAACGACATTTTAAATGTTATATTTTGTATTTTATATATTGTATTTTATATTTTATGTTTTATACGTTATATTTTATATTTTATAATTTATAACACTGTGCAACACGAAAATTATTAACCATATTCTGACACCGCAGTGTGATAGAACACCAAAAATGAGAAGACACGTGTCTCGCCGTTTTTCCCTATCTCATCAACTTTCGCGGTTATAGGCCTCCAAAGGTTTGTGGCTTTGATGTAGAAAGAGTAATTTAGTCAGGACTATATCTTCCAACCCGTTAGGAAATTTGAATTTATCTCGGAGGCAAAGTTGTAGCTCTTGTCTTAAAGAACAAAAATTGTGAACACATATAATCCATCAAGCTTCATCTGCTAGGTCAAAATCGCCATGGTCAAATTTCTTTTAAAATTTTTTTTAAAATTTTTTATACAGCTTCCAAACCGATCAAATATGAAGCAAACAACCAACAAAAAATATACCTCTGATCTCAATAAACATCTTTCTAGAATATACGAACTCTGAAGGAACAGGTCTTAATGGTCAAAATAGCAAAACAATTGCGATTTTTATGCTCTTTTATCGGCTTCTGCTCCATAGATATTAAACTGTTCAAAATTCAAGAAAACAATCAACCACAAAAGTGTAGCAAAGGCTTCAATAAACAACTTTCTGGAATATGCGAAATGTCTATGAACGGTTCTTAATGGTAAAAATAGCAAAAATCTTTTGAAAATATCCAATTTTTATACTTTTTTTCTCCGACTCTGGTTCAAAGATACGCAACCGACCAAAAATTAAGGATACAGTCAACTACAAAAATGTACCTTAGATTTCAACAAACAAGTTTCTAGAACGAATGAACCGTTTTGGTCCAAAATTTGGCTTTCACAATATTTTGTTTAAATTCGAAGATGGGTCATATCAGTCTACTCCTTCCGGTACCTCCCCCACAAAAGTTCAAAAATGTTCGGAAAATTTGTGCGCACGATAACTCTTGAAGGGAGTAACCGATTTGGTCCATACTTTGCCCATCGTCAAACGTGTACCAGACTTAAATCAGGTTTCAATATGGCCCCAATCGGCCCACTCCTTCTGGTACCTCCCACACAAAATTTCGGATAAGTTCAGTTTAGGACCTGCTCTCGAATCGCTTTGATTTTTGTTGCAACAACTTGTATTCACTTTCCCCCATACGACAGTTTAAGTTTCATCAGGGGCAAGTCCATACTTCCATAGAAAATGGCCGGAAAGGTGCAAAAAGCCTCTATGACACCTTGCGTAGTGTTTGGAGCGCAAGATAACTCTCGAACGGATCTGTCGATTCGGTCCAAAATTTGGTCTTCGTAATATTTTATTAAATCATAGTTTAAATTCGAAGGTGGGCTATATCGGTCCACTCCTTCAGGTACCTCTCACACAAAACTTCAAAAACGTTCGGAAAAATTTTGCGCACGATAACTCTTGAATGGAGTGACCGATGTAATCTATACTTTGCACATCCTACTATATCTACCAGATATAGATCACGTTCGAATATACTATATTTGTCTACTATACTATATTTGTCTACTCCTTCCGGTACCTCCCGCACAAAATTTCGAAAATGTTCGGAAAATTTGTGCGCACGATAACTCTTGAAGGGAGTAACCGACTTGGTCCATACTTTGCCCATTGTCAAACGTGTACCAGACTTAAATCAGGTTTCAATATGGCCCCAATCGGCCCACTCCTTCTGGTACCTCCCACACAAAATTTCGGATAAGTTCACTTTAAGACCTGCTCTCGAATCACTTTGATTTTTGATAAAGCGATTTGCATTCGCTACCACCATTACGACGGTAAAAGTTTTTTCAGGGGCAAGTCCATATTTCTTGGGAAAACAGCCCGAAAAGAGAGCACGATAACTCTCCAATTGTTCAACCGATTTGGTCCAACATTTAGTCTTCGTCATATTATTTCCAAACTTGGTTTCATGGGCAATACCGGTCCACAACTTTCGGTGCATATCCCCAATATTTAAAAAAATTCACTAAAATGCTAGGACGATATCACTTGAATGGGGCAACCAATTCGGTCCAAACTGCGGATCTTCTAATATTTTATCAAAATTTTGTTTAACTTCTAAAATGGCCCATATCGGTCTTCCCTAAGGGTACTTGCCCTGCAGTTAATTCCTAATCCACATTTTTGTCGGCAAATTCAAATGTCCAAAAAGAGGTGAAAGTTTCACATTGGCTGAGGGTATATATCTGTCGGCAAACCCGACTGACACTTTTCTACTTGTTTATTTTATATTTTATTTTTCAAAATAGTCTGGCTTAATCCCATTGTTATTGTTTTATTATTTTAAAACAACTAATTTATTAGTGGAAAAAGTTTGGCATTGTTCTGAGGGATGAAATCATGATATTGGTAGCGATCAGTAAAATTTTGCAACACTGTCAGTTCGTTTTGAAAAACATTACTCTCTGTAATAGAGGGTAATAAATGAAGTTGAGCCAATGGGGGAATACTCCACGCAAGCAATCGAAAATGAGATTGAATCTTCAACAATATAAAATTGTTCGCCAAGGGGTAAGGCAGGGAAGACTAGTTTCGATCCACGCCACTGGATCTCATCAGTTCCCTTGTTTCTTGTTTGTGGTAGAGTTGTGTAGTACCGGAGCGAACAAGTTCATTGGAACTATTCCGAGACTGGAACGATCGGAACGATATCGACATGTGTAGGAAAATACATATGTATAATAGATTTTCAATAAAAATAAAGTATGTGTTCCTGTAAAAAAATGCAAAGCTTGTAAAATGGGAAAGAAATAAGAAAATTTAATAATGAGACGAAAAACTCGCTTTCATCAATTACAAACATGTAGAAATATTTGTTACTGGTCTTTAATAAAGCGCGCTTAAATTCTATAAAATATAAAAATATGGTTTTATTCGTTTAACATTAAAAGAACGGCAGAGTTTTACACAAAATGACATGTGAACGAACGATTGATCAAAAGGAGCGATTTAACCGAAAAGAATATTTGAGTTAAATGTCAAACGAAGGAAGGAACTATATGGAACGAAGGAACGATATTAAGGAACTAGTTCCTTTTGATAAAAGGAACGAGAAAGATCAAACCGTTCAGTTAACTGGATTGTCCAACTGTAGTTTGTGGATATTCTCCACCGAAGTTATTTTTCAATAATTTCTTCAACAAAAAACTTTTGTACCCAAACATCAATCGTCACACAGAGGGGAAACATAGGCCTAAAGTTGCTCAAAACTCAAAATATGAAAATCGGTTTTTTATGAAAAAAATGTTGATAAACGGCAACCAGACTCTTTTCTACATTTGCTATAACCATCCTCGACTTTGAAAGATTAACCAATCCGATGCAGCAGTCGATTGAACACAGCCATACTGAAAACAAAATGTAAATTTTCGAAAAATAAGAAATTAGGTGAACATTAAAATTACATTATTTTCGCGAAAATTTATATTTTTCAAGATTTATTGTTTTTGTACAGTCTCCGAACAAGATTAGCATTTAAAATTTTCAGATTGATTTTACATCTTTGGTCTTTAATAATGGTGATACATATCCTCTTTATGAAAATTTTTTATGATAATTTTTAAGATTTCCCGACCATAGATTCTTCTAATGTTTTATGCGCTTGAGTCTCAAATATCAGATTCAATCATAAAAAATTGCGCATATTTGCGCCATTCCGAAAAAATCAAAGTTTTCTCAATTAAAATATGAACCAATAACACCAATAACAATTTCTTCAGCCGGACAAAATCAAAAATTCCTCTTGACGAGTCCAACATATGCCACAAGGCATATGTTGGTACTACAAAAAGCAAACTAAAGACTAGGCTAAGAGGCCATAAATCCGACCAGAGAGCCAAAAATAAACCCATGGAACAAAAAACTGCTTTAGCAGCTCACTGTTCCTTAACTGGACACACCCCCAACTTTAAAGAAGTTCAAATCTTAACGCAGGAAAATAATTATAAGCGGAGATATATGTTAGAAATGCTACATATTATAAATATTCCTGCGAAAAAGCGCATCAATTACAAAACGGACACCGAACACTGTGCGCAGATATACAGAAGCATAATTGAAAAACATCAAAAAGTTAGTTAGTTGTATTCTGAACTCGAACAAGATCGAGACGTAGAATGTAGTGCAAGAAAGAAAACAACAAATGTAATTATTCTAAAGTGTACAAATATTTTTGCTAAAATATTTATATATTTATATCTTTGTTTTTCTTTTAAAGTCAAAACGCCCTGATGATGACCATAGATTATGGTCGAAATATTGGCAAAATAAAAAACTTAAAAATAAAAAAAAATATAAAAAAAAATAGTTTTTATTTCTCTCTGACCTCGAGCCAAAAAACTAAGAAAAAGATAATAAAAGTCCAAAGGTCAACAATAATTATTACAAGAAAGTAAAATATGAAATATTTTTATATGGAATTGCAAGGTTTACTCGCACTAAATTTTGTTCCGCCTTATAACCGGGGCTCTTATTTATCAGACTAAACCAACACCTATCAAATATGTTTGCATTATTCAGAAATATTCACGGCTTTTTTCATTTGAATTGAGAAAAATTTAATTTAAGTTTCAAAAAATAAAATTTGGAATGAAATATATGTATATTGGACTATATATACATCTGTACCAATTTGTTTGAAAATTGGCTCAATCTTTTTTAGGCTGGTTCAGGTTGCATGTGTCAAATTTCAGTGATTTTGGTGCATTTTATCTCATATCAGATGCGAATATATATGGAAGCTGCATCCAAATCTGGACCGATTTTCATTATTTTCTATAGGATTAATCCTTGTACAGAAGATATGCTTTGTGCAAAATTTTATATCAATCCGGCTATAAATGAGCTTTCTAGGGCTTTTGATCAAATTTTAACACAAATTTCCCCTCTGTGCGTCAGTTCGAAGTATAAAGGTGAACAAAAAAATAACTTCAATGAGAAGTTTTTCTTTGGCAACCTCACACAACTCCGACGAAAATGTTTGCGAAACGCACGAAACCTTTTCCACTGTTATGTGTCGTTGATTATCAACGAATGCATCATAACAAAATGATGTTGGTAGCTTGTCACAGCCATAACCAACCATACAAACCGTGCCAGTGTTTCTCAAATAGAACATTGGTGGTGTTTTTTTTTATTGGAATAGCTGATACAATTTTGTTTTTTCAAAATAGTCTGGCTCAATCCCATTGTTGTTGTTTTAATATTCTAAAACAACTAATTTATTAGTGGAAAAAGTTTGGCATTGTTCGCCAAGGGGTAAGGCAGGGAAGACTAGTTGATGTTTGGGTACAAAAGAAGTTATTGAAAAATAACTTCGGTGGAGAATTTCCACAAACAAGAAACAAGGGAAGTGATAAGATCCAGTGGCGTGGATCGAAACTAGTCTTCCCTGACTTACCCCTTGGCGAACAATGCCAAATTTTTTCCACAGACAAATTAGTTGTTTTAAAATAATAATAATCAAAATAATACCAGCCGCATATCACCCTTACACATTAACAGCGAGACTAACGTTGCCACCAATACTCACCCTAAATCCAAAAAAAATATAATTGCAAATCTCAAGATTCCAGCTGTATCCGTTCGTATTCTTCGTACCCATAAGTAAGATTTTCGAAAACTACCTCAATCCTTCACTTTAACAGTAAACTTAATTCCGAATTTCAGGACTCCAGCCCTATCGGTTAAACCAAATCCAAATTGTACCAAGAACAATTTAGAATTTTCGTACCCATAAGTACGAATATTCCTTCCTCAATCTAACAGGCCTACAATAATCATAATTTCAAATTGCAGTATTCCAGCTCTATCCGTTCACCCCAAATCCATATAGCACCATATTTAGTACCATTTAGTTCTTCTCTTACCCACGAATTTCCAAAACTTCCTCAATCCTACACTCCAACAGTAATCTTAATTCCAACTCTATCTATCCGTTTACTAAAATCCAAATTGTATCAAAGTATGCATTTCCGATGATTTTAACCTCCACAAGAAGCTAAAGGAAGCCGCCGGAATATATGGGAAGAAAATAACCAATCCAGGGGCTGGATTCTTGTTCTATGAAAATTTGAAATGAAAAATATTTCCTTTATAATTTTTTTCATTTGACAGTTTTCTCCTTTATAAAAGTTTTCATTTCACATTTTCATAGAAACAGAATTGAGCCCCAGTTATAATTAACAAAAACAATGAAGTTGTATTTGACTTGGAGGGAAGGAAGCAGATATGGGAGGAATATATTACCAATCTTATTACTGATAGCGAACGATCATCTTATGAGGGTGTTTCGGAAATTCCAAGAAGAGGGACGCCTATAACGCAGGGCGAAGTAGAACGCGCTATAAAATCATTGAAAGACAGAAAGGCTACAGGACCGGACGAAATCCCATCAGAATTACTGAAACTTATTGATTCCAGCAATATACACCTACTAGTCAACCTTTTTAATTACATATACAACACTGGAAACTATCCACAAGAATGGCTAAAATCAACCTTCATCGCAATACCCAAGAAAAATAATGCAAAACAATGCAGTGACTTCAGACTCATTAGCTTAATGAGTCATGCCTTGAAGATATTTCTAAAGATTATTCATAGTAGAATATACAAAATATGTGAAGCACACATGGGAAATACCCAATTTGGGTTTAAAGAAGGAATGGGTACAAGAGAAGCACTATACTGCATCCAAATTATAACACAAAAATGTAGGGATGCCCAGAAGGATGTATTCATGTGTTTTATTGACTACGAAAAAGCTTTCGATACCGTCAAACACGATAAATTAATGGAAATATTACATGATATAGGAATGCAAGACAATGAACTTATGTGCATAAAAAGTCTCTATTGGAATCAGTCGGCAAGAATTGAAGTAAGTGGAGAACCAACAAAATAAATTGGCATCTCAAGGGGTCTTAGACAGGGCTGTCTTCTATCTCCCTTATTGTTTAATGTATATTCAGAGAAAATATTCCAAGAAACGCTAGAAGGAGAAAACGTCGGAATAAAAATTCATGGGAAAATAATTAATAACATAAGGTATGCGGACGATGCCACGTTACTGGCTGGAAGTATATCCGGTCTCCAGAAACTTGTGGAGAAACTTGCACGTGTAAGTGAGAAATATGGCCTCAAAATAAACATGAAGAAGACGAAATATATGGTCATAAGCTGAAAAAATCCCCATGCAGATGTGACCTTAAAAGTTCAAGGTACAGAAATTGAAAGAGTGCGATCTTTTAAATATCTAGGGATACTAATAAACGACCAATGGGATCCCTCGAAAGAGATTAAAAGTCGTATAGAGATGGCGCGAGATGCTTTTTGTAAATACAACAAACTTATGAAAAGCCATGACATAAACGTAACAACGAAAGTACGTTTTATAAAATGCTATGTTTGGTCGGTGCTGCTATATGGAACAGAAGTTTGGACGCTCAAGTCCTCTGATGAAAGACAATTGGAAGCCTTCGAAGTGTGGATTTACCGGCGAGTACTGAAAATACCATGGACTGCGACAATTTCTAATGACGAAGTACTAAGAAGGATGAATGTAAGCCGACAGTTAATAAAAACAATAAAAAGGCGAAAAATAGCATATCTTGGACACGTATTAAGGAACAACAAATACAACATTTTACAAGCAATTTTAAAAGGAAAAAATGATGGAAGGCGTGCTAGAGGAAGAAAAGAAACATCTTGGCTCAAAAACATCATGGACTGGACAGGTTATACCGACGAAACTGATCTGCTGAATGCTGCAAGACACAGAGAGCTGACAACCACTATACAATAACATAAATATAATGCGATAAATATTAAAAAACAAAATGAATTGTACTATCACTTATATCCGGATAACGGATGAGTAAATAAAGAAGAAGATGTATTTCCACAACTCCCTCAGTCATACACTTCAACAGTAAACTTAATTCCGAATTTCAGGAGTCCAGCTTTATCTGTTCACTCAAATCCATATTGTACCAAAGTTAGTACTGTTCATACCCATAAGTAAGAATTTCCCAAACTACCTCAATTCTACAGTCCAACAATAATCTTAATTCCAAATTTCAGGATTCTAGCTCTATCCGTTCATCCAAATCCAAATTGTAACAAATTTAGTACTATTTAGTACTTTTCGTACCCATAAGTACTAATTTCCAAAACTACCTCAAGCCTACAACCATACAGTAATCTTAATTCAAGCTCTATTCGTTCACCCATATCCAAGTTGTACCAAATTTAATACCATTTAGTGCTTTCCGTATCAATAATTACGAATTTCCCACACTACATCAATCCTACACTTCAAAAGTAATTCTAATTCCAAATTTCAGGATGCCAGCTATCTCCGTTTACCCAAATCCAAATGGTACCAAATTTAGTACCATTTAGTACTTCTCCTACCCATAAGTAAAAATTTCTAAAACTTCCTCAATCCTGCAGTCGAAAAATTATCTTAATACCGAATTTCATGTTTCCAGCTCTATTCATTCCCTCAAATCCAAATTGTACCAAATTTAGTACTTCTCGTACACATAATTACGAACTTCAATATTTAGTACCCTTTAGTATTTTTCGTACCTTTCTAGGACGGCTTTCCAAAAACCCCTTTACACAAAAACAAATTGTACCAAATTCTGTAACATTTAGTACTTTTCATAGTATGTATTTACAAAGTCATCTATCTGCATATGCTAACCCCACACACAAACATTGACTCTACAACTTCTCAACCTTGTTTCTCATTCTAAATTTCAAGCTTCTAGCTCTATTCGTTCAGATAATACCAAATGGTACCAAATTTTGTACATTTTAGTACACTTGTAGTTCGAATTTTTGACAACAGTTCGGTACGTTTATCTTACATTCCAATAGTGACCCTCATTCCAAATTTCAGAAGTCTAACTCTACCGGTTCGCCAAATACAAATGGTACCATATTTAGTACCTTTTAGGACTTTTCGTACCCTTCTAGTTCGAATTTCCAAAAACCCAGCCTTATCTGACACCTTCGTACCAAGCCAAAATTTGAAGATTCTAGCTTTGGCCGTTTATCCTGGGCGTTGATTATCAGTCAGTCATCATTACTGAACTCTTTTATAATATTAGATAATATATATTCCTTATACCTAAAATTTTATTGCGTCCCTCGTAACGAATAAATGATAACAAACGATCCACCTTAAATAGGAAAATGTAGTAAAATCCGCCAATTCATATGTCGTCTGTCCGGTCAAGTTGTGATCCGTTAGATCGCTTTCGTATGTATGTTGTCGGCTGGTTTTCCATTTCGTTTACTCTCGCCCTGGTTAGGCAAAGGGACCATCAAAGTGTTTTTTGAATAAAAAGAAAATGTTGCCCACCATTGTTGGTGACTTGGATTCTGCCTTACTTTTGCTCTGGCCATTTTTATGCAATGAAGGTAAACGCATTTGTAATTGTTTTTGTTGTTCGTTTTTTTTATAATAAAAGAAAATAGTATTTGGGTTAAATTATTCGTTTGTCGACCGCCACCATGCGCTTCGGTGGCATGTGCGATGAGTGGCTTTACTAAGAAGCGGCAGTCATTTCAAGATCTGAAAACGTTCAAATGGTTTCCCTTTTGCTCAACGGTTGCTTGGTCGGCTTTTGTTTGTCACGGTGGTCTGAGGTCGCTTAGGCCGATCTTAAAGGAATTAAATTGAAATCAATTGCTTGCTTTTGCTGCTGTATTTATGTGACCATTGTTGAGGTTTTCCAAGTTGTTGTGAAGGTATCTAAAGAAAGTACATTTCTTTTTATTTTTCTTCTTCTTCTTCTTTGAGATTGAAAGTTCTCTTTCTGTCTGCCCACAACAATAAAGGCATTCGAAAAGCGAATGCTGGGGGAATTGTTTTCTTCTTCCTCTTCTTTTGTTATTGTTTCCATTTCATTGAGCGTTGATTTATGGCGGCATTTACTTTCTTCTGAATCATTTTTTGAATGGAAATAACTGCCATCATTATGGTCCATATTTAAACGATTAAGATTGCTGCAGCCGTAGCCGCAGCCATAGCGGCAGTGGTACTTTGTTTAAATGAAATGCATTTTATTTTGAAGTTGTGCCGTAAGTGTATCAAATTTATTAGGTTAATGTGTGAGGGGGACAATTGAGTCTATTTTCTTTAGAATTTGTAATGTTGTTTTTCTTTGTTTTTTTTTTTTTTTGTTAAAATTATGATGGGAGAAAACATTGATGTATAAATTTCAAATCTAAGGGACCCACAAACATGGCTTGCCGTTAAACAATTTGGTGGGTCCAAATTGGCGCAGTTTTATTAAAAAGCTTTGGTATAACCAGTCGCTCACATTGGGAATTAAGTCGATGGGGTTTTACATGATTCTCGCCTTGACGGCTCTAACCATGGTACACCATTGCACCGGGGGTCGCGATACAATGTGTCGGCCAGCGCCCCTTTGGAATTACCCAGAATACTCGTAGTGAGTGGTAGCTCTCCACGGATTCCCCAAGTCTATCCCGCAGGTACCAATTCGAAGATCCACAATTATGGGCTTCACTTCCCTCTTGGTAAGGGGTTCAGGACTATCTTACACCTCTGCTGCTCTATGGGTCGCAGCACCCGGTTGATAATGCAACTCCACATCGAGCCGAAGCAATACCCGCGATTAGGGTCCAAACCACAACCACCGCGTTGCAACCAATGGGTGCCTCTCCATAGTCAGGCTAGATCAACAGATCTAGGGGCTCCTGACTCCCGCGTTACCAGAAAGTCAGACTTCGTAGTCGAAATTACTACTAGTTTTTGTTCCATACAACACGGGGCTGGTCACCCAAAGTGAGAGAGAGTTTAGGCACGATCGGGAAATGGGAAGAGTGCGACACAAGTGTTACACTGATGTAGCAGTCTAATCCCCACGTTTGCACGGACGTAGCTTTCTCACTGCGAGGAGCGAGGCCCATTCACCTCTTCCGCTCTGAAGCTGGCTAACGGCAACCGATTATGTTTGAAAGTGCCCCCGACAAGATCTAAAAGATATGTGATGGCATGGTGGAGAGTTGAGATTCCCCATTATTACATACCACGTGCGGTACCAGAAAAATGACCTCTGGTCAGATCTCGTTACTTCCAGAGTTACTTCCAGTTTCGGTCCCATGCGACCAGGGGACTGGTAACCCCCCGTGGCAATATACGCGGTTAAGCCTATAAAGCCCCAACACAACAACATAGAAACAACACCTACGACGACACCTGCACTAACGCTCTGCGAAGGCGGAACGGCCTATTTGCAAAGTCCCCAAGACTAGCACGAGTAGAGCTAGTAGAGAGCACATGACTCACATCCCATTGACCATCAACTCTAGTGATACCCATGGAATCTAGGTTCCTGAAGTCCTCATAATGAGGACACTCACACAACACATGCAGCCAGTCTTCGACTGGAGCACTATGAAGTGTCAGAAAGGTTTCTACTGTGCAAAAATGCATTGAGAGACCCATGCCCAGTCAACAAGTATCCCAGATGAAGGCCGAAACCAAAATCGGGGTTCGTCATGGCAAAAGTAACATCCGGGATAAACCTAAATGTTACTCGCCCATTCTCGCACTAGTTCCATCTAGATGTTACGAGCTCACGCAGCAGCGCCTTGCGATTCAAGGCATCCAAACTCTCCACAACTTCTAATGCCCAATCAGTGGGAACAATCGGCAAACCTCTCTTGGCTAAAAATGACACGTTTGCACGTAACACTTCCAGGTCAAGAGGAGGGACACCCAACAACACCTGTATAGCCTCAGTAGACACTGTGCTGCATACAAGGAGACACGCCAGCATCATAATGCGCTGACATGACAGTATCTTATGATACCCATACCCTGTAACTGCAGTGTGCCATATGGGGGCACTGTATGTTGCACAGGCAACAAGCAGATCACCATACACCACCCGCAACGCACGTCTACTCAGACCCCAATCCGAGCGCAAAATGCGACGAACAGGACTTACAACGTTGCACATTATCGCTTTGAGCCGATCAAAGTGAGTGATGAAATTCATCCTCTCACCCATTGTGATGCCTTATACGAGAGACCTCGACCATCGAAGACGACGCTCGGATGTCGATTGCCAGACAATCTACCCTTGAGTAGCATTGTGACACTCTTCTCTCTAGCGACTTGGACACCAACCCTGGTACCCCAAGTGCCAACAATAGACATCATTCTGGAGGCCAACTGTTCTATCTCAGAACGAGATTGAGCCTCAACCAGAATGAGCACATCGTCTGCAAAAGCACAGACCTTGCAAAGCGAGCTGAGTTGTTGCAGTAGTAGATCCATCATTAGGTTCCATATAAATGGACCACAAATAGACTCCTGCGGACAACCCCGAACAACATCAATGGAGACTCTATTCTTTGCACCAACAGAGCAAGCCACCCGATCTGAGAAATAGCTTTGCCAAAGCTTAATCTCCTGGCATCCTACTTCCTGTAGACGAACAAGTACTCTTGACCAACAAAGGTAGTCAAAAGCACCCTTGAAGTCGACGAATATGCCCAAGACATATCGACTCAAAGACTCAGACACACAGAGCTTTACATGCCACCTGGTTTAAACCCAAACTGCCATTCAGACTCTGCGCCAGTAAGTCTCTCCTGAAGCCGATGCACCATTATCATCTCCAGTACTTTGCCAAGCACTGGAAAAAGACTGATGCCGCGATAAGATCGACGATTACTCCTGACCTTATCTGGCGACTTCAAGAGGACCATCACTTTAGCAGATTTCCACTCTCGTGGAAACACACCCATACTCACACAGCAAAGCCTCTAGGAAATCCGGAATGGCCCTCCAGATGCTTTTACACATCTCTCCGGTCAAACCGTCTAACCCAGGCGACTTCCTGCAGCGAACTAAGGCTACATCCTGATTGATCTCATATCTTTCCAGATCTGGTGCAACAGGTAGCCCCTCCTGTGGAGGAGGTACCTTTTGCTCCGTCCTTGAAAAGAATGAGGACATCAGGGCATAAACACAATCACTCCACGTAGTTAGAACTCTATCACCTAGTTTGATGTCAGAGACATCAAGAGTCTTCTTCGGTCACATTGGTAATACTGAATCGTGGAATCAGTAACCGAATCTGTGGAAATGCTATTCAGACTACACTAATCCCCATCTACCGCACCTATAGGATGTCAACCACCTTGACAAACCAGCGTAGTTTTTGCCCAATTGCGTTTTGGATCCTGCGGTCGTCACATTTCCAATTGGCCAAGGATTGATGGCAGCATTCAAAACATTCGTTTACCCTGCATCTTGATAAAAACTATTTTTTCATGCACTGCATGCTACACTAAGTCGAAATTTAATTCTCTCCGTCTCTAAAACACCCCCCTCCATGCACGTTCTTTTTCAACTCCCACACGAGCCACAAAGATTATCTTCAGCAGCAGCATCATGAACACGATCATGATGGCGATCATCATCATTCTTATCTGCATTACAACATCAAAACATCATAAATTATGGTTATTTAAAAGTCAAACAACAACAAGAAGACAACCTTAGAAAAAACCAAAACAAATTTCACTTTCTTTTGACATCAGTCAAACGAAAGAAAAAATCTCCAGAAAACACCATCAACGAAACGAGCGGGGCAGCAAATGGTGTTAACCTCTTTCCGTCTAAATATTTACGTTTGTTTTTCATCCATAAGCTGGAGCTGCTATGGTTTAAAATTTATTTGGTGTTGTTGTTGTCGCCGTTGAACTTTTGTATGAATAATAATTTTCGGAACCAAAAGAAAAAAACTGTTACTTAAGTTGCAAGTCAACGTCACATCTCGGTGTTATTGTTGTAGTTGCTACCGCAGATAATGATGTTGTTGATAATGTTTTTATGTTTGATTTTTTTGAAGAGTTCCCTAAAAGCATCCCAAGGCATGAAAGAAACACTTGTGGTTTTTGGCGCTAAAACATTTTTTAAGGGAATTTGGATAATAGACAATACCGAGCCATTGTTATCTCCTGCTGGGCTAAATTTGATCACATACTCGTATTAGCTTAGCAACATTCCACTATGAACCGTCGTCGTCGCCAGCAGCAGCAGCGGTGATGATGTTGTATTTTGTCGATAGTTTTAAAGTTTTTTTCTTCCTCTTTGTTTGATACACCATATATCATTGTCACTCACGTCGCTGATTCCGATCAATAGAAATTGAAAATTACCTCAATTATTTTCCATTGAACTTTCTAATGGCAGAAATTGAAACGCGACGACGGCCTTAGTCTTGTCAATATTTTATGATGTTTCTTAGAGCATGTTGACAGATAGGGAGAGAGAGGGAGATGTGGTGGTGTGATATTTATTATTGTTTATAATAATGATGGATTGAACAGCGAAGGTGGCCCAAATGATTAAGTTTAGCTTTTTTGTTTCACATCTTAGTCATGCTGAATTGCCGAAAAAAAACAACCAGCAATGAAAATGAGAGTTTCAATTTATAAAACAAAATAACACGTCCGCATGTGACGTGACGTGAAAGATGAAAATTGAAAAATTATTGAAAATTACCAAAATTTTTGATTTAAGAAAAATGTGTTATTGACATTGATTTTGAAGTTATTGAAAGTAGCAGGATCAGTTATGTGATATACTCTACACACTAGTTACTATGAAGAACGAGGATTAAAAGCTTTAATAATCGTTACACGGATGGAAGCTTCAACCCCATGCTATTAATGACTAGAGCAGGGACGAGCTTCTTTGCTTAGATCGTATAGTGAGGGCGCCCACTGAGTTGTTTTTGCATTTGCTTCCCTCTCTCACGTACAGTGTAAATGAATGAAAACAAACAAAAATATAATGTGGTTGTTGCTTTTTTCACTCATACGTTCATACACGTCTTCGCTTTGGTTGTATTTCTGTGGTCGTCGCTGGACTAGAGCGAATGTTTAAACGATCATGTTTTATGATGCCTTGGTCAGATATGTGCCTGGTTCTACGGACTTCAATAGACATAACATACTCACTTGTTCCATAGGTCGAACTAAAAACAAAAATTTCCATTATTATTTCTCAAATTTTGTATACCATTAGATGAGAGATCTCTAGTAACTTGGTTATGTCATTGGGTTCTGTTTTGATTATACCGCTAAGAGGTTTGCGCTCATATACCTTTCTAATTGGTTTGTCGTTACCCATCATCCTCACATGACCAATCCCTCTTTATCTTTGCAACACTACGTATAGTCCACTCAAAATAGACATTAAAATAGCAAAAATTCCCACAAAGATGAATTTTGGTGGAGAGCAAGGGTTTGCCATTAGAAGCAATGTCCTAAAAGTCCTCATCAGTCCCATGTGTGCAAAAACGGTTATTCGGGGTCAAAAGTCAAAATTTAGGATTTTTTAGATTTTCGAATTTTTTCTGGAAAACGGTAGGTCTAATCAAAAAGTGACTATACAGAAAAATTCTCTACAAGTTTGGTCTTTATATTTTTTTATAGAAGGAACCATCCTTGGGATATAGCGGTCCTCAAAAACCTGTTATGTATATGCACTTATAAGGGTAATACGCACATATTCATGTGAAACGGCTAAAATAACGGGAGTTACCGGGTCTGTCCCCCCAAAAAATAATGTTTCCTTGAAGAGCGAAATTATATATTTTAAAAAAAATTCCAACAAAATCGGAGCGTGTTTAATAAAGTTATTCCATGTTAGAGTAATTTTATACACGAAAAGCCCATGTAACCCAGATGTGTAATCGAAAGCCCAAGGGGAACGACCCCAACGACTTTTTGTCAAAAGGTAGGGATTGTTGCACTGATTACGGAAATGTATAATTTTCATGGGCGGCGGATCCGGTTCGCCGGTTATTGGATCCGAAAGCCCAGATTTAAAACCGGGTTAGACCCGCTTCTACTGAACCGATTACTGTAAGGTGGGTGTCGTTTGAAAGCTTTTGGAAATACCTAACACATGGTGCTGTTATTTTAACCACTCCGTCTCATGATGTTCTTACGCGGCTTACTTCTTCACATGTGTAATTTGACACTTATATCATGATATCTCAAGAATTGTGACTCCTACTGAAAAGTCATAAAGGTCGTTCTTGTAGACACTTTTTACTCTACTCGATTTCCAAAAAGCTGAATAAGGCCTCAAAAAAATTACCTTTGACCCTGAATAACTTCGTTTGCACACATGGGATCGATGGGGACTTTTAGGACGTTAATTCTAATGGCAAACCCAAAACAAAATTTCATCTTTGTGGGAATTTTTGATATTTACCCAAACAAAATTCAGCTTTGTGGGAATTTTTGATACATATATACCCCTTATACGCATGTCTATTTTGACTGGACTAGTATGACCATGTCGTTTGGACCAGCTCGTTGTTTATACGGCGCACAGTGTTGCCGCAGTGGACAAAAATCGAAAAATGTGATGTTAACTTTTATATACACGCAGAAAAATAAATGTTAGAAATATGTTTGGATCCAAACAAATATTTGCTTGGGGCTGATTGCAAACAAATATATGTTTGGATTCAAACATAATTTGTTTGTGTCCAAACAAATATATGTTTGCAACATTTTGTAACATATCTCAATTTTATATGTTTGGGAACCAACATTTTTTTTATGGGTGGAGAGGATTTTTGTCAAAGAGAGTAACAACAAGGCTCTCGCTGCTGCGGAATGCTGGTTTATAATAAAGACCTGTGTGTATGGTGTAATAGGAGACGCAGAAACTTTGGTGGTGTCTTTACGGTAAAACACGTGTGTTTCGTGCTGTGTTGTTGTTAGCCAACGTAGCAAGCGAAGAGGAAAAGAAAAAAATGGTATTGATTATATTGTTCTTTGAATAAATCAGTATTTTGTCTATTCTTAAAGATATTGTGCTTTTTAGTAAATTAAATGTCCAATACATTTTATAATTGAATCAAAAAGGTGAATGGAAATATTTTATTGGACAAGGAAGAAATCTTATTGAGCATACATTTCAATGTGTTTCTCATTGACATTTGCGCTCCCTTGCTCTCAGAAAGCGCCCACGGGTGCATGTGTTTTTTTTTTTTTGTGGCTTTGGGGTTTGTATTTGTTTGCACCCAAACATATAATTTGTTTGCATCCAAACATATAATTTGTTTGCATCCAAACATATAATTTGTTTGCACCCAAAAATATATTTGTTTGCATGACCCAAACATATATTTGTTTGCAAGACCCAAACATATGTTATGTTTGGGACTGCTTGCAAACAAATATATGTTTGCTGCAAAATATGTTTAGGATATATGTTAGACAGGCTTTTTCTGTGTAGGCAACAAGGGAGACTTCTCTCATATCAATGAGTGGATCCCGATTCATATTAGCTCAATGATATGGGACCTACAGTTTATCGCCGAGTCCGAACGGCGTGTCCTACGACACCACTTTTAGAGAAGTTTTACATGGCTGAAATACTCAGGAAATGTCGCCAACATTACTGAGGGGTATTTGCAATTTGGATATCCAACTAAAGCAATGCCGTTCTTTGGTATTGTTAAAGTTACGAAGTTTTTCGGCACACAAAAGAAAGCAAATGCAGCATGCGTGCATATAACCTTACTAACACACTGTCAACAGTTACAAATATTCAGAAGTTTGTGTGCCCTCTTCTTGGTCGGCAGTGAACTAAAGGCGAACGAACATTACTTAAATGCTCTCTGTAAGCGCTCACTTGCTATCTCAAACATATACACACATTTATAAATGGTGGTGGTTTATTGAAAGGCATAGAAAAAAAGCAAATGCAAAAAACAGGCACATAGGTACATAAAAATTCCGAAGAAATACATAACAGATTTTGATAAATGAAAAACTGAATGAAAAAAATTATAAAAAGTCGCACTTTTAAAAGGAAAAAAATATATACATAGAAACATCGTTGAACGCTTCCCCTTAGTTGTGAAATAAAACACATTTTCATCAGCGGGAAATCAGCATCAGGAATCAAATGATTATATAATGTAATAAATACAGTCGAAATCGCTTATAACGTCGTCGTTTATAACGTCATATCGGTTATAACTACGATATCCAAAAGTCCCAAATCTCTGGGGCCCTTTATAGCCCTATCACTTATAACGACATATCGGTTATAGCGACAAATTTCGTCGGTCCCTCGACCGACGTTATAAGCGATTTCGGCTGTAGGTACATCCACCCAGTAAACAATTTTTGCCGAGGGCTCTGATGTTAGATTCTTTTAAGAAGGTTTCCAAAGTTTGTTCAGAAAATGTACGGAATTCTGAAAATTTCCCTTAGAAATTGAAGTGATCTTCAGCAAGATTTCGTTTAAGAATTTCTGCACACTTTCGTGCGCTTGTTTTCGAAAATGTTGCGAGTAATCTGCACATACTCTAATGGGAAATTTTGATTCGTTTCTCTCTCTCTCTCTCTCGAGAACAAAATTGCCGAACGTTCGTCGAGAGTTGATTTAAAGGCAAGGGAGAGATGTTTTTGTCTTCACGATATTGCTTGTTTTTTTAGTTATTTTGCAGCTGTTAAATGAATAAGACTTAACGGAACAAGGTATTTTGTGATGAAATTGGCGCATGTTTTACAATAAATGAAAGTGTAAGATTGTATACAGATTTTCTAAAACGTTGTTTATAATATTATTTCTATTTTAGACAAATCAAATGATAAATTTGTTTGCAAGGACTGTGCTTTATGATTTTATAAATGTGCAATTCAGTGGGCAGCAGCGACGAATACTATTTCATCAACATTGTAATAATAAAAAGTTCAACAAATATTTTAAATAAAGTTCCAATTTAATCAATGAGAAATTCGAATCGTATCCTAATAAACATTGAGAATTTTGGGAGAAAGAATTCAAAATATCCAATCAAACATCAGAATAGTTTCCGATTTTCGGATTAAATATTTGGAATTTTTTTAGAATTTGTTCCGAAAAATTTCAGAGTCTCGAAACAAATTTCCGAAAAGAATCATTTTTCCTTCAGATTTTCGAATATTTCTTCAGAGTGTTATCCGAAAATCTTTCGAATTCTAAACGAATTCGTGTAGAAACTAGACTGTTCTTTCCGAATTTCCCTCGACTAAACGTTCCGATTTCTGCGAACCGCTTCACACAAATTCGGACATGTTTTGCATGCGATTACGGCATCAGAAATGGAAACTTGTGCAGAAAATACATCCGAATTCGGTACGATCTCGGCAAAAATTGTTTACTGGGCATATTTCAAATATACATATGTATGTATATGAAAACTGTATTGATTTAATAACCAATATTAACTGCGATTTTTTCCTTATCCAATAAAATATTTCCATTCACCTTTTTGATTCAATTATAAAATGTATATGGCATTTTATTTACTAAAAAGCACAATTTCTTTAAGAAAACACAAAACACTGATTTATTTACTCACTTTATCGTCTTTATTCAACGATTGTATTTAGAAAACTGAAGAAAAAAGGATTTTTTTCTTTTCCTCTTCGCTTGCTACGTTGGTTAACAACAACAAAGCACGAAACACACGTGTTTTACCGCATCCACACCACCAAAGCTTCTGCGTCACCTATTACACCATACACACAGCTCTTTATTATAAAACAGTATTCCGCAGCCGCGAGAGCCCTGTTGTTACGCTCTTTGACAAAAATCTTCTCTAACATAAAAAATATGTTGGTACCCAAACAAATAAAATCGAGATATGTTACAAAATGTTGCAAACAAATATTTGTTTCGCTCCAAACATATTTCTAACATATATTTTTCTGCGTGTAAGTCCATAAAGAATTACGAGACAGGTTGGGAAGCCAAAACAAATGCAGTGTGACGTGTGGACATAATCTAAATGCAAGGTTTTTGTTGGGTATCGTGCCATCGATTTGGGCCCAAAAAGGGTTGAAGTGGCTACATCGTCCGGAACTTAACTAAAACGACTGGTGTTCTTCTAATCATCATATAGATGATTATCCAACTTCTATATATCATCGAACAGCTTGACATGATTGACGGTATAGAAGACTTTCGATGGATCATGAGCCACTATAACTGTTCGATCGCACGGCCTGTTCTGCTTCAGTCCTAATATGATATTTGTGGATATGACGGGAAACTGCAAACGGCTTCTCATCATGGCGACAGGATGAAAATCGGCCTATAGAATTCGCCTGTGCTGGCATCAGTAGTGTGACCATACTGCTAACTCTGGTACAATATGGGTGGCTAACGATAGATTAAAGACACTTGGGTTCACTCACCCAGTTGCGTAAGCATTACCATTGATATTCCGTGTGGGCCCAAAGCTTTGGATGATTTCTCGTTCCTCTTTAGGTCAGTTACTGTCACTCGGTTTAAAGCAACAATCTTTCTATCATCCTTCTTTCCCGGATTCGAGAGTGATTTAACCGTTGCCTGCAATTTACTTATACCAATGTTGAATTGCTTCAGGTGGTCTAGCCACTTTTTCCGCTAATGCTCGCTTACTAGCCTCTCGATTTCAAGTGTAAGTTCTCTGACTCTTGGGTATTCAGGATTTGTATCATCACGCTAATTTGTTAAGATCAACGCCTATGCTGGGAAATTTGGCGAGCGGATGTAGGTGTAATGAAGTCCCCGAAAAATATCTCAGTTACCCGTGGATTTAGGGAATGAGCAGTTCTCTGCATCGATGATGGTTAAATTCTCCGGACACTTGCCTACAGTAGGCCTATTCTGTATCTTTTATCGATAGAAAAGTTGTTAAAATTTCTTTTGTTTTTGTAACAACTACAAAACAAACAAATGAAATTGTTGTAAAATAAACAATGAGTAAAGTTGTAAAAAAGTTACAGAATTGAATTATTCTGTAACTTTTTAACAACTTTACTCATTGTTTATTTTACAACAATTTCATTTGTTTATTTTGTTGTTGTTACAAAAACAAAAGAAATTTTAACAACTTTTCAATCAATAAGAGTTTCAGAATAGGCCTGCAGTAGGCCTATTCTGTAACTTTTTAACAACTTTACTCATTGTTTATTTTACAACAATTTCATTTGTTTGTTTTGTAGTTGTTACAAAAACAAAAGAAATTTTAACAACTTTTCTATCGATAAAAGATACAGAATAGGCCTACTGTAGGCAAGTGTCCGGAGAATTTAACCATCATCGATGCAGAGAACTGCTCATTCCCTAAATCCACGGGTAACTGAGATATTTTTCGGGGACTTCATTACACCTACATCCGCTCGCCAAATTTCCCAGCATAGGCGTTGATCTTAACAAATTAGCGTGATGATACAAATCCTGAATACCCAAGAGTCAGAGAACTTACACTTGAAATCGAGAGGCTAGTAAGCGAGCATTAGCGGAAAAAGTGGCTAGACCACCTGAAGCAATTCAACATTGGTATAAGTAAATTGCAGGCAACGGTTAAATCACTCTCGAATCCGGGAAAGAAGGATGATAGAAAGATTGTTGCTTTAAACCGAGTGACAGTAACTGACCTAAAGAGGAACGAGAAATCATCCAAAGCTTTGGGCCCACACGGAATATCAATGGTAATGCTTACGCAACTGGGTGAGTGAACCCAAGTGTCTTTAATCTATCGTTAGCCACCCATATTGTACCAGAGTTAGCAGTATGGTCACACTACTGATGCCAGCACAGGCGAATTCTATAGGCCGATTTTCATCCTGTCGCCATGATGAGAAGCCGTTTGCAGTTTCCCGTCATATCCACAAATATCATATTAGGACTGAAGCAGAACAGGCCGTGCGATCGAACAGTTATAGTGGCTCATGATCCATCGAAAGTCTTCTATACCGTCAATCATGTCAAGCTGTTCGATGATATATAGAAGTTGGATAATCATCTATATGATGATTAGAAGAACACCAGTCGTTTTAGTTAAGTTCCGGACGATGTAGCCACTTCAACCCTTTTTGGGCCCAAATCGATGGCACGATACCCAACAAAAACCTTGCATTTAGATTATGTCCACACGTCACACTGCATTTGTTTTGGCTTCCCAACCTGTCTCGTAATTCTTTATGGACTTACACGCAGAAAAATATATGTTAGAAATATGTTTGGAGCGAAACAAATATTTGTTTGCAACATTTTGTAACATATCTCGATTTTATTTGTTTGGGTACCAACATATTTTTTATGTTAGAGAAGATTTTTGTCAAAGAGCGTAACAACAGGGCTCTCGCGGCTGCGGAATGCTGTTTTATAATAAAGAGCTGTGTGTATGGTGTAATAGGTGACGCAGAAGCTTTGGTGGTGTGGATGCGGTAAAACACGTGTGTTTCGTGCTTTGTTGTTGTTAACCAACGTAGCAAGCGAAGAGGAAAAGAAAAAAATCCTTTTTTCTTCAGTTTTCTAAATACAATCGTTGAATAAAGACGATAAAGTGAGTAAATAAATCAGTGTTTTGTGTTTTCTTAAAGAAATTGTGCTTTTTAGTAAATAAAATGCCATATACATTTTATAATTGAATCAAAAAGGTGAATGGAAATATTTTATTGGATAAGGAAAAAATCGCAGTTAATATTGGTTATTAAATCAATACAGTTTTCATATACATACATATGTATATTTGAAATATGCCCAGTAAACAATTTTTGCCGAGATCGTACCGAATTCGGATGTATTTTCTGCACAAGTTTCCATTTCTGATGCCGTAATCGCATGCAAAACATGTCCGAATTTGTGTGAAGCGGTTCGCAGAAATCGGAACGTTTAGTCGAGGGAAATTCGGAAAGAACAGTCTAGTTTCTACACGAATTCGTTTAGAATTCGAAAGATTTTCGGATAACACTCTGAAGAAATATTCGAAAATCTGAAGGAAAAATGATTCTTTTCGGAAATTTGTTTCGAGACTCTGAAATTTTTCGGAACAAATTCTAAAAAAATTCCAAATATTTAATCCGAAAATCGGAAACTATTCTGATGTTTGATTGGATATTTTGAATTCTTTCTCCCAAAATTCTCAATGTTTATTAGGATACGATTCGAATTTCTCATTGATTAAATTGGAACTTTATTTAAAATATTTGTTGAACTTTTTATTATTACAATGTTGATGAAATAGTATTCGTCGCTGCTGCCCACTGAATTGCACATTTATAAAATCATAAAGCACAGTCCTTGCAAACAAATTTATCATTTGATTTGTCTAAAATAGAAATAATATTATAAACAACGTTTTAGAAAATCTGTATACAATCTTACACTTTCATTTATTGTAAAACATGCGCCAATTTCATCACAAAATACCTTGTTCCGTTAAGTCTTATTCATTTAACAGCTGCAAAATAACTAAAAAAACAAGCAATATCGTGAAGACAAAAACATCTCTCCCTTGCCTTTAAATCAACTCTCGACGAACGTTCGGCAATTTTGTTCTCGAGAGAGAGAGAGAGAGAAACGAATCAAAATTTCCCATTAGAGTATGTGCAGATTACTCGCAACATTTTCGAAAACAAGCGCACGAAAGTGTGCAGAAATTCTTAAACGAAATCTTGCTGAAGATCACTTCAATTTCTAAGGGAAATTTTCAGAATTCCGTACATTTTCTGAACAAACTTTGGAAACCTTCTTAAAAGAATCTAACATCAGAGCCCTCGGCAAAAATTGTTTACTGGGTGGATGTACCTACAGCCGAAATCGCTTATAACGTCGGTCGAGGGACCGACGAAATTTGTCGCTATAACCGATATGTCGTTATAAGTGATAGGGCTATAAAGGGCCCCAGAGATTTGGGACTTTTGGATATCGTAGTTATAACCGATATGACGTTATAAACGACGACGTTATAAGCGATTTCGACTGTATTTATTACATTATATAATCATTTGATTCCTGATGCTGATTTCCCGCTGATGAAAATGTGTTTTATTTCACAACTAAGGGGAAGCGTTCAACGATGTTTCTATGTATATATTTTTTTCCTTTTAAAAGTGCGACTTTTTATAATTTTTTTCATTCAGTTTTTCATTTATCAAAATCTGTTATGTATTTCTTCGGAATTTTTATGTACCTATGTGCCTGTTTTTTGCATTTGCTTTTTTTCTATGCCTTTCAATAAACCACCACCATTTATAAATGTGTGTATATGTTTGAGATAGCAAGTGAGCGCTTACAGAGAGCATTTAAGTAATGTTCGTTCGCCTTTAGTTCACTGCCGACCAAGAAGAGGGCACACAAACTTCTGAATATTTGTAACTGTTGACAGTGTGTTAGTAAGGTTATATGCACGCATGCTGCATTTGCTTTCTTTTGTGTGCCGAAAAACTTCGTAACTTTAACAATACCAAAGAACGGCATTGCTTTAGTTGGATATCCAAATTGCAAATACCCCTCAGTAATGTTGGCGACATTTCCTGAGTATTTCAGCCATGTAAAACTTCTCTAAAAGTGGTGTCGTAGGACACGCCGTTCGGACTCGGCGATAAACTGTAGGTCCCATATCATTGAGCTAATATGAATCGGGATCCACTCATTGATATGAGAGAAGTCTCCCTTGTTGCCTACACAGAAAAAGCCTGTCTAACATATATCCTAAACATATTTTGCAGCAAACATATATTTGTTTGCAAGCAGTCCCAAACATAACATATGTTTGGGTCTTGCAAACAAATATATGTTTGGGTCATGCAAACAAATATATTTTTGGGTGCAAACAAATTATATGTTTGGATGCAAACAAATTATATGTTTGGATGCAAACAAATTATATGTTTGGGTGCAAACAAATACAAACCCCAAAGCCACAAAAAAAAAAAACACATGCACCCGTGGGCGCTTTCTGAGAGCAAGGGAGCGCAAATGTCAATGAGAAACACATTGAAATGTATGCTCAATAAGATTTCTTCCTTGTCCAATAAAATATTTCCATTCACCTTTTTGATTCAATTATAAAATGTATTGGACATTTAATTTACTAAAAAGCACAATATCTTTAAGAATAGACAAAATACTGATTTATTCAAAGAACAATATAATCAATACCATTTTTTTCTTTTCCTCTTCGCTTGCTACGTTGGCTAACAACAACACAGCACGAAACACACGTGTTTTACCGTAAAGACACCACCAAAGTTTCTGCGTCTCCTATTACACCATACACACAGGTCTTTATTATAAACCAGCATTCCGCAGCAGCGAGAGCCTTGTTGTTACTCTCTTTGACAAAAATCCTCTCCACCCATAAAAAAAATGTTGGTTCCCAAACATATAAAATTGAGATATGTTACAAAATGTTGCAAACATATATTTGTTTGGACACAAACAAATTATGTTTGAATCCAAACATATATTTGTTTGCAATCAGCCCCAAGCAAATATTTGTTTGGATCCAAACATATTTCTAACATTTATTTTTCTGCGTGTATATAAAAGTTAACATCACATTTTTCGATTTTTGTCCACTGCGGCAACACTGTGCGCCGTATAAACAACGAGCTGGTCCAAACGACATGGTCATACTAGTCCAGTCAAAATAGACATGCGTATAAGGGGTATATATGTATCAAAAATTCCCACAAAGCTGAATTTTGTTTGGGTAAATATCAAAAATTCCCACAAAGATGAAATTTTGTTTTGGGTTTGCCATTAGAATTAACGTCCTAAAAGTCCCCATCGATCCCATGTGTGCAAACGAAGTTATTCAGGGTCAAAGGTAATTTTTTTGAGGCCTTATTCAGCTTTTTGGAAATCGAGTAGAGTAAAAAGTGTCTACAAGAACGACCTTTATGACTTTTCAGTAGGAGTCACAATTCTTGAGATATCATGATATAAGTGTCAAATTACACATGTGAAGAAGTAAGCCGCGTAAGAACATCATGAGACGGAGTGGTTAAAATAACAGCACCATGTGTTAGGTATTTCCAAAAGCTTTCAAACGACACCCACCTTACAGTAATCGGTTCAGTAGAAGCGGGTCTAACCCGGTTTTAAATCTGGGCTTTCGGATTCTGTAACTTTTTAACAACTTTACTCATTGTTTATTTTACAACAATTTCATTTGTTTATTTTGTTGTTGTTACAAAAACAAAAGAAATTTTAACAACTTTTCAATCAATAAGAGTTTCAGAATAGGCCTGCAGTAGGCCTATTCTGTAACTTTTTAACAACTTTACTCATTGTTTATTTTACAACAATTTCATTTGTTTGTTTTGTAGTTGTTACAAAAACAAAAGAAATTTTAACAACTTTTCAATCGATAAAAGTTACAGAATAGGCCTACAGGTATCACAATAATGACAGCTGTGGCAATTTCCTCTTATTACGAACAATTGAAAGGGATGCTAATGGGTTCTCCAATTTCTCCGATTATAGCCGACATAGTGATGGAGAAGCTACTTGACGACACAATCAGTTGCAATAATCAGTTGCGTTTCACCATGGAGTGTGAGTTCAATAACAAATTACCATACCTGGATTCTTTAGTACTCAGACAAGGTAATAAACTAATACTAGACTGGTATCAAAAACCCACATCGTCGGGAAGATTAATCAACTTCAATTCCAAACATCCACGTGGAATTGGAATAAATACTGCAACCAACTTTATCCACAGAGTATTAAACATTAGCGACAAACAACTTCATACCAAAAATATAACTAAAATCAGAAATATTTTAAAAATGAACGATTTCCCCAATAAAACAGTGAAAGATCTTATCAACAAAGTTCGATTCAAAAAGGATAATGAAGACCAAAAACCCCTAAGATATATAAACGCGCGACATATGTTCCAGGCTTTTCAGAAAGATTCTCTCACTCTAATCTTTATAGCAAAGATCACCTTCAGTTGGCACTAAAAAGTACAAATCAAATACATAACAACTTTTTTAGTCGTACGAAGTCAAAAATTCCACCAGGAGACAAGTCTAACGTCATTTACAAAGTGAAGTGCAATGGTGACGGGTCCGACATATGCCATAAGGGACAACAAAAACCAAGCTTAAAACTAGGTTAAGTGCACATAAGTCGGACCAGAAAGCAAAAAACAGACCTATGGAACAAAAAACTGCACTTGCCGCCCATTGTGGTCTTACAGGACACACTCCTAACTTCAAAAATGTGGACATTTTAACGCAAGAAAATAACTACAAGCGAAGAATTATGCAAGAAATGCTCCACATACTAAATGTTCCGACAGAAAATGGGATGAATTACACGACAGACACAGACCACTGTGCGCAAATCTACAGAAACTTGTTAGAAAAACATCAACAACTTTAGTTGGAAAGTATTTGTGAAAAGATGAGGAAGTTATTTTTAGTGATTACAAAATAAAACGAAACGCATAACTGTTGAGTTGGCGTTCCTTTTTCGAAGATAAGAATCAATAATAGAACCAGCCGTCGTGGAATTATTTGTGTAACAACTTACAATTCAACAATATTTTAATATTTTCATCATTATCAGAAATCTTGAGGTGCATTTATGTTCCATTTAACCACATCCATATTTTTATTTTGCCCATTCATTGCATTGAATATGCGAGATTGTGATTTGTAGGTAAACACACTACACATTGGGCTACCCCGAATTGGGATTGTTACATCAACAACTCTTCGTATATTTCCTAAACAAATATTTTGCCGAAGGTGGGCCTTGAACTCACATCTCTCGGTTTTGTAGTCTGACACACTAAATTTCTGTCGCCTTTTCTAATTGGTAATGAGTAAAAAAAGTGGTTTCGTCATGTAATCATTACTTTTAGGACAGAAGGTAGGTTGTTTATATTACCTTGTAATGGCTTATTTGGCTCATGTTGCACCTAAATTTTTGGTGGGAAATTACTTGGTACGACGAACGAAATGAGCTCATAATAAGCTTTAGAGTCATCTTAACTAAATCGAATATTGACGCATTGTGGCGTTTTTTTTATTGGGATAGCGTTTGCAATTTTGTTTTTTCAAAATAGTCTGGCTTAATCCCATTGTTGTTGTTTTAATATTTTAAAACAACTATTTTATTAGTGGAAAAGATTTGGCATTGTTCACCAAGGGGTAAGGCAGGGAATACTATAGTTTCGATCCACGCCACTGGATCTCATCAGTTCCCTTGTTCTTGTTTGTGGATATTCTCCACCGAAGTTATTTTTCAATAACTTCTTCAACAAGAAACTTTTTATACCCAATCATCAATCGTCAGCTCGAAGTATAAAGGTAAGCGAAGAAAAAAGTTCAATGAGAAGTTTTTCCTTGGCAACCTCATACAACTCCGACGATGATCTGCTAATTACATCGTTTTTTGTCGTTATTATGTCAATGTCACCTCGAAACGAAATCACACCCACATTTCCATTTAATGTTGTAATTTTGCTTTCGTTGCAAATGTCTTTCAATAAATGATCTCTTTGTTTTCTTCTGATTTCTTGCAGGTTAACTAACTTCCAACAAAATCTACAAAAATTTCTTCTCAAAGAAGGTCTAATTAAAAATATCAACAACAAATTTGAATAGCTGATTTATTTCAACGTAAGGTAAGTACCTATTGCCGGTTTCCCCCATAAAATGATTCATTAACTAAAAATGTATATTTGCATCTTTGTGACACATACACACATACATATATATGTATGTTATTATTTCAGTAAATCTTAAAATATTAAATATTTCATATTTGTTTGTTTCACTCTCGATGGGACTAAGCGATTTGGTCCAAACTATAAATATCGTAATATTTCTTCCAAACTTATCCTAGGTTCGGAGATTAACAATAGGTGTGTTCGTTTACTCAACAATTTGTATAAATATAAACGAACAACTTCCAGTAACAACTCGTACACATTTTGAGTAAACGAACACACATAATATCGGTATGTTGATTCGGATATATCCGACGCAAAACTCAATTGTTTAAATTAGGATTTTTACCTAAAGTAGTCCTTGTGGTCTTGATTACAACAATATAACAAGTACAAGTCCGATTTCGACCAAACTTTACAAGTCGTAAGTAATATTTTTTCCAAACTTAGATAATATTCCAAGAAGTTTTTGTATCACACTGCAGTTATATGGTTATCGAGAATCGATTTGAAAATTTCACCGAAGATATCAATAAAACCACAATTTCCATATAATTCATCAATATCTAATAAATAAAAGTTGCGCTTTCTTAAACTGAAAATAATCTAAATTAGTCATAATCTAATAAATCTTCAAATAATGTGATAATAATAGCTAACAAAGAATACCTAGCAAAAGGCACAATTATAAATCAATCAATTTCATAGACAATAAAAAAATTCTGTAATAAACAATAATTAAAAATTGGAAAATTTGCAAAACAAATCATTAATTTCAATTGAATTCATGCCCAATGGCCGTTTAGACAAACCTGCAACATTTTTCATCGGTAATCATCTTCACAATATTTACCCTTTAAAATAATTGGGATTTACTTTGTTATGGCTACGTGACTGGACGTGCCTTGTTATTGCAACATTTTGTAAATTTGTATATTCTAATTTTTGGGGCGGGATGCTGCTATAATCATGAAAATATCAAAATAAATCATCACATTATCTTGATTTTTTTAAATAAACGTTATGTGATACAATAACAACAATGCAAAATAACTAAAAACGGCGTCTCAATGCTACTGTAAACCACAATGTAATTTAATACAACGATACAGGAGGGAGAACATAATTACGAGATGATAGGGGTAAGGGTAAATATGTATGCCCTGCCAAATTATACCTTTTCAACAGATTATCATATCAAGCACGTTGTAAATATCCACACACAGAAAGGCCTCTCTGACATATGTCCCAAACATATTTTTCAGCAAACATATATTTGTTTGCAAGCAGTTCCAAACATAACATATGTTTGGGTCCTGCAAACAAATATATGTTTGGGTGCAAACAAATACAAACCCAAAAGCCACAAAAAAAAAAAAACACATACACCAGAGCAAGTGAGCGTAAATGTCAATGTGAAACACATTGAAATGTATGCTCACTTGCTCTCAGCAAACGCCACTGGATATCTCTAACATATACACACATATATAAATGATGGTGTTTTATTGAAAGACATAGAACAAAAACAAAAACAAAGCAGACACATACATACATAGGTATTTAAAAAATTCCAAAGAAAGACAAAACAGACTTTAATAAAAGAAAAAAAACTGGTAGAAATAACTTATAAAAAGTCGCACTTTTAAAAAGAAAAAATTACATAGAAACGTTGTTGAACGCTTCTCTTTAGTTGTGAAATAAAACACATTTTCTTCAAAGTTCAAATCATCAGCGGGAAATCGTCATCTGGAATCAGATGATTATCTATACATATAAAATCCCTGCCAGCAATTGGAAGTGAGTTTTATCTAATTTTATAAATGAGGATCTTTTTGGTGTCTAATTTTCTGTAAAAATGCGACATTTGTCTAATATACAATAACAATTGCATTGTTATCCCATTTGTATCGTATCCAGTCACCATTTAGAAAAGAATACGATAGACAAATAACAACAATAACATATGTATCTAAAAATAAATGTAAGCTATCTCATTTATATCCCAATGAAGGATGGAAATTAGATAGACATATCTATTTTCCATCCTTTATTTGGATACAAATTAGACAGCTTACATTTATTTTTAGAATTGTTGTAAGTTGAACAAATAAGACTTTTGTACACAGATGGTTATATACGCAGGTGGTGCAATGGTAAGCATGCTCGCTTTGCAATCTGAATGTCCGGGGTTCGATTACCAGGTCAGGCGACATCACATTTTTCAAATGACAAAATTAATATAAGCGACAATTCCTGAAACAATTATAAAAATATAATGAATTAAATTAAATAATAAAAAACCAAAAAGTTAAAAATAACCCAAACAAAGGATTAACGACACAACAACAACAATAATAAAACAAAACATAAAATAAAAAGGAATTAAATTAAGTTAAAAAGAAAATCAAAATAAAATTTTCTTCTTTTTTATTTATTATTATTTTAATCAAGTTTTTAGATATATTAATGTTTTATAGTTAAAAAAAAAAAAGATTTGTCATTAAAAAAATGTCGACTGGCCTGGGAATCGAACCCGGGCATTCAGATTGCAAAGCGAGCATGCTTACCACTGCTCCACCGATATTATCGTTTGAAACGGTCCACTGTATATATTTTGTAAATATTTTATTTAGTATATAAAGTTAAAACTCATGAATTAATATGTAAACGTATATAGTAATTTAAACATTAATGTAAACCTAGTTTAAGGAAATACAACCCTGAATTGAATTACAACTTAATTAATAAAATACAACTATGTCTAGACGACTTTCGCGCTTCTCATACCGAGCAGCTAAGCGGAAGAAAATTTAAAGAATTCGCTCATTCAGCAAACTCCATTCTAACGCGTTACATAGTAACTATCAGATAAGTTTGCTAAGAGTAGTAATAAAAGTGTTCATTTGAAAATTAAACTCTTCGGCCTTTTCATTTAATGTACCAGTTGAGAGGCAGAACGGTTTCATTGACGCCCAACGCAGTGGCCACGGACAACGACATTAAAGCCGAGGAAGAACAAAAAGCCGAAAGTGACGAGTACCTGTCTGGAGACGAAAGTATGGCGCAGTTTACCGATGCACAATTCCAACAACTGATCCAGGCAATGCGTAGAATTGGCCGTGCTGGGTCATTTGCGCATTGCACTGCTCGCTTCAAGGGAGAGCGAGACGCCGCCGTTGTTGAAGAATTTGTGACAGCGATAAGTGTGTACAAGGAAATTGAGTCGATTACAGATGCAGATGCTGTCAAAGGGTTACAACTTTTATTTGAGGGTTATGCTGCCAACTGGTGGATTGGTGTGAAACACACAATCACCACATTTGATGCAGCAATACAACTAATCAAGAAAACATTTGCACCACCGCTACCTGATTGGCGCATTTTCGCAAGCGTTGTTGAGACGAAGCAACAACAAAACGAACCCACAGACTATTTTGTGTGTAAGCAACGGTTGTTGTTTGCACAGCTGGCCGTTCCTGTGTCTGAAGAGGTTCAACTCAACATTGTTTTTGGATTGCTCAATACAAACATTAGAGAGCGTGTGCGTAGAGAAAATGTGAAAACATTTGAGGATTTGCTGTCTACCTGCAGAGAAGCTGAGTTGACGCTGCTCGAAACACACAACAAGGGAAAACCAAAGTGTGCGACAGAGTTTGTGCGCTGTCGCTTCTGCCGCGAAACTAAACACAGCGAAGATGTGTGCAAGAAGATTGAAAAGCGAGGGGCACGCCAACAACAGCAGCAAGACGAACATGTGAAGACTCAACTGAAGCAAGAGCAAACGCAAAATGTGAGCAATACGCAGCAACAGAGAAAGCCCATTATTGCTTGCTATGGTTGTGGAGTGCCAGGGGTTTTTAGAGCAAATTGCACAACATGCAGCAAGAGTATTAAAAATAGTCCCCAATCGCTTTCTTTCAACACCATTGCTATGGAATTTAAAGAAGACCACAGCGTCATGCGTCCCTTCACCAATCCCGTCGTTTCTGATGATGACCGTATCCAGGAAGAGCCAACAAAAACTGAATATGTATCGAAGTTTGTTAAGGTCGTGGAGGATATCGAATATATTCCGCATCCAGCATCAGTTACCAAATCTCTTCACGATATTACTTCGATTCCACTGTACACTCTACAATTGCTAAGTGTTAAGGAGAAAACCTTAACCAATGAACAACGCGCAAAGGAAGTTTCTCGTATCCACACAATCACTTCATACCGATCTGGTAATTGGAAAAAGAAGGTCAGAGCAGAAGTACCCATCAAAACTATTCCTCAAGCAACGAAGGTAACTTTAGTCCAGGGGGAGGCACGTAAGAATAAGTCGGTGCCGCCGCACATCATTGGAGTTACCCATAAAGATGACACTGCTGTTAGTTATCTACCTTCACTTCAGGGGGAGAACCAACATAAGCAGATTGTATTACAGTATCCACTTTTTCTCCAGGGGGAGATCCAACCGAAGCAGCCGTTCCCTCCTGACAGATAGTCCAGTCTATTACGGATGCTTCGTCGGGACGTCTTCAGCATCCGAGGGGGAGACTGAAACGGTCCACTGTATATATTTTGTAAATATTTTATTTAGTATATAAAGTTAAAACTCATGAATTAATATGTAAACGTATATAGTAATTTAAACATTAATGTAAACCTAGTTTAAGGAAATACAACCCTGAATTGAATTACAACTTAATTAATAAAATACAACTATGTCTAGACGACTTTCGCGCTTCTCATACCGAGCAGCTAAGCGGAAGAAAATTTAAAGAATTCGCTCATTCAGCAAACTCCATTCTAACGCGTTACATAGTAACTATCAGATAAGTTTGCTAAGAGTAGTAATAAAAGTGTTCATTTGAAAATTAAACTCTTCGGCCTTTTCATTTAATGTACCAGTTGAGAGGCAGAACTGTTTCACGTTTTAATAACTTTCTGAAGTGTCCAATTAGACACTCAAAAAAGTATCTAATGAGTGGAACAGTTCTTCCCGAGAGCTTTATCTTTTTGGATAAGAATGCGACTATCGCATTCGTTTGTGCAATCTAATTGAAGTGACTCATTGGACAATAAACAGATAGTAAATGTTGGCAGGGAATGTATGATGTAATGATGACTGAGTGAGTGAGTGACTGACTGGCATATCATCGCCCAGACTAAACCGCTGAAGCTTTGACTGTGGGTTGCTGTTGGTGTGTAGGGGTGAGATAAGGCTGGGTTTTTGGAAATTCGACCTAGAAGGGTACGAAAAGTACTAAAAGATCCTAAATATGGTACCCTTTGTATTAAGCAAACGGGAAGAGGTAGAATTCTGAAATTTGGAATGAGGGTAACTGATGGAGAGCTAGAAAGATGTACCAAATGGTTTTTGGAAATTGACCTCTAAGTGTACGAAAAGTACTAAAAGTTACAAAATTTTGTACCAGTTGTTTTTTTTGAACGGATTTAGCAAGAAACTTGGAATTTGGTATGCAAATGAAGGTTGGGAAGTTGTGTTTATAAAAGGAAATGGTTTGAGAAATTCGTACTCATGTGAACGAAAAGTACTAAATGGTACTAAATTTAGTACAATTTAGATTTGGGTTAAAGGATAGAGCTGAAATTTGGAACTAAGATTACTGACGGAGTATAGGATTGAGATATGGGGGTAGTTTTGGAAATTCGTACTTATGTGTACGAAAAGTACTAAATGGTACTAAATTTAGTACAACTTGGATTTGGGTTAACGGATAGAGTTCGATACCTGAAATTTGGAATTAAGATTACTGTTGGAGTGTAGGATTGAGATAGGTTTGGAAATTCGTACATATGCATGTGTATGAAAAGTACTAAATGGTACTTAATTTGGTACAATGGGGATTTGGGTGAACGGATAGAGCTAGAACCTCGAAATTTGGAATTGAGATCACCGGTGGAGTGTAGGATTGAGTTAGTTTTGAAAATTCGTATTTATGAGTACTAAAAGTACAATTTGGATTTGGGTGAGCGTATAGAGCTGGAAACCTGAAATTTGGAATTAGGATTACTGTTGAAGTGTAGGATTGAGATATGAGGGTGGTTTTTGAAATTCGTACTTATGTGTACTAAATTTTGTACAATGGGGATTTGGGTGAACGGATAGAGCTGGAATCTCGAAATTTGGAATTGAGATTACTGGTGGAGTTTAGGATTGTGGAAGTTTTGGAAATTCGTACTTATGGGTTCGAAAAGTACTAAATTTTGTACAGTTTGGATTTGGGTGAATGGATAGAGCTGGAATCCTGAAATTTGGAATTGATATTACTTTTGGAGTGTACTAAGTGGTACTTACTTTTGTACAATTTGGATTTGGGGGAACGGATAGAGCTGGAATCCTGGAATTTCGTCAGACTACTGTTGGGGTGTAGGATTGAGATGGAGGTAGTTTTTGAAATTCGTACTTATGGGTACGAAATGTACCAAATGGTACTTAAAGATACAATTCAGATTTGAGTGCACGGGTGTAAAGCTGATATTCTACAATTTGTTCTTGAGAAGTGGCGTTGAAATAAGGAAATGGTTTTGGAATAGGGATAGGTAAGTCGACTTTCGGTTAATCGATTAACACGGCGCACAATGGTTCAGGAATCGATTTTCCAGGCCAAAAATCAAAATTTTGTTTTGTCAAAGATATTTAATTTCTATATGGGATTCGATAGTAAACATATTGAAACTACGGAAACCAAAAAATTAGGCCCAAATATTGGAAGGTGTGGGCGTGGCGTGCCCCTAAAAACGAGAATTTTCCCCATTTTTGGGAAATACGTCATTTTTGCACATTTCTGGAGAAAGACGAAGCTATTTCTCTGAAACTGTAACAGCTATTGTGTTCATTGTTTTTTTATAAGGTAGGTAGGATTGTGGCCTTTAAAAATCGCTTTAGCAAATTACCGTAGCGTTTACACAACATGATCTATTTTATTTTTTCTCGGATACTAAATTTTACGAAATTCCAAATTTAGTTCTGTTTTCACAGAAAGATGCCCGAAGGTCTCCTCTTCCGGCCTATATATACTTTTGTACCCGTCCCGTTCCGTCCGTTTAACACTTTTTTCAATTTATTGAAATTACAAGGGTAAAAATGTGTGTTTTTCTATACTGTTTCCATATGAATTACAGTTTTTTGACACAAATTACAACTTTTTTGAGTATATGAGTTTTTATACGAGTTATATAAGTTTTATTAAAACCAAGGAGAATTTTTTTAATTTTTGAAAAAATTTAATTTTTTTTTGTAAATTTTTTTTTTTTTAAATTTTTGAAAAAAATTTTTTTTCGACATTTTTTCGATTTCCTTTTTAGTCTTTTTTTGTAATTATTTTGTTTATTTGTTGGTGTTTGACCATCTTTAATACATAGGAATATATAAAAACCACAAAAACACTCATATTTTGATGAAAAACAGTTAAAAAACTCAAAAGTTTAATTTTGACCTTGAATTTCTCTGCAACTACCAGACCGAACTTGACCGCTTATAATTCGTCTGAAAGCTGATTGTGTTATCTGTTTAACAAAAAAAGAATTATGAATATAAATCTATCCGTTCAAAAGTTACAGAATTTTGACCAGGAAAAAACGATTCTGAACCACTGTGCGACGCAGGCACCTATTCGTAAATGCTTGCATGGAGCGCATTAGGTTCTTTGGTTTCACAGCCATATAACATAACAGTTTTTACATTGCATTACATTCCCGAGGATATAGTCCTATCTCTCTATAGTTTATTAAGCATTCCAAATGCATTTTTAGCTTTGTTTTGTCTACATTGTATGTCTTTGTCGCTACCGCCATTTGTAGTTATAATACTGCCGAGATAATTGAATGAGGATACATCTTCAATTGGCTGATTCATTACTTGGAAGTGGTTGGTGTTTCCTCTATGTATTCTCATTGATTTGGTTTTTGCTATATTGATGTGAAGTCCAGCTTCGGAATTTTGTAAATAAAATTCCAACGACATACTCACAGGTAACTGTGTTGATGTTATTTCAACTTAACAGAAATCGATGATTTCTTAGTTGAATCGTGCTGTCAGCTTGCAAATATTTTGTTCTGGTGTTTTTTGGGAGGCACGTAAGAATAAGTCGGTGCCGCCGCACATCATTGGAGTTACCCATAAAGATGACACTGCTGTTAGTTATCTACCTTCACTTCAGGGGGAGAACCAACATAAGCAGATTGTATTACAGTATCCACTTTTTCTCCAGGGGGAGATCCAACCGAAGCAGCCGTTCCCTCCTGACAGATAGTCCAGTCTATTACGGATGCTTCGTCGGGACGTCTTCAGCATCCGAGGGGGAGACTGAAACGGTCCACTGTATATATTTTGTAAATATTTTATTTAGTATATAAAGTTAAAACTCATGAATTAATATGTAAACGTATATAGTAATTTAAACATTAATGTAAACCTAGTTTAAGGAAATACAACCCTGAATTGAATTACAACTTAATTAATAAAATACAACTATGTCTAGACGACTTTCGCGCTTCTCATACCGAGCAGCTAAGCGGAAGAAAATTTAAAGAATTCGCTCATTCAGCAAACTCCATTCTAACGCGTTACATAGTAACTATCAGATAAGTTTGCTAAGAGTAGTAATAAAAGTGTTCATTTGAAAATTAAACTCTTCGGCCTTTTCATTTAATGTACCAGTTGAGAGGCAGAACTGTTTCACGTTTTAATAACTTTCTGAAGTGTCCAATTAGACACTCAAAAAAGTATCTAATGAGTGGAACAGTTCTTCCCGAGAGCTTTATCTTTTTGGATAAGAATGCGACTATCGCATTCGTTTGTGCAATCTAATTGAAGTGACTCATTGGACAATAAACAGATAGTAAATGTTGGCAGGGAATGTATGATGTAATGATGACTGAGTGAGTGAGTGACTGACTGGCATATCATCGCCCAGACTAAACCGCTGAAGCTTTGACTGTGGGTTGCTGTTGGTGTGTAGGGGTGAGATAAGGCTGGGTTTTTGGAAATTCGACCTAGAAGGGTACGAAAAGTACTAAAAGATCCTAAATATGGTACCCTTTGTATTAAGCAAACGGGAAGAGGTAGAATTCTGAAATTTGGAATGAGGGTAACTGATGGAGAGCTAGAAAGATGTACCAAATGGTTTTTGGAAATTGACCTCTAAGTGTACGAAAAGTACTAAAAGTTACAAAATTTTGTACCAGTTGTTTTTTTTGAACGGATTTAGCAAGAAACTTGGAATTTGGTATGCAAATGAAGGTTGGGAAGTTGTGTTTATAAAAGGAAATGGTTTGAGAAATTCGTACTCATGTGAACGAAAAGTACTAAATGGTACTAAATTTAGTACAATTTAGATTTGGGTTAAAGGATAGAGCTGAAATTTGGAACTAAGATTACTGACGGAGTATAGGATTGAGATATGGGGGTAGTTTTGGAAATTCGTACTTATGTGTACGAAAAGTACTAAATGGTACTAAATTTAGTACAACTTGGATTTGGGTTAACGGATAGAGTTCGATACCTGAAATTTGGAATTAAGATTACTGTTGGAGTGTAGGATTGAGATAGGTTTGGAAATTCGTACATATGCATGTGTATGAAAAGTACTAAATGGTACTTAATTTGGTACAATGGGGATTTGGGTGAACGGATAGAGCTAGAACCTCGAAATTTGGAATTGAGATCACCGGTGGAGTGTAGGATTGAGTTAGTTTTGAAAATTCGTATTTATGAGTACTAAAAGTACAATTTGGATTTGGGTGAGCGTATAGAGCTGGAAACCTGAAATTTGGAATTAGGATTACTGTTGAAGTGTAGGATTGAGATATGAGGGTGGTTTTTGAAATTCGTACTTATGTGTACTAAATTTTGTACAATGGGGATTTGGGTGAACGGATAGAGCTGGAATCTCGAAATTTGGAATTGAGATTACTGGTGGAGTTTAGGATTGTGGAAGTTTTGGAAATTCGTACTTATGGGTTCGAAAAGTACTAAATTTTGTACAGTTTGGATTTGGGTGAATGGATAGAGCTGGAATCCTGAAATTTGGAATTGATATTACTTTTGGAGTGTACTAAGTGGTACTTACTTTTGTACAATTTGGATTTGGGGGAACGGATAGAGCTGGAATCCTGGAATTTCGTCAGACTACTGTTGGGGTGTAGGATTGAGATGGAGGTAGTTTTTGAAATTCGTACTTATGGGTACGAAATGTACCAAATGGTACTTAAAGATACAATTCAGATTTGAGTGCACGGGTGTAAAGCTGATATTCTACAATTTGTTCTTGAGAAGTGGCGTTGAAATAAGGAAATGGTTTTGGAATAGGGATAGGTAAGTCGACTTTCGGTTAATCGATTAACACGGCGCACAATGGTTCAGGAATCGATTTTCCAGGCCAAAAATCAAAATTTTGTTTTGTCAAAGATATTTAATTTCTATATGGGATTCGATAGTAAACATATTGAAACTACGGAAACCAAAAAATTAGGCCCAAATATTGGAAGGTGTGGGCGTGGCGTGCCCCTAAAAACGAGAATTTTCCCCATTTTTGGGAAATACGTCATTTTTGCACATTTCTGGAGAAAGACGAAGCTATTTCTCTGAAACTGTAACAGCTATTGTGTTCATTGTTTTTTTATAAGGTAGGTAGGATTGTGGCCTTTAAAAATCGCTTTAGCAAATTACCGTAGCGTTTACACAACATGATCTATTTTATTTTTTCTCGGATACTAAATTTTACGAAATTCCAAATTTAGTTCTGTTTTCACAGAAAGATGCCCGAAGGTCTCCTCTTCCGGCCTATATATACTTTTGTACCCGTCCCGTTCCGTCCGTTTAACACTTTTTTCAATTTATTGAAATTACAAGGGTAAAAATGTGTGTTTTTCTATACTGTTTCCATATGAATTACAGTTTTTTGACACAAATTACAACTTTTTTGAGTATATGAGTTTTTATACGAGTTATATAAGTTTTATTAAAACCAAGGAGAATTTTTTTAATTTTTGAAAAAATTTAATTTTTTTTTGTAAATTTTTTTTTTTTTAAATTTTTGAAAAAAAATTTTTTTCGACATTTTTTCGATTTCCTTTTTAGTCTTTTTTTGTAATTATTTTGTTTATTTGTTGGTGTTTGACCATCTTTAATACATAGGAATATATAAAAACCACAAAAACACTCATATTTTGATGAAAAACAGTTAAAAAACTCAAAAGTTTAATTTTGACCTTGAATTTCTCTGCAACTACCAGACCGAACTTGACCGCTTATAATTCGTCTGAAAGCTGATTGTGTTATCTGTTTAACAAAAAAAGAATTATGAATATAAATCTATCCGTTCAAAAGTTACAGAATTTTGACCAGGAAAAAACGATTCTGAACCACTGTGCGACGCAGGCACCTATTCGTAAATGCTTGCATGGAGCGCATTAGGTTCTTTGGTTTCACAGCCATATAACATAACAGTTTTTACATTGCATTACATTCCCGAGGATATAGTCCTATCTCTCTATAGTTTATTAAGCATTCCAAATGCATTTTTAGCTTTGTTTTGTCTACATTGTATGTCTTTGTCGCTACCGCCATTTGTAGTTATAATACTGCCGAGATAATTGAATGAGGATACATCTTCAATTGGCTGATTCATTACTTGGAAGTGGTTGGTGTTTCCTCTATGTATTCTCATTGATTTGGTTTTTGCTATATTGATGTGAAGTCCAGCTTCGGAATTTTGTAAATAAAATTCCAACGACATACTCACAGGTAACTGTGTTGATGTTATTTCAACTTAACAGAAATCGATGATTTCTTAGTTGAATCGTGCTGTCAGCTTGCAAATATTTTGTTCTGGTGTTTTTTGGGAAAGCCGAAAAGTGAGCATCATTCTCATTAACATGAGAATACTCGATGTTTAAAGAGTTCAGGTTTTCACTAAAAAAATCATCATTTCAAAAACTGAAAAGCCAATTGATAATTCCCTTCGCCGGGATGAAATCATGATATTGGTAGCGATCAGTAAATTTTGCAAGCTGTCAGTGCGTTTTGTAAACATTTTTCTCTGCAAAGTGGAAAGTGATGAAGTTAAGCCATTGGGGGAACCTCCAGACTTAAACAATCATATTATTGAATCTTCAACTAAAACAAAACAAACCAAAAAATATATTTGTAACAATATTTTCCAACAATAAGTTTTTGTCTTTTGTTGTTGCTATAATATGCAATTTATATACTGTTCAGCTTTGCTGACATCCTTGCCTAGCTTGAGTAGCGGGAGCACACTGAACATTTTTCAGACTTCGAGAACGATGTGGGTGGATAGCATCAGGTTGAGAACTTTGTGAATTGTGATGGTTCTTCCTCGGCAGAAAGGAATCTAATGTTGCTCCAGGAGTTACCACAAATCGTCGATTAAAGTAACATGCACACCTCTTCGGATCAGTCAGCGTAACATCGCCAAACGTGACTGAGATCATATCTTCCGGTTTTTTCAATAAAGTGATATACATAAATGTAGAGGAAAGGACATCTGAGAAAACTATACGAAATTCTCGGAAGACTCTCCATCCAAACATATAAAGCAGTGCCGAGCATACGGTTATCGTTGGTCACGAAGTTTTTAGACAATTCACACACACACACACAACCTAATTCCAAAGAAAGAGCGTACAAAAGAGAGCAAATGTTTTGATTTGTTTTTGTTTTGCAGCTTGCATTCCCACTAAACTATTTTTTGGCGAGTTCGTACCGAATTTCGACGAAATCTGTGCACAAGTTTCCATTTCAGATTTCCGTATTCGCATGCAAAACATGTACTTGCGGGTCGCAGTATTCGGAACGTTTTGTCGAGGGAAATTCGAGAATATTCGAGTTTCCACACGAATTCGTTTAGAATTCGAAAGAAATTTTCTGAGGGAAATTTTCATTTTCGTAACAATATCGGACAACACTCTGAAGAAATATTAGAAAACCTGCGGAAAAAAGATGTTTTTCGGAGATTTCTTTCGAGATTCGTATTGTTCTATTCCAAAATCGGAAACTATTCTGATGTTTGATTAGATATTCTAAATTTTTTCTCCCGAAATTCTCAATGATTTTTATACCCTCAGCATTTATGCTAACGAGGGTATATACACTTTCATACGGGCAAAATGTGCCTCATCGAAATAATGGTTTTAGACCCCAAGTATGTTTGGACGAAATGTGTTTCAGACAATTTGGAGTTGATTTAGCCATGTCCGTCCGTCTGTCTGTCTGGCTGGCTGGTGCGCACGATAACTCTCGAACGGAGCAACCGATTCAGTTCAAAATTTGGCTTTCGTAATATTTTGCCCAAACTTAGTTTAAGTTCGAAGATGGGTTATATCGGTCCACTCCTTCCGGTACCTCCCCCACAAAAGTTCGAAAATATTCGGAAAATTTGTGCGCACGATAACTCTTCTAGGGAGTGACCGATTTAGCCCACACTTTGTACATCGTGAAAGTTCTACCATACATAGATAAAGTTTAAATATGGACTCAATCGGTCCACTCCTTCGGGTACCTCCCACACGAAAATTCGGAAAAGTTCAGTTTAGGACCTGCTCTCGAATCGCTTTGATTTTTGTTGTAGCAACTTGTATTCGCTGTCCCCCATACGACGGTACAAGTTTCATAAGGGGCAAGTTTATACTTCCTGAGAAAATAGCCTGAAAGGCGCAAAAAACCCTTATGACACCGTGTGTAGTGGTTGGAGCGCAAGATAAATCTCGAACGGATGTGCCAATTCGGTCCAAAATTTGGCCTTCGTAATATTTTGTCCAAACGTAGTTTAAGTTCGAAGATAAACCATGTCGGTCCACTCCTTCAGGTGCCTCCCTCCCAAAAATTCAAAAGTCTTCGGAAAAAATATGCACACGATAACTCTTGAAGAGAGTGACTGATGTAATCCGTACTCTGCACATCCTAATATATCTACCAGATATAGATCAGGTTCGAATATGGCCTATATTTGTGCACTCCTTTGGGTACCTCCCACACAAAATTTCGGATAAGTTCACTTTAAGACCTGCTCTCGAATCACTTAGATTTTTGTTGAAGCGATTTGCATTCGCTACCTTCATTACGACGGTAAAAGTTTTGTCAGGAGCAGGTCCATATTTCTTGGGAAACATCCCGAAAAGTGTAAAAAGCCCTATGTCACCATATGTGGCTCTCGAACTGTTCTACCGATTCGGTGCAACATTTGGTCTTCGTCATATTTTATCCAAACTTAGTTTCATGGGGCAATACCGGTCCCCAACTTCCGGTACTTCTCCCCAATATTTAAAAAATGTCACTTGAATAGTGCAACCAATTTGGTCCAAACTTTGGATCTCCTAATATTTTGTCAACATTTAGTTTAACTTCTAAAATAGCCCATATCGGTCCTCCCTAAGGGTACCTCCCCCACAAAAGTTTAACATTTGTGTTAATTCCTAATCCACACTTTTGTCGGCAAGTTCAAATGTTGAAAAAGGGCCACAAAATTCTGAAGAGACGCAAAATACATTCTATCTGTCCGTAGATTAAAGTTTCAATTCACATTGGCTGAGGGTATACCTCTGTCGGCAAAGCCGACTGACACTTTTTTACTTGTTCGGATATGAATCGAATTTCTCTATAATTCTTCTTCTTTATTTGCCAACCCGTATTCGGGTGTTAGCGATCATACAATTATGTTTTACATTGTTAACAATTTAATTATTTTTTTTATTCCATTATAAATAGGTTTCGATTCTTGGCACCATTCAGGAGGCGTAGAGCTCGTATTTCATCGGTCACCCATGATTTTTCTCTATTAGACGTTGTGGTGCCTAACATATTATTAGTTATGTTGCTGATGGATTCTTTAACATCATCCCATATATTTTCGCTATCTTCAGCGATGTTATTCAGTTCGGCATTAAGTCGGGTTTTTACCGAGTGTCTCGTCAATTCATCATCAAGTCTATCAAAATTTAACTTCTTCTGCGATTTTTTCTTGCGTGTTACTGCCAGTTTTATACGTATTTTGCGAACTAGAAGAATGTGATCCGATGGAACGTCAGCGCCGGGATATGTGGAACATTTGTTCACACAGGAAGCATATCTTTTATTTATTAAGATGTAATCTTTTTGGTTTCTCTATAATTTTTAAAATTATATCGGGACTATATTTAGAATATTTGTTGAACGAATCAAAATTTACCATTTTCGATAACAAGCGGAGGAAAGTGTGCAGAAATTCTTAAAAGAAATCTTTCAGAATTCAGTTCAATTTCTAAGAGAAATTTTGAGAAATCCGAAAATTTTCTGACCAAACTTTGGAAAACCTCGTAAAAGAGTCTAAACTCAGAGCATTTGGCAAAAATTGTTTAGTGGGCTTGCATTTGTAATTCTAAAGCACCACAAAAAATCTTGTTGTCAATATTTCCAACTAGAATAGAAGGAACACTGATTTGTTCTCAAGTGGGTTTCAATTGAATTTACTATTGAAAAAAGTAGAGCATACTTTAGGGTGTTAGTTAACGAAGAATGTCGATAATAGCGTATATCTTAATGTCGATAACGGGTTGTGTCTACGCTACAAAACTGTGGAATGAATTTAAAACATTACCGACATAACTATTTATGAATCAGTAAATATTCGGTTAGTTAGTTCCCTTTAATATAAGTATACATGAGTTCAGATTCGGTTGTAATTATACATTTTCATCAACAATCTCTGGATGGTTAGTTAATTTTTTGTGAATTAATCTCCCTCCATCTTAAACTAAAACATTTATGTTTTTGCAATTAAAATTTTTGTATTTTTGGAGTAATTTTATCTCATTGAAGACATGAATTAGTAATAAGATAATTTGCCTAGTGCTACGAAAGTAAGTGGTCTCGTATTTTGTTCGAAAAGCTGGTCTATTGGATAAAAGTTCTAATCAATGTGGAATTAAACGCATTAGTGAGGTGATGTCCACTGTTTAGGGCCAATAATAAAGACAATGTATGGGGATTTCTGTGTGAAATCGGACACATTTTCAAAAGTGGTTCCTAATTAAAACAACAAAACAAATGTTAAAAAAATATTTTTTTAAGTTTTTGGTAAAATAACACATGTTTCACATTGGTATAAAGGAAGAATTGTATTGACATATTATACAAAAATTAAGAAAAAATAGTAATTATTCGATTTTCACTACCAAATAGGACTTAAAATGTTTGCAATTAATCGTAGTTTAATACAAATAAATTTTAAGAAAATCGAAGAATACAATCTTTGAAGAAATTGTGCCCACAAACAAAAGAAATTTTGATTTTTTTCAATTAAAGTGTAATGGAAATTTGAAATTTACCATATTAGTCCGGTCAAATTAGACATGCGTATAGGGGGGAAATAGCAAAAATTCCCAGAAAGCTGAATTTTGGTGGAGAGCTAGAGGGTTGGCCATTACAAGCAACGTCCTAAAAGTCCCCATCGATCCCATGTGTGGAAAACAAGTTATTCGGGGTCAAAGGTCATTTTTGGAGGCATTATTCAGTTTTTTTTTATTTTTCTCAAAAACGGTAAGACTTAGCAAAAGCCGGCTAAAGTAAAAGTTGTAGATTCAATAATTGTCTACAAGAATGGTCTTTATGATTCTTAAAAAAGACTTACCATTTTCGAGATATCGCGATCTAAAGGTCAAATAAAAAATTAGCCGCGTAAGTACATTGTGAGGCGAACCGGTTAAAGTAACGACACTATGTGTTAGATACTTCCGTAAGCTTTCAAACGATATCCACTTTGCAGTAATCGGTTCAGTAGAACCGGGTCTAACCCGGTTTTTAAATTTGGCCTTTCCGGTCGAATAACCGGCGAACCGGATCCGCAACCGTTGAAAATTATACATTTCCGTAATCAGCGCAACAATCCCTACCTTCGGACAAAACTTGAAAAAAGTCGGAGAGTTTTCGTTGGGGTCGTTCCCGTTGGGCTTTCGATTATACATGTGGGTTAAATGGGCTATTTTTGCATAAAATGACTCTAACATTGAATAACTCTACTAAACACGCTCCGATTTTGTTGGGATTTTTTTAGAAGATAGCTATAATTTCGATCTTCAAGAAAATATATATTTTTTTGGGGGACAGACCCGATTACTTCGCTCATTTTAGCCGGTTCGTCTGAATATGTGTATATTTCCCTTATAAGTGCATAAAAATCATGTGTTTTTTAGAACAGCTATATCTGCAGAATGGTTCCTTCTAGGAAAAAAAATTATAAGGGTCAAACTTGTAGATAATTTTTCTGTCTACAATATTTACTTTAGTCACTTTTTGATTAGATCAACCGTTTTCAAAAAATAAATCCGAAAACCTAAAAACCTTTAACATTTCAACTTTGACTCCGAATAATTTTTTTGCACAAATGGGATCGATGGGGACTTTTAGGACATTGTTTCTAATGACAAACCCTTAGCTCTCCACCAAAATTCAGCTCTGTGGGAATTTTTGCTATTTCAATGTCTATTTTGACCGGACTAGAAAATAAGCTTTGGAGCCACACTACATATCCAAAATGACATTTTTCATTAAATGTATATCATTTTATAGCATATACATATTGTGGTATACCCGCTGTTTCTGCAGATCAAAACACTGTGGTGGTTTAGTTGTTTGATTATTTTTTCTTCTTTATTTCTTAAAACACTTTAGTGGTTTAATTGTTTGGTTATTTGTTCTTTATTTCTTAGCGTAAGCGCGGCTGCGGTGTTGTGTGTCTCGTTTAGAACTAACTCTTTTCAATCCGTCATGGTTGTTAGGCAGCCATCAACGCCCACACAACAACGCACCCACCCTTGCTCTCGTAGGAGAGTGAGGAATTAACGACTAAACTGGTTTCTTACTTGCTAGGTGCTTAGAGACTAGACATATTTACAGTATGTTAAAGAGTAAAGAGTAATGACTAGCATGCTACAATTCGGCCAATCCTGACTATAAAGATCTCCTGACTCTTTCCGACGGTTGCCCTATGGAACGTTACTGTTATTTGTAGTGAGTGGTTCTGCATTTTGTTGTGAGTCTTGCGAATTCTGTTCATTTAACTGACTGGGCCCTTTATGCCAATATTTCATATTATGTGCCGCCCAAATACCTTTGTAAGGTATTCTGCTTTGCTGAAAACCTTCTACGTCTTGTAAAACATAACGATCATTTGGTAATACTTCTGTCACAACGAATGGGCCCTTAAATTTCGGCGTAAATTTTTTAGACGTCCCTATCGTAGCATCAATATTTTTTATCACCACATAATCACCCTGTTTGTACAGTGTCGGTTGCTTTCTCCTAGGGTCTGTATAATTTTTATTGTATTGTTGTGCGGTACGTTGTCTCCTATCTGCATTTTGTCTAATTAAATTCAAATCTCTAACTTCTTCGCACTCGATATTTTCTCGAATTCGGTCTGAAATTTTCCCTCGTTGGTTTACACCAAACAGCATTACACTGGGATGTTCATTGATCATCCTGTGACAAGAATTGTTAAGCGCAAATTCTACAGTTTCTATCGTTTTTACCCAAGTGATATTGGTTTCTGTATCTATGAGTTTTGCGATCATTGGGCCTAGGTTTCTGTTAACCCGTTCTACCTGACCATTTGCTTCTGGTGAAAACGTAGCTATTTTAATATGTTGGATATCGTTATCCTCTAAGAATTTTTTGAAATCGTTCGAAGTGAAACACGACCCTCTGTCGGAAACGATGTATCGCGGTCGGCTGTAATACCTGAAATATTCACTTAACGCATTTATTACTTCCTTGGTTGCCGTAGTTTTTGTGGGGTATAACTTCACAAATTTGGAACAAGAATCGATGACTACAAATATGTGTTTCTTAGAACTGTCTCTATCTACTGGGCCGTAGTGATCTATATGTACCATTTCGAAAGGTTTTGTTGGTTTCGGAATGTTGTGTAAAAATCCCTCCACAGGACCACTTTTAGGGGAAAAAGCTATGCATTTTAAACAGTTTTGAATGTGGTCTTTAACCTTGTTGTTTATGTGAGGAAACCAGTAAGTTTTATTTATTAGTTCTGTAACTTTGTTAATGCCGATATGTCCCATTTCATCATGGTACCTAAACAAAACATGTGTCTCCATTTGAGCAGGAACTACAAAAAGCAATTTTCCCGTTTTGAGTTTTCTGTATAACACGCCATTTCTCATCTCATAATATTTATGGTCGAACGTCTGTAACTTGTTTTTTATTTCGACAATGTCGGGATCTTTATTTTGAGCACTGATCAAATTTTCTTCGAAAGTATTGGTTTCTACAATCATAATATCTAATGAGCGACTTAGTGCATCTACATGTTGCATTCGCCGTCCCTCTCTGTGTTGTACTGTATAATCGAAATTTTGTAATTCTAAGGCCCACCTGGCAATTCTAGGGTTTAATTCCCTTTTATTGAGAGTTAGGGTTAACGAATTACAGTCAGTGACTATTTTAAACGTTTTGCCGAATAAATATACTCGAAATCTACGGAGCGCATAAACTATTGCTAAAGTTTCTAGTTCATAACTGTGAAATTTTGATTCAGCGTCAGTTGCTCTTTTCGAAAAATAAAACACTGGGTGCCACTTCTTATCATCCCGTCTCTGCATTAAAATAGCACCGAAACCTATTGCGCTTGCGTCGCAATGGAGTTCAGTTTCTGCGGACGGATCATACAAAGCTAACACAGGTGATTCCAAAAGTTTTGTCTTCAACAATTCAAACGTATCTAACTCTAATTTTCCAAAAATAAATTCTCTATCCTTTCTCGTTAAGTCATAAAGTGGTTTAGCTAAAATCGAAAAATCTTTTATGAAGCGTCTAAAATACGAGCACAAACCCAAAAAGCTTTGCACAGACCGTATTTTGTTCGGTATAGGGAAGTTTCTTATAGCTTCTAAACCTCTGTCGTCAGCTCGTACCCCTTGTGAGTCAACTATATAACCTAAATATTTTATATTGTCGCGTAAAAATTCGCACTTGTCTAATCGTAACTGCAACTTGTTTTTCACTAACCTACGCATTACCTCTCCAATAATTTCTAAATGTCGCTCAACATCCACAGTGGCAATCATAATGTCGTCTAAATATATCACAACATCCCCTTTTTTATTAAATCTTTAAAAACATTGTTTATAAACATCTGAAATACCGATGGAGCGTTTTTCAGTCCAAACGGCATGCGTAAAAATTCGTATTGTCCTAAGGGCGTGATGAACGCCGTATATTTTATAGAGTCTTCGCTCATAAACACATGATGGAAACCATTTTTAAGGTCTAACTTTGTGAAAAGTTTTTTATTCGCTAAACTTTCTAAAAGGTCGTCGATCAAAGGGATCGGATAATTGTGCTTTGCTGTAATTTTATTTAAACTTCGGAAATCTACACACATACGCATGTCTCCGGTTTTTTTTCTAACTAACACAATGGGTGAAGCATACTCTGATTCACTAGGCCTGATTATCTCTTTGTCCAAATAGTCGTCCAACAATTTCTGTAACTCTTGCTTCTCCGCATAAGAAAGTCGTCTTGGGGGGCAATTGAAGGGTTTTGGGTTTTGTAGAACTAACTTCATCTCACACCGTATCTCTGGCAAATGTGGCTGTTTAACATCTGCATAATTTTGTTTGAACAACGTCTTTAACCTATCTGAAACTTGCTGCGGAATGTTTGTACCTATCTTCAAATCGAAATCTTCATAATTATTTGAAACATCAATTTGTAGTAACTGATTCATAAAATTTTGTTCTTCACACAAATTGGTGGAGCATAAAGTAGTCTGTAATTTTTGTTGTGGCATAATGTTTTGACAGTCTACTGAACTTGTTTCTAAACCAAATAGCATTAATTTGCTATTTGTTATATCTAAAAAGTCTCGACCCAACAATACTGCATATTTCATTGAAGAACTATTGACCACTATCATTTTAAGTTCAAAACATTTATTTTCTAATATTAAAAAAGAAATACAGAATCCAATTGTTTTTAATTTTGAAAAATTAAGGCCGTAATAGGCTGTATCTTGTAAGGGGAAAATTTTAGTTCCATGTGGCAACACATCTTCTCTAACCAAACTTATTGAGCTACCGGTATCTATGAGGCTTTCTAAATAAAATTTAAAATTATGTCTGGAATTAAAAGCATAACTAAAATATCTTACGTAAATATTCTCCATTGCATTCTTCTTTTTGTTCTTTTCGCAGCGAGCTACCGTGTGGTCGTCGCCGCCGCAGGCGTAGCAGGTTCCCGGTTGTCGCCGAGGCTTGCTGCAGTCGGCCGCATAATGGCCTTCACTATTGCAGTTGTAGCATCTGACATCCAACTTGGCGGCAGGCGCAGCGCGGCCAGCATCACTCACTCTCGGCAGCGTAATCGCAGCCAGGGCTTTGCACAAATCAGTAACGCTCTTATACTGCTGCATTACCGTCTGACGTCGCAGCTGAATGTTTGGAATGCCCTCAACCACGTACTCCAGTAGTTCATCCTCTTCGAGTTTTAATTTGCTCGCCAACTTTATTTTGTCATTACAATAGTCGGTGAAATTTTCGTCGGTCTTCCACACGCGACGTTCAAATTTTTTTCTCAACTCCAGTTTACTCTCGTTTGAACCAAACATCAAACAAAATTGTTCAAACATTTCTCCTACCGTTTCCTTAAATGTGTTGCGGCGTGTATGTAGCCAGGTTAGCGGTCTGCCCACTAATTTTTTTGCAAAGATCGCCCGCAACATCTCATCGGAGAGTTTGTATGACTGTTGCAAGTCTCTAAGTTGGGTTATCCAAAATTCTGCATCGGTGGTGCCATCAAACTCAGGCAAAAAATTGCTCACTAACATCAAAGAAACGTTGCCCTCTGTTGTCTGCACGTTGTCGTTGTTGTTACCGGAGAGTAACTTCAGTAAGTTGTTTTCTCTTACCAGCATTTCTTTTTCCTTTTTCAGTAGCTCGTTTTCTCGTTTTAATAACTCCATTTCTTTTTCTCTCATCTTTGTTGTTGTGTCTTGTTCGGTATTTTTTTTGGGTAGCTGCAAATTTATGTCGCCGAACGCGCCGTCTGTAATTTTTGATTTGACCTTCATTTCATCTTTTTGGGTGCATTGTTTTGTCGGTAACTGTAAATTTGTTTTTGTCGAAGGGCTATCGGTATTTTTTTGTGTTGTGTTTTCGCCACTTTTTTCTGGAATATCGTCATCTGTAGATTTTTCTAATTTCTTGTCTTCTTCAAATTTTTCTTTTTGCACCGCAACCGTGGACTCTACTTTTGTCTGAACTTCTAATGCCGCACTTTGTTCCTCCTCGCTGTCCACCAACAACGGCACAATAATTTTTTTTGATCGTAGCGTTACATTGTCTGCATTTCTATCATCACCTTCTGTAGTTGTCGTCATTTCTGCATCAACACGTAGCTTTTGACCTTCCATTTTTAATGTATTGGCCGAAGGGAAAATCTTGTCAGCAGCAACTTATTCGCTTAATTATTAATTCTTTTGTAGGCACAAAAAAAATTCGTACGCCCACTTCTGAGATTGTGGTATACCCGCTGTTTCTGCAGATCAAAACACTGTGGTGGTTTAGTTGTTTGATTATTTTTTCTTCTTTATTTCTTAAAACACTTTAGTGGTTTAATTGTTTGGTTATTTGTTCTTTATTTCTTAGCGTAAGCGCGGCTGCGGTGTTGTGTGTCTCGTTTAGAAGTAACTCTTTTCAATCCGTCATGGTTGTTAGGCAGCCATCAACGCCCACACAACAACGCACCCACCCTTGCTCTCGTAGGAGAGTGAGGAATTAACGACTAAACTGGTTTCTTACTTGCTAGGTGCTTAGAGACTAGACATATTTACAGTATGTTAAAGAGTAAAGAGTAATGACTAGCATGCTACAATATGTACAATTTTATTTCGTATATCATATCAATAAAAAGTGGTTTGCGCAGAAAATATTTAAAAAAAAAAAAAATCATTTTATAGTATTTAAAAAAAAGTTTTTTTTTTAAAGTGGTTACCTTTGTATACCCTCTGCCTTTAGGTTAGAAAGGGTATATACTAGGGTTATGACTTTTTTACAACCTCATATCCCTGTATCATAGTGTGATGAGTTTTGCCATAAGATTACATAAAATCTTAATTATAAGGTGATTCGGTGAAAACACCTCACGCACAAAATGATTTTAAAATTTGAATTTATCAAAATTATGGACAATTTTTTGAAGTCACTGAAAACAGATATATAATTGAAAATAAACTTTAGAGCCACATGAGATAATTAAAATGACATACAATTTATTTCTCACTAATTTTCTTCAATTCTGAGAATCGTAAAAATGTGGTAAAAGCTTTTATTCAAAAATATAATTTTTTAACAAAAAACAAAAAATTTTAAATTTTTTGAAAGTGACTTTTTTGCGAATTTTTTAATATTTGAATGAAATAAACGTTATTATAGTTATTAGGCTTATATTTATTCATTCGTGCAACAAAAAATAATTTTTTGAAAAAAAATTTTTTCCATTTCATATATTTTTTTCAGAAAATTATTTTTTTAAAATCGATTTGTGCGTGAACTTTTTTTATATTTCAATGGAATAAACTATAGCATAGTGATTAATAGGCAAAAGTTCATTCATCCCTGATACAGGAAATCATTTTTGAGGAAAAATATCAAAAAGTCATAACCGTAGTATATACACTTGATACGACCGAAAAGTGCTGTTTAAGAGCCCCCTCAAATCGTTTTGAATTTTTTTTCAGTAACTTGTCCTTGCGGTTCCCTTTACGACGGTATAATTGTTTTCTTGTGCAAGTCCGCACATCCTGAGATATTGTTCTGAGAGCCCCAAGAAACCCTAACGGCACCAACCAAAATGGAAAATACGCAAGATAATTCTCGCAGGAAGTTTCTGATTGGTGCAGACTTTGCACATCGTATTATTTCATCCATTCATGTATCAGGTTGGAATATGGACTGTATCGGTCCACTCCTTCGGGTACCTCCCACACAAAATTCGGATAAAGTGATGTTTAAGAGCTTCTCTCGGATCGTTTTGAATTTTTTTCAAGAATTTTTCCTTGCGGCTCCCTCTACGACGGTACAATTTTGTTCATGCGCAAGGCCATTCTTCCTGACATATTTGCCTAAAAACTCCAAGTAACCCCGACGGCACCAACCAAAATGGCAAATCCGCAAGATAATTCTGGCAGAAATTTTCTGGTTGTTGCAAACTTTGCACATCGTATTATTTCACCCAGTCATGTGTCATGTTGGACCATTTCCTTGTAGCAGCCAAGGTACGCACTCGTCTTAATGTTGGAAAAAAAGTGCGATCTAACACAGGACGGAAGCTGGATGTTGCGAAGCTGCAAACAAAACAGACAGCACAAGACTACTCCGCACCGTCCCGATAATGTAGAAGCGCAGGGGCAAAGAATAGACCACTCCCCTCAGACTGCCGCAAAATCTATACTTGTGTACCAAAAACCTCCACCTAAAAATGTATGGTACGAGCAGGAGTGTCGTAAGGCTGCATTCAGTAGCAACACGATGCGCGTAAAAAACTTATCGGGAGAAGAGGAGAGAGAGGAAAAGCGTATTTTCAGGAGAAAAAAGAAGGAGCAAGAAAAACGTGAGCGTGAGAAACTCGAGATGTTCAGGAGTCAGAATGAAGTCCGAAAATTTTAACAGACAGTAAAACACCAGGCTGAATGTTATGGTGCTGGCACATTGTCCTACAAAGATGACGAAGCGAATATGGTAACTGATACAGATACAGGATTTGGAAGGAGCACTTTATGAAGCTCTTGGTATCGAATATGGGTGGCGATGAAGATACACCAGAACCAATCGTAAATTACAACGTTGAATGTCTACAACCTAGCCAAAGCGAGGTTAGGAGCAGGAGCTGATGGGCTTCCCGCCGAACTGTTCAAGACCGGTGACGAAATGCTAATTAGGAGTATGAATCAGGTAATTTGCGAAATTTGGCACTAAGAAAGCATACCCAACGGTGGCACCCCGAGCATACTGTGAGAACGTTTAAAACCCATGGTCAATGAAATAATCGGGTCATATCAATTTGGTTTTAGACCTGGTAAGTCGACAATGGACAAAATCTTCACACTGCGCCAAATACTTGAAAAAACCCACGAAAGACAGATCGACACATACCACCTGTTCGTCAACTATAAGGCCGCGATCAACAGCCCTATTAGAGCAAAAATGTTTCAAGCCATGTCTTAGTTTGGCATCCCTGCAAAACTAATTCGACTATGACATTGGCTGACACAAGATCAGCAGTTATAATAGGTAAGAACCTCTCCGAGCTTTTCAACACAAAACGAGGTTTCAGACAAGGTGACAGTGTATCGTGTGACCTATTTAACATCTTACTGGAAAAGGTCATACGAGGTGCGAATCTATATACGGCCAGAGATAAAAACAGCACGATATACAATAAAGATGTAATGTTGCTTGCATACGCAGATGGCATAGACATAATAGGTCGATCAACTCGATCCGTAACAGCCACTTTTGCGAAAATTTGAAAAGAGTCTGCCAAAGTTGGTCTGGCAGTCAACAGCAATAAGACAAAGTTTATGGTATCAACACGCAAGTTGAGCAGTAGACTCGGACCAACTGTGCATGTTGATAATTACAAATTTGAGGTAGTAAATGACTTTATATACTTCGGCACCGCCATACATAAAAACTAAAAACATAAGATTCGAAATAAAGAGAAGAGTAATATTGGCCAACAGATGCTACTTTCGTCTAAAGCAAAACCAATTCTCGTCAAACAAAACTTACACTCTACAACACACTGCCCGTATTGATGTATGGATCTGAAGCATGGGTACTTGCGAAAGCAGATGAGGCAGAACTTGGTGTGTTTGAGAGAAAACTTGTTCGAAAGATTTAAGGACCAATATGCGTTGACGGTGAATACCGACGTCGTATGAACCACCAGTTATACCAGCCCACATCGTTATTGTAAAAGGTATCGAACTACAACGATTGCGTTGGCTTGGCCATGTCAGCAGGATGGATAAATATGCCCCCGCCAGAAAGGCATTTGAATACGAGCCAAAACTCCGATGCAAAGACCAAGTTGAGAAAGATATCACAAAACATGGCATCCAAAATTGGAGAAGTAAAGCAAAAGATCGGTGCGTTTGGAAATCTATTCTTAGTTCGGCTAATGGAACAAGACGTTCTGTTTAGTATAGAAGCCATCCAAGTAAAGTAAACGTTATTTTATTTATTTAATATATAAACAAATTAAATACATTTTTACAATTTTCTTATTATCCCAAGATGATATATGAAAAAAAAAAATTTAAAAATGTTTTATATGTGCATAAATAGAAATCATTACCACACCTTTATTAATTAATTATTGTTTTTTATAGAAATGTGATTAGTCTTTAGGTTATCAATTAATCGCCCCAACCAAATATAAATAGCTTTTTTAATTGTATTTAATACAAATTTTTATGTCTGATCTCGAAGGGCATATCAGCGCACACAACTGGTGTTTGCGGTGTTTGTGGTCTTTCGGGTCATACTCTCAAGATTTAAGCGTTTGCCACTCACTATCTCTGTTTGTGTGTCTGATTGTTCGTGTGTGTTTTGTTGATACTTGAGCAGCTTGAATATTATCAATTATTATTGTTTGTGCGAAAATTACATTAAAATACAACAAAAGCTACAACTCAAACAATAATCTCCATGCGAGCGAGCACATTCATTCACACTGTTCATCCATCAAATTTTAATTCGATAAGAACCGTAATGATTTTATTTTCTTCAAGAAATTTCCATTTAGTTATCTTCATGAAAAAGTGGAGATTAAGTTGGATTGTTAATTTTCCGTATTTTATATAAATAATATGATTGTGAGGCTCCGTTAAATGAACAAAACAAAATATAGGCTACGAAAGGAACATTGGCAATAGGGTGACTACAATCACCAAATCAAACTCACCAGATTTCGTTTCTAGTATCTTTAGGAACAACTGAAATCTTATAATATATAATCAGACTCTTTAATAAAACTTTAAACTTTATATAAGTCATTTGGTTATTAGGGAAGTTTATCGTAATTTAAAAGCATGGGCCCATAAAGACAAATTGTAGTCCGAAGGTATTTTCCTTTGAGAATTCGATAATATTTTCTACACTCTGGTATCACAATTCGGTTGAAAACTAAGCGGTACCGTTATATTGTATCTATGTATATTGACAGTTCTTGGTAAGAATGTTTTCTACTATATGACTATGCAAAATGTAGACCTGTAGGTAAATTTTTGGTGAAGAAATTTTATTAATTTCTGAAGATTGAGCCAAATATATATTACAACTAATACGGTTGAAAATTTTACCCAAACTACCAAAATCGGACGGTACTGTGGGGGCTATACCAATACTAGGCCCTAAGTCCACAGTTTGTTTCTGGGAACTGCAAATTTGGCCCGAAATAATAATCTAATAACTAAGAACTCTAAATGTCAAATTGCAGGTAATTCGTCAAAAAAATTTAGCCTAGCAAGTAAAAAAGTATCAGTCGGCTTTGCCGACAGATATATACCATCAGCCTATGTAAATTGAAAATTTCATCTAGGGACAGATCGAATGTTTTTAGGGTCTATTCAGAATTGTGTGGCCCTTTTCTGACATTTCATCTTGTCGACAAAAATGTGGATTAGGGTTAAAGTTCAAAAGTGAAGGAGGTACTTGAAGGGATGGACCGACATAGTCCATTATGGAAGTGGATATTATTTTGGGAGTCATATCTTTTCGCTTCCTGATGACCCACTGAAATTACTAGTGGGCGCGATAGTCATTTCAGTGGGTCATCAGGAAGCATGGACTAGCCCACGGAAAACATAAAGTCGATTTAAACAGGACCACAACGAACAGCTTCGTTATACATTTCCAAAGGATCTTCAAACAGACCCTAAACTGCACTTAGATACAAATGTTAAACTTTTGTGGGGGAAGTAACCTAAGAAGAGGACCGATATGGGCCATTTTAGAAGTAAAACTAAATTTGGACCAAATATTAGGAGATCCAAAGTTTGTACCAAATTGGTTGGTTGCCCCGTCCATACCATACTAGTGACATTTTTTAAATATTGGGGGGAACTACGGGAAGTTGTGGACCGGTATTGCCCATCTTCGAACTGAAACTATGTTTGGACAAAATATTTTGGACCAAATCGGTTGATCAGTTCGAGAGTTATCATGCTCTCCAGCCACTAAATATGGTGCCGTAGGGGTTTTTTACAACTTTCGGGCTATTTTTTCAAGAAGTATTGACTTGTCGCTTACAGAAAAAAATTTTAGCCATTTGATAAAAAATTCAAAGATTCAATCAGAAATGTATCGATTTTCCGTCGGTAAAAAATTGTCATATTGACAAAATTCGATAAAATTATTTGATCACAAAGTAAAAATTCAACTGATAAAATAAACTTATCCGATATTTTGTGTGCGAGGTACCCGAAAGAGTGGACAAATAAAGTCCATATTCGAACCTGCTCTACAACTTGTAGCTATATTAGGATGTGAAGAGTATGGAACAAATTGGTCACCTCTTCAAGGGTTATCGTCACTCCCTTCAAGGGTTATTTTCCGAACATTTTTGAACTTTCGTGGGAGAGGTACCAGAACGAGGGGACCGATATGGATTATCTTCGAACTTAAACTAAGTGTGAACAAAATATTACGAAGGCCAAATTTTTTACCGAATCGGCAGATCCGTTCGATAGTTATATTGGGCTCCAACCAGTACAGACGGTGTCATATGGTTTTTTAACCTTCCAGGCTATTTTCTCAGTAAGTAAGGACTTGCCCCTGATGAAACTTTTACCATCGTATGGGGAGCAGTGAGTACAAGTTGTTACAACAAAAATCAAAGCGATTCGAGAGCTGGTTCTAAACTGAACTTTTCCGAATTTTTGTGTGGGTGGTACTCTTAGGAGTGGATCGATAGAGTACATATTCGAACCTCTTCTATGTCTTGTAGAAACTTCACGATGTGCAAAGTATGGACCAAATCGGTTACTCCCTGCAAGAGTTATCGTGCGCACAAATTTTCCGAACATTTTCGAACTTTTGTGGGGGAGGTACCTGAAGGAGTGGACCCCTATGGCATATCTTCGAACTTAAACTAAGTTTGGACACAATATTACGAAAGCCAAATTTTGGACGGAATCGGCATGTTCGTTCGAGAATTATCTTGCGCTCCAACCACTACACACGGTGTCAATGGTTTTTATTTGCACCTTTCAGGCTATTTTCTCAGGAAGTATGGACTTGCCCCTGATGAAACTTGTACCATACTTGTACCATACCGTATGGGGGGACAGTAAAAACAAGTTGTTATAACAAATGCCAAGACGATTCGAGAGCAGGTCTTAAACTGAACTTTTCCGACATTTTGTGTGGGAGGTACTCGAAGGAGTGGACCGATAAAGCCCATCTCCGAACTTTAATTAAGTTAGGAAAAAATATTATGAAAGCGAAATTTTGAACCAACACGGTTGATCCGTTCGAGAGTTATAGTGCGCTCCAGCCAGACAGACAGACGGACGGACATGGCTAAATCAACTCCAAATTGTCTAAAACGGATTTCTTCCAAACATACTTGGGGTCTAAAACCATTATGTCAATGAGGCACATTTTGCCCGTATGAATGTATATATACCCTCGTTAGCATAAATGCTGAGGGTATAACAACTGTACATATCAAAAATCGGCCGAAACAATTACAAGGGGGCTTACTAAAGAGTGGGCCAATATAGACCATCATCGAACTTGACCTGCCTGCAAACAGAAAACTCAGTAATGACACAAGTTCCCTCCGCTTCACAGTGGTCGAAATCACTGATCTAGCGGCGCGAAATTAATAACTTGGAAACGAATGGAGATATCTTTCTGAACTCAGTCTGTGTCCGTGGTTAATAATGTACTAAATATGAACAACATCGGCTAATATTTTGGTATAGCCCCCATATAACGGTACTTCCTGATATTCGGTATTTTGAGGATTCCTTTCCTTCCAAATTAGTTGTAATTTGGTACTTAGGGTTTCTAATGATCACTAAACCTTTCCACTAAAAATTGTGGACATAGGTCCACGTTTGGGTATAGACCCCTTTTAAGGTACCTCCCTATTTTCAGTATTTTGGGGGTTTAATGCTACAGTTTCCGGCCAAATTAGGTGTAATTTGGTATTTGGGGTTCCCAGTGGACACAAACATTCTCCACCAAAAATTGTGAACATAGGTCTACATTTTGATATAGCCCCCATAAACTGTACCGAAAGATTTTGGGTATTTTGGGGATTTAAGCTATTTTTCAAGACCATTTATCAGCAAGATTTGCAGCTATTTGCAGCTAAATTGTGGTTATTCGGAATCTAGGAAGTCCAAATTAATTAGTAAAACAAATATTGGACTGGACCTTAGAGGACCTTTGTAGTTACGCTCCATTCAACAAAAGTATATTGCACTAAAAACATAAAAAATAATAATTTTTGAAAATTTATTGCTATATAACTGTGTAACTTCAAGCTCCAAACATTTTTTTTAAATTTAACTTACAGCCTCCCCTATCAATAAAAAATAAACTTTGTTTAGTTTTATTACGAATTTATTTAACAATTAAACAAATATGAAATCATCAAGGTTTTTAGCAACAATTTTGTTAAAATCTGATGTATCAAAATGTCTTGCACTTGACAGTGAATAACTGAGTGAATATTTACAACAACAAAAAAGTAAAAAAAACAACATTTTAGTCACCAGAGTGTCTGTAATCGATACAATGGAAAACATTTCGCAATTTTATATTTTGATTTTTTGACTTTCGCGCCGCTAGATCAATGGTTTCGACCAGTGTGCGGTTATTTGGATAGCACGTCACATAAATAATTGTAATAAAAAGCATTGAAAAATAGGGTTGCCATAAGTCGGACCCTAGGAAAAGTTTGGAATTAAATAACTGGCATTAAAATAAAATAAATAATTCGAATATACAATTTTCGAATGATTTGTGGTATAAATACTACGTTACCAAGCTTAGCCTTAGTCCACCCACTAGAAGTAACATTCTAAAATGCCTGATTATCGGATTTAACCACCCGTGAAACGTAGCATAATGGTTGAATGTGTGCGACTTCGGTGGACTACAGCACTATCAACTCGAAAGATAATTAATTAAAGATAACACTGTGTGTTTTAGGTTTTAACCAAGTTGTGGCTTTATTTCTGGCTAAGTCCGCACTATCAAGAAGACCTGGATAAGCACACACAGAGGATTGTTCCCTCGTCGGTCCTGGTCTTCGTAGGAGACCTGGAAAGTACTCCGGTAACTTGGCTTTTCTAAAGATACCTTCATAAGTGCTCTTTCTTGAGATGCTTCTCCTGAGTTCTGATGGAGATAAGATGAGAGTACTTATCCATTCTATTGCAAAGGTATGGCTTCGCAGGGAGCCTTGTTAAGTACTCCCATCCTGTTTTCGATAGTTAAACTTGGGTTGGGAACTGTTGAGGGTCAACGGACGGTCCTATAGTCAACCGAGTGTTAATGAAGGGAAACATTAGAGTTACGTACATAACTTAGGCTTATCGATGCGGAGCTAGTAACAAGAGGATTAAATAAGGAAGACCTAAGATTTACTTAAACAACTTAAGCTTATCGTTAAGCTCCTGCGGTCACCAGAGTGGTAAATTAGAGAGACCTAAAATTTGGGGATACAACTTAGGCGTTTGCGACGGAGCTGCAATTTCCAGAGGTTTAGATAAGGGAGACCTAAGAGTTCTGGACACAATTTATGTTAGCACATGTCTTATGGTTGTAAGAGGGTTAACCGCGGAGCCTAATAGTTACGAACGCTACTTAGGTTAAGGCTGGGGACGCCTAAAAGTTTCGAACACTACTTAGATTAACGCGGGGGAAGCCTAAGCGTTTCGAACACTACTTAGGTTTACCCGGGGAAGCCTAAAAGTTTCGAAGACCAAGGCGGTGGAACCGAAGACTTTCGAAAACTATTTAGTTTAAGGCGGGGAAGCCTAAAAGATACGAACATTACTTCCGTTAAATCCTGGGAGGCTAAGAGTTGCGAACACTCTTAGGTTGACGTGGGGGACCTTAGGAGTTTCAAACACTACTTAGGTTAACGCGGCCCTATAGAAGATTAAACACCACTTTGACTCATATGAATTTCATAATTCGCGGACTGGACACTTGCAATATACTCAGTTTCCTTTTATAGGAAACAAACGCGGTGCATATTGCCCACTAAATATTAGATGAGTGCATTTGGAAAATATTGACTTGTACCGAAGGCTGGATCTCTCTCGCTAGACCATGATTTATCTTGGTTCCTTCTTCATCTCAAGTAGACACTGACCACCCCATGGTGTCATCTGGGGAGCTGCCTTTAATATAAGATCATTAAAAACTTGAGTTGGGCTAGTAACACATCCCTCCAAAAACCAGCAAACGTTTTAAGGTAGAGCTGGCAAACTATCGATTGCTATCGTAAAAGAAAGAATATGTCGGCCACCAAAACATAGCGTTTGGGTTATCTGTCGCGAGTTATTTAAAAAATAATTGTTTTAGAAACCAATAAGAAGAAAGCTTTAGTCAGACTATCGATAGTTTGCCAGCTCTATTTTAAGGACCATGATCTGCGAATCTGCGCCTGAAATTTGGTCACTATCTATAGACAAGGTGCAGTCTACAAGGCCGACATTACTGCCATACAGGAAATACGATGGATTGGGATTTGTAGTTGGTCGGAGCTTAAACATCTCGTCTCCAGGTTCACCCCGCTCAGCTCCCACTGAAGACAAGGACGAACAGACCAAAAATATGTTTTACCAGCGCTTACAAGAAACATATCACCGTTGTCCTGCCCATGACATCAAAATAATTCTGGACCAAATTGGAATGGACAATATCTTTGGCCCTACAGGTGGGAAATTCAGTCTCCACAGTGTCGCGTTTAAATATAAGTTGTGTTCCTTTACTTACCTGAGGTTACAAATTTTAACATTGTTACCATTTTTAACCTGCAAAGCGTTCCTAACCCCAAAAAGTGGTAAAACTGGAAGTAATTTTTAAGAGAGAGAGTGGAAGGAGAGAAAGCAAAAATGCCTTTCTCTTCTACCACAGGCTACCAGACAAATTTCTTCAGGTAAAAAATGGTAGAACTGGTTTTTCGACACTTGTTTGATGATTATTTGACAATGAAGAAAAAATTAACAAAAACCGAAGAAAAAAAGCGAACACTGACAAAACAAAATTAAAAACTGTGAAATAAAAAAGGAAAGTGAATTTTTATGATTTTTATTGACATTGCTACCAGACCTACCATTTTTTCGTTCCTTTGCTTTTCTGCTAAAACTGCTCATGAGAGAGCAATTTTGAGCAAATTTGACAGTTTTCTCTTTTCCCGCGTTTACCATTAAAAAGGTAAAAAAACAAAGCTATAGCCAATAAAGTACGAACAGACACAACACGGAAGTTGGACATCGGTAAGCTGCAATCACAACATATAGCCACTGCATATTCCATTCAACTGCCCCAATTACTTAATCAAAACTCTCCTCGTCCCGATAACATATCAGGACAATGGCAAAACATTGCCCACTCTATGCAAACAACCGCAAAATCAGTACTTGGAAACAAGAGACCTCCACCAAGGAATCCATGGTATGACCAGGACTGTCGTACTGCTACCGAAGAGAAAAATGCGGCATATAGGGTTACTTTACAATCAGTAGCAACGCGTAGCGCACGAGATAGGTATCGGGAGAATAAGAGAGAGGAGGAACGTCTTTTCCGCAGGAAAAAGAGAGAGAGGTGGAAAAGCGGGAGTGTGAAAAAATCGAGATGTACAGCAGCCAAAATGAAGTCCGAAAATTCTACCAAAGAGTGAAGCATCAAACTGATGGCTTTGGTACAGGTACCTCCTCCTGTAGAGACCAGCAAGGTAATTTGGTAACTGATACAGATAGTGTGCTCAGGATATGAAAAGAACATTTTTCAAACCTGTTGGTATCCAGTAGCAGCGAAGACGACGAAGATACCACAGATCCAATCCCAGAAGATGGAATTGAATGTATACCAACCAGCGAAGATGAGGTAAAGACAGCAACAAACCGACTGAAGAATAATAAGGCAGCAGGAGCTGATGGCCTACCAACCGAGCTGTTTAAAATCGGAGGCGACACGCTGATAAGGTGTATGCATCAGCTAGTTAGCTCCATCTGGCAGGAAGAACGCGTACCCGACGATTGAAACCTGAGCAACCTGTGTCCCGTCCATAAGAAAGGAGATAAGAGTGTATGCTCTAACTATAGGGGCATAAGTCTACTCCCGATTGCCTACAAGATCGTGTCAGGGATATTGTGCGAACGAGTAAAGCCTATGGTCAACGAGACAATTGGGCCATACCAATGTGGCTTTAGACCTAGCAAGTCCACCATTGACCAGATATTTACCCTGCGGTAAATCCCGGAGTAGACCCAAAAGATGCCGATCGACGCCTACCACCTTTTTGTAGATTATAAAGCGGCCTTAGAAAGCCCACTACGTTCAACGGTATTCCAAGCCATGTCTGAATTTGGTACCCCGGAAAGCTCGTTTGGCTTTGTAAAATGACTTTAACTGACACGAGATCCTCATTTAAAATAGGAAAGAACCTCTTCAAAGAGTTTTGTACCAAAAGAGCTTTCAGGCAAAGAGACAGCCTTTCGTGTGATATCTTCAACATCCTGCTGGAAAAGGTTATACGAGAGGCAAACGTCAAAAGAAGTGGCACAATCTACACCAATAGCCACATGTCAATTGCATATGCTGATGATTAGACATCGGATTTTGCATATTTGCATATTTTTTATTAATAAAGATACGAAAATTCTGATTGGACCAAAATTCGTTTTGAAGAAAACTGAATGCAATGACAGGCTCATATTTTTTATTTTTTTGCATATTTGCATATTTTGCATATGCACAAAATATGCAAAAAATATGCAAAATATGCAAAAAATATGCAAAATATGCAAAAATATGCAAAATATGCAAAAAATATGCAAAATATGCAAAAAATATGCAAAATATGCAAAAAATATGCAAAATATGCAACAAATTTTTTTTGACGAAAATCGTCAAATTAAATTTGGAATGTCATCAAAAAGTGTTCTAAATTAAGTTTATTATCGTTAGACGTCGATTTCTTAGCAGATTATTATGTTATTAATTATTATTCCGCCACAGCAATAAATCTGGACTAAAAGACTTAGAAAATTTCCTATAACCCAACCTTCTTATTACAACATAAGTTGCTTTCTAATACAAATTTGTTCAAAAACTCAATCAGAAATATCAAAATGAACGTATCCAAATATGTTATTAGTTTCTGCTCGGCCAAATTGTCTGACAGAATAACAAATGAGCTAGATATTAAGACTAAGACAATATTGAATATTACATAAAATCTTTCATATTTTACTAAAAACATATAACATATAAAACATATACAGGGCAATCATGCATATTTCCCTCCGAATTTTCCGCACGGAAAATAATTTTAGAAAGTGAAACTCTTTTAAAATCAATATTTGTTAAAAGTTGAAAGCTACTAGATTCGCTTCATGATGGCATATTCTAGTCGAATCGACAAAAATATTCCCTTTTTTGGGCATAAACATGGAAAAAAATTGTGAAATTTGGGAAAGGAAACAAATTATGCACGGAATTTTTATTCATGATTGCACTGATAACTATATATTAATACCCTAAGGGTATTATGTCTTAGTGAATGAGTTTGCAACATGCAAAAGGAAACAAAATAGACCCACAGTTCCTTTTGATTATCTGCATAGATTCGCACTTATCCATCTGGCCAGGTCTTTTTGAAAACAAAGTACAGGTCACATTTATAGACCAATTCGCATAAAAATTGAAGATTTTTTGGCCCTAGGGCGATCCCAGTTTATTTTGGTAAGAATCGATTCAGATTTGGATATTGCACCCATATATACAGTATAATCTCGATAATCCCTACACCACAGGTATTCCGTGTCCGTATTATCAAATTTTCCGGATTAACGAATAGTAAAGAAAATAAATTATTTTCTATGATTAAATAACTCGTGGTAGTTATATAATACTCTTCGTGCTCTAAGTGTTAAAAATAATGAGATTTTTCCATACGACAATCCGGACATTTTTATTGGCATTGCCCGTATTTGTTCCTTTCCTTACTTTTTACCAAATTACCATGCAACAAGACTCAATTTTCCAAAATTACAGAAAACGCCAAGCGGATTGTGAAAGTAGAGCTAGAAATATGACGTTTTTAAGGTATACATCGGGATGTAAGCAAAACACGGGAAAGGTGTGAAATTTCATTTTTTTTTTTTTAAAATAAGATTCCTTGAAATCTTTGCCTTTTAGGTGTATAGTGCCTTTGGCAAATTTAATGACAATATTGCGGCGAATATTTTTCTTAATATATTTATTTATATCATAGACAACAGGACTAATGTGTTATAAAAGGTGTTATATCCTTGTACTCGACAATTTTTTTTACAGCAACTCCTCCATTAAACAACTGTCCAAATTCGAAACATTTGTAATAATTAGTTCAAATTATCGAGGTATAAGTTAATTAATTGTATAATTTCTTTTCGACTGTGTTATCAAAATTGTTTTCCTGTAGCAGGAATGAAAGAACTTTATTTTTTAGCATTCCAAATGCTTTTCTAGCAGAAATATGTGAGTGGTTTTGCCATGTGGTTTTGCCATTTTTAGTGCATTAAACTAAAACCATGTCATCAATATTAAAGCGGCAGTAGGAGCATTTTTCCAAAGAAGCTTTTTGACCACAAATATAGGACTAAACACTATAAAATATATTCAAATCTAATATGTGGATATTCAAAACGTATATTTCTAATTATAGATATATTCCAGAACCTGGAATCGTAAATGGTACTTTAGTACTTTTTCCCGCTAAAAAACTAACCCTTTTTCCAAAAACTAGAAAAAATTGCGCTTTTACTAAACAAAAATAGCGGTGACTAACTCTAGCTCCTTTGTTTTTCTGCTAGACAATTTTGGCCGATTAGAAACTGTCATCATATTTGGACATGTTGATTTTGACATTTCTGATTGAGTTTTTGAAATTTTTCCATTACCTATCAACATTTGTATAGGAAGCAAATTATGTTGTAATAGGAATGCTGGGTTATTTTACATTTTCTCACCTTGTGAAAACTGATTTAAGTCTTGTTAGTCTAGACTTATTGCTGTGGCGGAATATCTGGAGAGTCTCAATAACATAATAATCTGCAAAAAACTATGTTAAACGTGAAAAAACTTAATTTAGAATGCTTTTTTGATCAATTTCCAAATTTAATTGACGATTTTTGTCAAAAAAACACTTGCATATTTAGCATATTTTTTGCATATTTTGCATATTTTTTGCATATATTTTGCATATTTTTTGCATATATTTTGCATATTTTTTGCATATTTTTTGCATATTTTTTGCATATTTTTGATATGACCCAAAATATCGAAAAATTGACCCTCAAAACGCCTAGATCCAAAATTTGAGTCCAATCGGATAAGAAATAAAAAACATGCTAAAATCCGATGTCTACTGATGATATAGACATCATGGGACGATCAGTAAAAGAAGTAACCGATACCTTTATGAAGGTCGAAGGAGAATCTGCTAAAGTGGGTCTGGCGGTAAACAGCGAGAAGACCAAGCTGATGGTGTCGACGCGCAATGCGTCCATTGAGCTCGGACCAGATGTTAAAGTTGGTTCCTATAATTTTGAGGTAGTAAAAGACTTCTTATACCTCGGCACCGCCGTAAACACAACAAACAACATCACTTGTGAAATAAAAAGAAGAATTGTATTGGCCAACAGATGCTACTTTGGCTTAAGTAAGCACTTCAAAAACAAAGCCACATCTCGTCAAACAAAAATAACGCTTTAAAAAACACTGCTACTACCAGTGCTAATGTACGGTTCCGAAGCCTGGGTCCTTGCGCAAGCAGACATGGCAGTGCTTGGTGTGCTTGAGAGAAAAATTCTTCGAAAGATCTACGGACCAATCTGCGTTGACGGTGAATATCGACGTTGCATGAAACACGAGCTGTATCTGCTATACAACGACATCAATATAGTTAAATCAGCGATGATGAACCCGCTAAAAAAGCGTATAAATACAGGTCGCTTGGCGGTGCACGCAGAATTGTCAGGCCAAGGAATAGATGGCGCAAACATGTTGAAGAGATGAAAAGGCGCGGTATTCCAGAAAGCGAAACAATAAACAGAGAGAAATTGAGATCTTTTCTTAGTTCGGCCAATGGAACAAATGTTCTGTAATGTGCCAGCTAAGTAAGTAGGTAGGTAAGTAAGTAAGTAAGTAATCTTAATGATGCCTGAAAAACGTTTGTCGGACTGATCTGTCATTACTGCACGGGTTTCTAGAACATGAATACCCTGTCAAAGAATTTTTTCAATTATTTTTTTGAGTCACAAATTCTATTTTTATTTTATTTCTTGCAACCCTGGTCAGTGTAGCCTTTAAAGTGTATTGAACTTTTTTTTTATACAACGTTAAGCAGAAGAGATGAACAATTGTCTCCCCTTAAGAGGTTAATAGGAAGACAACAGATGCATTTCGTGGCGAGATAACCTCCTACTCTCAACAAAACGAAAAAAAAAAAAACAGAATAACACAAGCTCTACTCAGACTTCAACGCTCACATCGATCAATACAGAGAAAATGAGAAAGGTATAAAAACCCTGATCAATTGTAAGCTATCCAGACAGTATAATGAAGCTATTCATTGGAATTTTGTGCTTAGCAGCGGCAACAACGGTAAGGAAATATTACTGAGATCTCGAACATTTAGCAGACAAATTATTTTCCTCCTCAACATAGGTATTTGCCCACCACGAGGAAGGCCATGAAGGGCATGATCACGAGGGGCACGATCACGAGGGACACCATCATGACGACCACAGTCACCACATAAACCACGACGGTCACGACTATACGGTTAAAACCAAAGCAGATTTAGCCAGATTTCGTGATGAATGCGGTAAAAAGTTAAATGTTCCCGCCGATAAAATGGAAAAATACAAGGCATGGGATTATCCCGATGATGAGATGACCCGCTGCTATATGAAATGTGTTTTTGAGAAATTCGGCTTTTTCGATGAAACTAAAGGTTTCGATCCCTATCTGATACATCACCAATTGGCCGGTGGCCACCAGCCTGTGGATCACAGCGATGAAGTGCACACAAAAATCGATTTTTGTGCCGATCGTAATACCCAAAAAAGCGATGCATGTACTTGGGCTTATCGTGGCGCCAAGTGTTTCTTGGAGCATAATTTGAAACTTGTGCAAGATAGCCTTCATGACCATTGAGGAAAAAATCTGGAATGTTTTTTGTGTAAGGAATGTTTAAGTGGGTGTAAGTAAGAATACTGGAAATAGAGAAAATAAATAATCCGTTAGTTACTTAAACCGTTCCTGAAATAAAAGTGTTTGTTTGTTGGGGTTCTATAGCTTGGAATGGTTTCAATAATGGAACGTTGGAATACAACATTTTGTTATTAAATAGGGGTAGGATGTAAAAAAAAATATTTTTTTAAAACCCACGGATGTTGTTGTTGTTGCTGTTGCATCGCAAATGTGCTTGTTCGTATATTTTATTAAGTTATCTGCTTCTGGTTCCTCTGCGTCCAAACTCAACAATTCTGCACTTTTGACTGGCTGTGTCTATTAAGAGTAAGAAGACAGGTGAATGGGGTTAGCTTGGCAGCTAAACAAATACAGCGTGTCGTGTGGTCCTAATCCACATTGCGGTCATGTGTTGGGTATCGTGGCATCAATTCGGGCCCAATACGAATTGAGTCGGCTGCATCGTCCGGATCATAACTGGGCTAAAAGCTCTCGTGTATGCCTTGGTAACTTGCGTTCTTCTGCTGCGACGGAAGGGGGTGGTCCCCAAGTACGGCATTCACACTGAATCTCTGTACTACCTGCGCAACTACATCAGTGTGAATGTTATTCAACACTTATATCTTTGGATCTCCCTTTCCAGATCATGAAGATCTCTCCTGACGTGCCCGTGTGGAGAAGCCCGTCCACTAGGTCGTGACAGAGATGCTCACGGCGGTAACACACAAGCAGGTACTGCATCGACAACATCCTGTTGTATTGATGTGCCGGTAAAATCTTCGTCTCCTCATTAAGATGGCCGACTGAATATTTGCATACCAATCTGGTGCCGCATAGCTTACCACAGACCTTACCACTTAAACATGCTGTCGAGCGTAACCCTCAATATCTTGAGCATACATTACGATCTTTATGCCATCTGGAGGGCTTGGAATTTCAGAAAGGTAGAGGTTAAACAGTTCGGGAATTATCACCACGCCTTGGGACTTATTCTTATGTCTGAATTCTACGAACGACTAGTGCTTTGTAGAATATCTAACAATTCAAACATTGCTGGACGAAGACGGTAGGTCAATATCCCCCGTAACTATTCGGTCGCACGGCCAAAGTGAATATGTCGTGTTATTCTGCTGTAGTACTGATTATTTTTCGGAATCCTTGCTGATGTTTGGCAACTGGGTACATGCTTCTAATCATGGGGAAGAGTAGTGCCTCTAAAATCTTTGCTACTGGCGACAGGAGGGAAATGGGCATGTACGGCGTCCTTGCCTAGCTTCGGTAGCGGGAACACCCTGTCAATTTTCCAGACTATGGGAACGACAGATTGACAACTCTAGTGAGATACTCGACTTCCAGCACATCCAGTTGTTAAAACATTACCATGGAGAATCCATCAGGGCCCACCCATTGAATGATTTAGCGTTCCTGATGACATTCCCAACATCATCCATTGGAAATTGTGGTGGTTCCTCTTCGGGAGGAAGAGATCTAAAGCGAAGTACTACTCTTCCCTTGCTTCTGTCACTCCCGGTTTGCTCGGGAGTGTCGACTGAAATAACTTGTGCACCTCTTCGGATCAGTCAGCGTAACGTCGCCAAACGTGACGGAGTTGCTATCTTTCTTCTTTCCAGGGTTCGAGAGTGACTTAACCGTTACACACAATTCACTTAGTCCTACTCCAATGTTACAACTCTTCAGATGATTTTGTCACTTGTTTTGCTCACCGACCAATCTGTTAACTACCAGTGTCAGCTCCCTGACTCTGGGGAAATAGGGGTTGTTCGACGAAGCTTAACTCGTTTATTTGCTAATCCCGTTCGCTCTGCTGGGTAATTTTGTCTTACTTCGGTTATTTGACCAGCATGTATATAGCGAGTGACTGCAGCAGTGAAAATGTCTCGGGGCGTAATTTCTGCTTCCCAAACATCAGCAGTGTTGAGCGGATCTCTGAATCGGTGATAAGTGAGGTGATGAAATTTGGCGGTCATTTGAAAAGAAACTACTGATAGCCAGATGACGTCATTTGTAAGACGAGCTGATGCGATGGATATATCTGGCGAACTATGACACTCTCCGAGTGTAAGATAAATGTACCGAAGGGTGTGTGGATATTCGAAATATAAGTGTACGAAAAGTACCAAGATGTATTAAATTTGGTGCCAATTCGTATTTTGTAAACGGATAAAGCTTAAAGGTTGAAATTTTGAGATTCAAGTTAAAAAGAACGGTTGACATGAAAAGGCGGTTTTGGAAAAGTATACAATTGTGTACGAAAAGGACTAAATGGTACTAAATTTGGTACAATTTGGATTTGGGTGAACGGATAGAGCTGGAATCCTAATGAAGAAACTCTTTATTTTTATTTAATGAAACTTTTCATGTATTCAATGAAACTCTACGTTGCACATAGGAGTAATGTATGTTAAAAGTTGATTAAAACTCCTAAAAACCTCACTTATAATCCGACTGATATAATATTTTGCACAAATCATATCTTTGGTCCAAGGACTATTTTTGTAGAAAATAATGAAAATCGGTCCAGATTTGGATATAGCTCCCATATATATTAGCATCGAATATGAGGTAAATAATGCACTAAAAGCGCAATATATATCCGATCAAGCTAAAAATTGGTACATGCATCCAGAACGAGACCAGAAAAAGTGTGTAAATTTTGGTTCAAATCGTTTCAGATTTATATAGTTACATTATCGGCCAAAACTAAAGCACCCACTCAGTACATTTTTTTGAAATGATAATTTTTTATGAAAACTAAATTATAAATTTATTTTTTATATTTTTCTTTTTATTTTATTATATCTTTATAATTGAAAAATACAAAAATAATGAGATCAGAATTTAATAAACAAAAGTTAAAATTCAAAAAACATTTTAGGTCGCAAATATAAGCGGACAAAACTAAAGCACCCCCCATTTGAGGTACAGCAAAAACTATTGAAATCAATATTTCGTTGCTTATCTTCTATTCTGGATGACACAATCACATCTTTTAGGCATAAATGATACTAAATTGTTAATTATTGCAGGCGAAATAATCGGTTTTCGGAAAATTTAGCTTAAATCCTCAAAATACTGAAAATCGGAAGGTACCGTTATATGGAGGCTATACCCAAACGTGGACCCAGGTCCACGATTTTTGGTGGATAGGTTTTGTGACCACTAAGAACCCTATGTACCAAATTACAGCTAAATTAGTAGGAAAATGTGGCTTAAATATCCGAAAAACCGAAGATCGGAAGGTACCGCTATAAGGGGGCTATACCAAAACATTAGCCGATATTGTTCATATTCATCCAAAAATGATGCTACAGCATCCACTAGTCAAATACAATACGCTAACGTTTAAAAATTAGCAAAAGAACGAATTGCAGAAGAACGATAGACGCCGGCTTATTCAGTCGACGACCAGCAAAAAAAAAAAAACCTTTCATATCGACTAAAATGAAGGAGCCAGGCTGGCATTCGCCAAGACCCATTTGAACTGTTTTCCGATGAATCTATGTTTAATTTAAAGTATTCAGATGGTAAAAGGCTTGGGCCAAATGGGCAACCGTTAAATCCTAAATATTGCAAAGACGCTGTAAAACATGAGGGGGAAAGTTTTTTGCTGGTTGTCGACTGAATAAGCCGCCGTCTACCGTTCTTTTGCAATTCGTTCTTTGGCTAATTTTTAAACCTAAGAGATTTAGTATTTGACCAGAGAATGCTGTAGCATAATTTTTGGATGAATATGAAAAATATCGGCTAATGATTTGGTATAGCCCTCTTAAAGCGGTACCTTCCGATCTTCGGTATTTCGGATATTAGCTGTAATTTGGTACTTAGGGTTCTTAGTGGTTAGTTTTGGCCGATACCGATCCATTCGATTTTTTATTTCTATTATTATTTCTAAATTATTCCGCTTTTATATGAAAAAACCGGGATTTTTCGGAATGGCGCAAACTTATATCAAAAGTTATGATACATTCTAATAAATAAGAGCCCCGCTAATAAGGTAGACCAAAAATAGTTTTGGCAAACGTTACAAAAATATTTTTTTTATATTATTTTACATAAAATATTCCAATTTTACTTCAGAAAAAAAGTGATTTTTCGGAATGGCGCAAACTTATATCAAAAGTTATGATACATTCTGATATATAAGAGACCCGCTTATAAACAGACCAAAAATTAGTGTTGGCAAAAGTTGCCAAAATATATTGTTAATTTTTTAAATCGTTTTACATAAATTATTCCAATTTTACTTCAGAAAAAACAGTGATTTTTCCGAATGGCGCAAACATTTATCAAAAGTTTTGATTTAGTCTGATAAATAAGAGACCCGGCTATAAGACAGATCAAAAATTAGTGTTGGCAAACGTTGCCAAAATATTTTTGTATGTTGTAAATGTTTTTCTTAAATACTTCCACATTTAAATATTTCAATGGTTTTAGTTGATAAAACTGAGATTTTTTCAGAACGGCGCAAATATGCGCAATATATTATGATAGGATCTAATGTTGGAGACTTCAGTGCATAAATCACCAAAAGTAATTATGGTACGCAAACGTTCGCATCATGCACTTTTTCACTTTTGAAATTTGAAATTTTAAAAATTATTATAAAAAATATGCATGAAGGAAGAGACGTACGACCATTATTAAAGAGAGTGAATCTGCAAAAACAATTTGGAACTTATATAAGCGGAGAATATACAAAACCAAAAAACCTTGAAAATTATAAATTTTCGCGAAAATATTTTTATTTCAATGTTCACTTCATTTTATAATATTTGAACATGTAATTTTTTGCTTTCATTATAGCTGAGTTCAATCGGCTGCTGCTTTGGATTGGTTAACCGCCGATAGTTGCGGATGGTCAAATCGAATGGGGGAAAGGGTCAGGTGACTGTTTACCAATACTTTGTTTTTAAAAACGCGATTTTTATATGTTGAGTTTTTATCAACTTTTGGCCTATATTACCCGTATGTGCGTAGCTTCAAAATCAATCAAACATTTTTCTCTCAGTGTAGGATTGTGACAGTTTTGAAAATTTGTACTTACCTACTTAGCTGGACCATACAAAACATAATCGTTGTATAGCTGATGCAGCACGCGGTTCATACGACGTCTATATTCACCGTCAACGCAGATTGGTCCCTAGATCTTTCGAAGAATTTTTCTCTCAAACACACCAAGCACTGCCGTATCTGCTTGCACAAGTACCCAGTCTTCTGAACACGGGCAGTATCAGTGTTTTGTTAAGCCTTGTTTTTACATCTGTTGACCAATACAATTCTTTTCTTTATTTCTCATATGATGTTGTTTGTTGTGTTTATGTGGGTGCCCAGGTAGACGAAATCTTTTACTTCCCCAAAATTATTGTAACCAACTTCCGAGCTCTATGGACACATTGTACGTCGACAACATTAACTTCGTCTTTTTGCCGTTTACCGCCAGACCCACTTTTGCTGATTCTCCTTCGACATTCTTAAAGGTATCAGTTACTTCCTTTACTGATCGTCTCATGATGTCAATGTCATCAGCATAAGCAAGTAACATGTGGCTGTTGCGGTATATTGTGCCATTTCTTATGACATTAGCATCTCGTATAACCTTTTCCAGCATGAACTTATAAAAGTCATTGTCTGAAACCTCTTTTGGTACTGAATTGTTCAGAGAGGTTCTTTCCTATTTTAAATGAGGACCTAGTATCAGGTTAAGTCATCTTACAAAGCCGAATGGGCTTTGCTGGGGTACCAAATTCAAACATGGCTTGGAATACCTTTTGGCGTAAGTGACGGTCGAAGCCTGCCTTATAATCGACAAAAAGGTGGTAGGTGACTATCTGCATCCCTTGGATCTTCTCCAGGAATTGCCGCAGGGTAAATATCTGGTCAATGGTGGACTTGCCAGGTCTAAAGCCACATTGCTATGGTCCAATTATTTTATTGACCATAGACTTTAGTCGTTCGTTCCTGTAGGCAATAGGGAGAGACTTATGTCCCTATAACTAGAGCATACAGTCTTGTCTTCTTTCGTGTGGACGAGACACAGGATGCTCAGGTTCCCATCGTCGGGTACGCGTTCTTCCTGCCAGATGCAGCTAACTAGCTGATGCATACACCTTATCAGCGCGTCGCCTCCGGTTTTAAACAGCCGGTTTATTGCTGTCTTTACCTCATCTTGGTTGGGCGGTATACATTCGATACCATCTTCTGGGATTGGATCTGTGGTATCTTCGTCGTCTTCGCTGGATACCAACAGGTTTGAAAAAGGCTCTTTCCATATCCAGAGCACACTGTCTGTATCAGTTACCAAATCTCCTTGCTGGTCTCTACAGGAGAAGGTGCCTGTACCAAAGCCATCAGTTTGATGCTTGACTCTTTGGTAGAATTTTCGGACTTCATTCTGGCTCCTGTACATCTCGATTTTTTCACACTCCCGCTTTTCCATTTCTCTCTTTTTCTTGCTGAAAAGACGTTTCTCTTCTCTCCTTTTCTCCCGATATCTCTCTCGTGCGCTACGCATTGCTACGGATTGTATAGTAGCCCTATATGCCGCATTTTTCTCTTCGGTAGCAGCACGACACTCCTGGTCACACCGTGCATTCCTTGGTGGAGGTCTCTGGTATCCAAGTATGGGATTTTGCGGCTGCATGGAGTGGGCAATATTTTGCCATTGTGCTGTTATACCCTCAGCATTTATGCTAACGAGGCAAAATGTGCCTCATCGAAATAAGGGTTTTAGATCCCAAGTACGTTTGGACCAAATGTGTTTCAATTTGGAGTCGATTTAGCAATCCCCGTCCGTCTGTATGGCTGGCTGGTGCGCACGATAATTCTCAAACGGATAAGCCGATTTGGTCCAAAATTTGGCTTTCGTAATATTTTATCCAAACTTAGTTAAAGTTCGAATATGGGTTATATCGGTTTTATCCTTCCGGTACCTCCCCCTCAAAAGTTCGAAAATGTTCGGAAAATTTGTGAGTACTATAACTCTAGAGGGGAGTAACCGATTTAGTCCATACTTTGCCCATCCTGAAATGTGTACCCGACTTAGATAAGGTTTCAATATGGACTCAATCGGTCCACTCCTTCGGGTACCTCCCACACAAAATTTCGGAAAAGTTCAGTTAAGGGCCATCTCTCGAATCGCTTTGATTTTTGTTTTAGCAACTTGTATTCACTGCCCTCCATACGACGGTACAAGTTTCATCAGGGGCAAGTCCACACTTCCTGAGAAAATTGCCTGAAAGTTGCAAAAAACCCCTATGACACCGTGTGAGGTGGTTGGAGCGCAAGATAACTCTCGAACGGATCTGCCGATTCGGTACAAAATTTGGTCTTAGTAATATTTTATCCAAACATAGTTTAAGTTGGAAGATAAGCCATATCGGTCCACTCCTTCAGGTACATCCCCCACAAAAGTTCAAAAATGTTCGGAAAAATTGTGCGCACTATAACCCTTGAAGGGAGTGGCCGAATTGGTCTATACTTTACACATCCTAATATATCTACCAAATATAGTTCAGGTTTAAAGATGGACTATATTTGTCCACTCCATCCGGTACCTCCCACACAAAATTTCGGATAAGTTCACTTTAAGACCTGATATCGATTCACTTTGATTTTTGTTGAAGCAACTTGCATTCGCTGCCTCAATTACGATGGTAAAAGTTTTTTTAGGGGGAAACTTCTTGAGCAAACAGCCCGAAGAGTGTAAAAAAACCCCTATGGCACCATATGTTGTGGCTGGAGATCCACTTCCATAACGGTCAATGTCGATCCATTCCATTCTCTCGGTTCAAACGCCCAAAATTTTTAAAACCCCCTAAATACATACGTATTTTGGGAAAAAAATTGTTGCAATATACACAGGCTGAGGGTATATCTCTGTCGGTAAAGCTGACTGATACTTTTTACTTGTTAATTTTCTCGTTTAGAGTTAAGCTTGATGATCGGAAATTATTTGCAAGTGAAAAGGGAAAGCCAAGGACTCGAATCCACATAGTCACCAAATTACGTTACCTGGTTTCATTGGTGGTAAAGCAAATCTTCGGACGTATCGAAGAACTTATCGTTTTTCAAATGCAAATGTGTTTTGTACATTTACGCGGATACTTGGCCACAGAAATGTATTTTCTCCACGACAAACGCTTTTTTTTGCGCTGCCTTTGAAGTTATGAGTTTTGGCTTTGAACGCTAACACGCCGTGACAAAATTTTTTGATATGTTTTCAAGGACGTGGGTTCAAATGCCAGCCGTGCTCAGCCTGTTTTTTATTTTTTTGAAATTTTGCCTGTTAGGGCGAAGATCATTTTTAATGATTTTTTTTATTAATTTTCTCGTTTAGAGTTAAGCTTGATGATCGGAAATTATTTGCAAGTGAAAAAGGAAAGCCAAGGACTCGAACCCACATAGTCACCAAATTACGTTACCTGGTTTCATTGGTGGTAAAGCAAATCTTGGGATTTGTTTTTCTTTTCTTTCGTTTTTTCATAGTAGGCTACTTTTTTCTAGGGGAGGGTTACTAACCCGGCGCCCAAACCCATGTTTTTAACGTTCTTATGGGTGAACGCGCGGCACATTTTAGCTCACTACCTTTAACGGGTGTTAAAGGTAGCTCCCTAGGTGACACCACGGGGAGGTCAGTGTCCACTATTTAGTGCAAATTTGTAATGGCCTGTTTCACTAAGACGATTCGAATACAAATTCGTTCGAATTACTAATAAATTAAAATATTTAAACATTTATTAGTGTTTATTTTCTTCTTCGAATTATCCATTGCCGCCCTACCAAAAGCCAAATAATCCAAGTCGCAATAACAATAGACAGTTTCAATTTTCAAAGAATTGAAACCACTTGAGTTTCTACTGAACGACTGACTAATGGCATACCCGCATATCGGTACAGATTTTTTGATGTTACTCCTCTTTCCACTGAAGATGTTCTGACAAAGACATTGTTTTGTAGTTGTTGTATGGTAATTAAGTCAGATTTTGATTACTATGGTAATTTAATAACGAATAACAGATAATTGTATTCATTCAATTGCTGAAGTTATTTGCTGTCAATTGCATTCATGTTTGTTGTCCATGCTATGAATTAACTTTTGCAACAGCAATTCACTTCATACATAGATTTTGCACAAGCTGAAGCAAACAAAAGGCGAACGGCCTGTGTGATGGGTGCCCTGGTAGCTGGTATGTGGGCTACTGTAGCTGAGTTTGAGAGATTAGAAATTTCAATTGTTCATCTCTAAAACTAGGCAACTAATTCAAAGACAATATAGCGAGATATGCAAGGAAATTATTTCTATACAAGTGTGTACATTAGTGCCGGCTAATGCTACATAAAGCTAACCTCAAACTACCTACCACATATGGTTTTGGAGATCTAAAGCAATTCAGTTGCAGTGGCGTTTCAGGCTTGTAGGAATGAATAAGTATGATAATATAGCTAATAATGTGTCGCAACTAATTAAAACATAGAATATAGCCTCCTTACCCAACCTGAGGCAGGTTGGTTGTCGCCGAGAAAGACTGATGTCTTTCTTCTTCTTCAAAATCCATTACTAAAGTTCGGAAAATTTTCCTATTGACACATAAACTTTTTTCCTCTTTCACCGAAATATAACTCTCTCAAAAACAGTTACAAGTCAATAATTTATGATAACCATTCCTCTGGAATTGAGAAGAGAAAAGTTTTTGACCATTAAAAACATCCTTTTATCCTTTTCAATACAAAGCAAAAAACGCACACTTACCCCCCACATAAGACCAGTTGTTGTGCACCCTTTGCATTTCCATAAAATTCATAAAAGGATACAAAAAGGACACAGGGAGAAAGGGAAAGTAAGTAAGAGGTGGATGGATGGGTTGATGGCAAACCACCAACAAAGACAATCGACAATCGTAACCCAAGTAACAATGACAATTTGCCAGGTCAAATTTGATTATAAATAATTTTGAATTACGAAAAAATATGTTTTGGTGACAGTAATCTTTTGAAAACAGGATTATAACAGTTCGAGATGTCATTTTCCAAATTCATGTTTGAAAATTCACGCTCTCCCAAAAAGGGAAAATTTTTATTTGTGTTTCTGTGTGGTAACCAAAAACAACCAGCCATCATCCTCATCATCATCACAAGTCATAACAAGAGGGCGGGTGAGAGGATTTAGTTTTGAAAATAAGGGAACCATAAAATTGTTTAGATGCTGGGTTTAGTTGATTGTTGGCGGATTGGCCATTGTCATAGGCACGTGCCTGCTGTGGTAGATTTGAAGATTTTATTTTTTAATAAGTAACAAATTTTTAAATTTAAATAAAATTTGAAATTTGTGTTTTTTTTTTTAATTCTATTGTGTTGTTTCTAACAAAAGGCATGGTGGATTAACACAACGACATGAAGAGAAGTTAAGTGAATAGTTGAATGAACATATGAAAAATATGTTATCCTTTAAGAAGGATCGTTGAATATCCACTCACACACACATTTCTCCCTCAACTCTAAATAGATACCATACTTCATTATAGACTAAAAGTCATGTTCAACTTATAAATATGCCATTGGAAGAGGAGATGGGGGTATTAAATCGATTCAAACACATGCCACAATTTTATCCTTTCGTTCGTAACTTGTCTCTATGACTAGAGAAAGGTTTATGCTAGAAATTATATGCAAATTTGCTAAAAGTGTTGAAACAGGAATTTATTTCTTCTTCGTTTTGTATCTTCTCCTCATACATTTATTTTATGGTAAAGGAGCTGTGTTAAGAAATCCTGCTTCAGCTTGACATCTTGTAATGAAATTCTAAACATGTTTTACACTGAAATGTAATTAAAAAGTTGTTGTCTTCTTACACCTTTTCCTTTAGTATTTAATTTGAATAATTAATACGTACACAACACACATAAGTATGCGGGAATCCTTTACCGCACTTTTAATTGTGGTAAGGGATTTAATTTAATTTCATAAAATGGTTATGTATTGTAATTGAAACCAATAGTTATTAAACATCTTTGGAAAGTATTTGGCTTTTTCGTATACTTTTATGGGGACGTACCGAAAAGAGTAGATCTATATAGTCCACCTTCGAATTTGATATAAATTTGGAAAAACTATTGCGATGTGCAAAGTTTGGATCATATCAAAGACATCTTTCAAGAGTAGTTATCTTGTCCACTAACCATTTTAGTTGATAGTTTTCGTGTATTTTTCTCATGAAGCTATTCACTTACTCTGGAACAAATTATGCTGTCGTTAAATGAAACGCGAGTGCTACTTGCTGCAAACATTCCAAAACAATGCGAGATGTCTTTTAACTGCCCAAAGAAGTGCACACAGAAAAAATGGCCTCTCTAACATATGTTCCAAATATATTTTGCAGCAAATATATATTTGTTTGCAAGCAGTTTCAAACATAACATATGTTTGGGTCCTGCAAACAAATATATGTTTGGGTGTAAACAAATTATATGTTTGGGTGCAACAAATACAAACCCAAAAGCCACAAAAAAAAAAAAGACTAACACATATACCAGTGGACGCTTTCTGAGAGCAAGGGAGCGTTACTGTCAATGTGAAACACATTGAAATGTATGCTGACTTGCTCTCAGCAAGCGCTCACTGGATATTTCTAACATATATACACATTTATTAATGGTGGCATAGAAAAAAAAGGCAAAACAACAAAGACACATAGGTACATACAAAATTCCAAAGAAATACATAACACACTTTAATAAAAGAATAACTGAATGAAATAACTTATAAAAAGTCGCACTTTTAAAAAGAAAAAAATGATATAGAAACATCGTTGAACGCTTCTTCTTAGTTGTGAAATAAAACCCATTTATTTCAAAGTTGAAATCATCAGCGGGAAATCGGCATCTAGAATTAAATGATCATATAATGTAATAAATAGGTATGTGCGCGGTTTATGTATTTTTTAATTGAAACAAAGGCACATTTATAAAAAGTAACAAAACGTATATTTGGTTCGAATGAAATACAAGAACTGAAAATTATAATTTCAAAAAGAAAAAAGTATTTTTCTGTCAATTTAAAATTCAAAGAAAAGGTGATGTAAGTTTACAAGTACAAACATTGTAAAGTATGCACCTACATTACCCCCTTCCTAGTGAAAACGATACAGATTTCTCTTTAGATTTAATAGGGGTCATCTGTTGACATAAATCAATTTCTAAATGTTCAATTTCTGTAAATGCTGGTTTAAGTCGATCAATTGTGATGTTATCTTTCTTGCTTCCGATTTGAAGGGTAAAATATTTTGGAAATCTTTTGATCACTCTGTAAGGTCCATGAAATTTTTGCTCAAGAGGTTTAAGTACATGATCACTTCTTATCCACACATGGGAACATACATTCAATTCCTTGTTGATAAATATATTTGAACTGTTCTTATCAGAAGGTTGCGTGTTCATATCACGTCGGGGTCACCAATTAATGTGCGCGGTTTATGTATTTTTTAATTGAAACAAAGGCACATTTATAAAAAGTAACAAAACGTATATTTGGTTCGAATGAAATACAAGAACTGAAAATTATAATTTCAAAAAGAAAAAAATATTTTTCTGTCAATTTAAAATTCAAAGAAAAGGTGATGTAAGTTTACAAGTACAAACATTGTAAAGTATGCACCTACAGGTACATCAATATTTCAAATATACATATGTATGTATATGAAAAATGTATGGATGTAATTACCAATATTAAATGCGATTTCTTTCATGTCCAATAAAATATTTCCATTCACCTTTTTGATTCAATTATAAAATGTATTGGACATTTAATTTACTAAAAAGCACAATTTCTTTAAGAAAAGACAAAACACTGATTTATTCACTCACTTTCCAGTCTTTACTCAACGATGTTCTCTAGAACACTGATGAAAAAAGACCAACATAATTAATGCCATTTTTTTCTTTTCCTCTTCGCTTGCTACGTTGGTTAACAACAACGAAGCCCGAAACACACGTGTTTTAAGCATACACATCACAAATCGTCTGCGTATCCTATTACACCATGCACACAGCTCTCTATTATAAACCAGCATTCCGCAGGGGCGAGAGCCCTGTTGTTACTCTCTTTGACAAAAATCCTCTCCAACCATAAAAAATATGTTCTAACATAACAAGTAAAAAAGTGTCAGTCGGCTTTGCCTCACCTCAGCCAATGTGAAGTGAAACTTTCATTGGTTGACCAATTCAAGTGATATCGTCCTAGCATTTTAGCGACATTTTATTGGGAGAGAAGTACCGGAAGTTGTGGTCCGGTATTGCCCCATTAAACTAAGTTTGGATTAAATATGACGAAGACCAAATGTTGGACCAAATCGGTTGAACAATTCGAGAGTTATCGTGGCACAGGTGTAAAAACCTTTCGGGCTGTTTTCCCACTTGCCTCTGAAATAACTTTTACCGTCGTAATGGAGATATCGAATGCAAATCGCTTAAAAAAAATCAAAGTGATTCGAGAACAGGTCTTAAAGTGAACTTATCCGAAATTTTGTGTGGGAGGTACCAGAAGGAGTAGACAAATATGGTCCATATGTGAACCTGATCTATGTCTGGTAGATATAATAGGATGTGCAGAGTATGGATTACATCGGTCACTCCCTTCAAGAGTTATCGTGCGCACAATTTATCCGAACATTTTTGAACTTTTGTGAGGGAGGTACCTGAAAGAGTGGACCGACATGGTTTATCTTCGAACTTAAACTATGTTTGAACAAAATATTACGAAGGTCAAATTTTGGACCAAATTGGCAGATCTGTTCGAGATTTATCTTGTGCTCCAACCACTACACACGGTGTCATAGGGGGTTTTTTTTGCATCTTTTAGGCTATTTTCTCAGGATGTATGGACTTGGCCCTTATGAAACTTGTACCGTCGTATGGGGGACAGCGAATACAATTTGCTACAACAAAAATCAAAGCGATTCGAAATTTTGTGTGGGAGGTACCCGCAGGAGTGGACCGATTGAGTCCAGATTGGAACCACATCTAAGTCTAGTAGAATTTTCACGATGTGCAAAGTATGTACCAACTCGGTTAATTCCTTTAAGAGTTTCGTGTGCACAAATTTTGCCAACATTTCCGAACTTTTGTGGGGGAGGTACCAGAAGGAGTAGACCGATATTACCCTTCTTCGAACTTAAACTAAGTTTGGACCAAATATTACGAAAGCCAAATTTTCCACTAGATGGGGTTTAAAATATATTTAAAAAAAAATTCCACAAGCTGGGGTTTAAAATTCCACGAGCCGGGATTTAAAATTTACTTTAAAAAATTTCACGAGCTGGGTTTTAAAATATTCTTTAAAATATTCCACGAGTTGGGGTTTAAAATATACTTTAAAAAACTCCTTGACTTGTGGTTTAAAATTTCACTTGTGGGGGTTTAAAATTCCACGAGTTGGGATTTAAAATGTAAAAAATTCCACGACTTGGGGTTTAAAATTTCACGAATTGGGGTTTAGAATTCCACGAGATGAGGTTTAAAATTTAAAAAATTTCGTGACTTGGGGTTTAAATTTTCACGAGTTGGGGTTTAGAATATACTTTAAAAACTTTAAAATTCCACGAGATGAGGTTTAAAATTTTAAAAATTTCACGACTTGGGGTTTTAATTTTCACGAGTTGGGGTTTAAAATTCCACGAGTTGGAGTTTAAAATTTAAAAAATTCCACGACATGGGGTTTAATATTTCATGACTTGGGGTTCTAAATTCCACGAGTTGGGGTTCAAAATTTCACGACTTAGGGTTTAACATTTCACGAGTTGGTTTTAAAATTCCACGAGTTGGGGTTTAAAATATGTTTTAAAAGATTCCACGAGTTGGGGTTTAAAATATTCTTTAAAATATTCCACGAGTTGGGGTTCAAAATATACTTTAAACAATTCCACGAGGTTTTAAATGTACCTTAAAAAATTCTACGAGTTGGGGTTTAAAATATTCTTTAAAAATTTCCAGGGTTGGGGTTTAAAATTCCACGAGTTGGGGTTTAAAGTTTCACGAGTTGGGGTTTAAAATTGCACGAGTTGGGGTTTAAAATATGCTTTAAAAATTTTATGAGTTGGGGTTTAAAATATATTTTAAAAAAACGCGACAAAAACGATTAGTTGTCAATGAGAGCCGTACGCCATAAAGCGGAAGTTCGACTCACGGCGGATCTGTCTTTCGGGGTTCTTAATATACTCACCAAGGCCTTTCTTCCCCAAGAGGAATTTTACGTGCCCCAAACTTTCACCTTCATTTTGTTGCACAGTGTAATTTGTGTACGAAAGTACACAGAAAAAAATGTTTCAAGAATCTATATATATAAAAATGGTGTAAAAATGTATAGTAATTCATAAAATGAGAACGGCTAGGCCGATTTCTGTAAAATTTTTTGTCAGTTATTCGCATTTTCGAGGAGAAGGTCTTTACGGAAGAAAATTTTGGAAAATCCCTCTGGAAAAGTCGGAAAGTTGGAAAAATCGAAAATTGAGTTTTTGTATGAAATTTTATTCCTTAATAGCGAGACGAAGTTCGCCGGGTCCGCTAGTTGTTACATATTTTGGTTGGTGATGTAGTTTTTTCATACTGTACAGTAGGGCTATAACCAAAAAAATACCACCACATAGCCGTATAGAGCAAGGAAAACTATTATGAAATACGGTGTCAATTTTTCTCTATCGCGAAAAAAGTTTCCGCACCAAATGCATTGAAGTTCAGTAATGCATTTTTTAATTTTATCCGTTATAACAACATATTTGCTTTTCATTAAAAATTTTATTTTTTTGTAATCTAATTTAAAATCATTATCAAACCGTTCTGGACCAATTTGTTCTCAAATCGCGCCATTTCGGAGCATATTAGGAACATTTGACATTATCGAAATTTTTGGTTTTTCTTTATAAACTCGTGAATTTTATGTTTATATTTTTTGTACCTAACGGTCAAGAGAATATGGGGTCATTTGCAACGAATTCGCGAAAGTTACAGGTTGTTTTTGTTGACTTTGCCTGTGAGAATCGTATTTGTTTTTTACAAAAATACAACACCAGTATCATGTGGGGAATTTTGTCCTAATAATGAAAACGCGTTTCTAAGATCGATTCGGTGAAAAAAGTTTCCGGACCGACCGTGATTACTAAAACCCTTTTGATATTTTTTCTACGTAAAATTTTAAATTTGGTTTGTTTGAATAAATATTTATAGAAAATAAATACAATTCTCACAGGCAAAGTCATTAAAACGGTCTGTAACTTTCGCGAATTTGGTGCAAATGGCTCCATATTCTCTTGTCCAATAGGTACAATAAATATAAACATAAAATTCACGAGTTTATGAAGAAAAACCAAAAATTGCAATAGTGTCAAAAGTTCCTAATATGCTCCGAAATGGCGCGATTTGAGAACAAATTGGTCCAGAACTGTTTGATAATGATTTTAAATTAGATTACAAAAAAATAAAAAATTTATTTAAAAGCAAATATGTTGTCATAACAGCTAAAATTAAAAAATGCATTACTGAACTTCAATGCATTTGGTGCGGAAACTTTTTTCGCGATAGAGAAAAAATTACACCTTATTTCATAATATTTTTTCATGCTCTACACGGCTATGTGGTGATATTTTTGATATTTCCAAAAAAATGCAAAAAGTTATATCCCTACTGTACAGGTACCTCACATAAGATACATGTGTAGTTTCTTATTTCCATCCGAAAGCCACTTTCCTATTTTTCCCTATATTCCACTATTTAAACTCATATTTCCTCTCTTGGTTGGTAAATGCTCTCAACTTTGTTCTCGTTTTTTTTTGAATGGTCTCGTCGTCTCACCATAATATTGAAAATGTATTAACAAACCACAACACAACACCCACCATCGTCTCACCATCACATTGAGACTATATCCATAGACTAATGAACGTATAGACACCAAAAGCTTTCATTTTCTGTTCCTAACAGATGTCGCACAAAGTGATGTTGGGGCTAGTCAGTCGACTGACTCACAGCTAACTGGGGCTAGTAAAAAGGCTCAACTTCTAAAACAATTTATTCGTTTTTCTACAATTTGACGGCTGTTTTGTAAATTTTTGGACATCAGCATGTGCTCTACAAATCAAATTAACTAAAACACCCTTTTTGGTAAATAATAACATCATAAATATTTATATTTTAATGCATTTTAGTTTGAGTGCACGGAGTTGCTTTCACTTAACCCCTAAACAACTGTGTGCGACATCTCTTGTTTTAACATTTTTGGGAGAGAAGAGCTGAGAAACATTTGTAGTCTATACGTACATTAGTTTATGCTATACCCTGTAGAGTTAACTTAAAACTAGCTTTTTGTGAACATAAGTGACTTTTTATCGATTATTTTCCCTTATGCCAACTGACTACTTTTACAAGGCGATGAGCGCCCAAGCAGCCAGTATTGTCCATCGCTAGATTACTTTTCGACTGATTATAAACTAACTTTTTTTGTCTATTTGTAGTCAGTTAAAATAATAATGTGAAAAAAATAATAAAATATTTTTTTTGTTTTTGTGTGTGTTTTTTAACTTTGCCTTTTCATGTTCTCTCTCTCTCTCTCCCTCTCTTTATCACTCTCTATTATGTTTTGTTAGAGAGAAGAAGAGGCAAATTTGTATATTTCCTTTGTGTTCCCTTTTTATACCAGAACAATATGAATAATATGTACGAATATGTTCAGTCCATCAACACTGTCTTCTATTATTGGATGCTGCATTTATACGAAAAATATTAAGAAAATGCAAATGTGAATTATGTATACATTTGTGCCTTATTTTTTCGACAACCACAAATACTTTGCAGAAGGTACATGTTTTTGTTTTCAGAGTGGTTGATCTCTAGATGAATTTTCAACCAATTTAAAGTTAGTTGAAAAGTAATGCAGAAATGGACAATTGTCGAAATTTTTTTGTGTTCAAAGTGGTTGATCTCCAGATGACTTTTCAACCACTTTATAATCAGTCTACAAATAACCGATTTATTATCAAACATTTTATCAACTGGTTGATAAAAGTCCGACAGGGTTTCAACAAACCACACCACACACATATATGTACATCTCAACAACATACCTAAACGAGGTAGCAACAAATTTGTTGTTGAGTTACTTGACAAACCAAACAACTACAGTGCGTTTGGTGTCGAAAAAACAAAGTGTTTGGCTGTATAGTTCGCAACTACAAATTTTTAATTTCTTCAATATAAAGGAAATATCTAATATCTCAGCCTAGTGCTGATAGACTCAACATGTATGTACATATGATTCATATTGTTCTGCTATCCCTGTCGGACTTTTATCAACCAGTTGATAAAATGTTTGATAATAAATCGGTTATTTGTAAACTGATTATAAAGTGGTTGAAAAGTCATCTGGAGATCAACCACTTTGAACACAAAAAGTTTCGACAATTGTCCATTTCTGCGCACTACTTTTCAACTAACTTTAAATTGGTTGAAAAGTCATCTAGAGATCAACCACTCTGAAAACAATAACATGTACCTTCTGCAAAGTATTTGTGTTTGTCGAAAAAATAAGGCACAAATGTATAAATAATTCACATTTGATTTTTCTTAATATTTATCGTATAAATGCAGCATTCAATAATAGAAGACAGTGTTGATGGACTGAACATATTCGTACATATTATTCATATTGTTCTGGTATAAAAAAGGAACACAAAGGAAATATACAAATTTGCCTCTGCTTCTCTCTAACAAAACATAATAGAGAGTGATAAAGAGAGGGAGAGAGAATATGAAAAGGCAAAGTTAAAAAAAACACACACACAAAAACAAAAATTGTTTTTTTTTCACATTATTATTTAAACTGACTACAAATTGGCAAAAAAAAAGTTAGTTTATAATCAGTCGAAAAGTAATCTAGCGATGGACAATACTGACTGCTTAGGCGCTCTCGCCTTGTAAAAGTAGTCAGTTGGCATAAGGGAAAATAATCGATAAAAAGTCACTTACGTTTACAAAAAATCTAGTTTTAAGTTAACTTTAAATCAGCGTCAGTCCCTACAGGGATGTTCACAAGACGATAACAACTACAGTGAAAATCATTAGAAGAAACGGTAAGTTACAATAATACAAAATAAAAGAATTAATAAAAGTAGCGAAATTTGTCTCTGGTTTGGTTGGTGGTGTGTGGTGGTTGTTAGACCAATAATAACCAAAACAACAACACTCGTCAAAATTTTTTTTTTCAATCTCTCAGAAAAAACGAGTATTTTTTTTCTTTATGAAAAGCGTTCATGAAATGCAGAAAATTGAACCTTGACAAGACTTTATGAACACTATTCCTGAAATGCAGTAATTATTTTTTCTGTGTATTTTCGATATTCGATTAGCCTCATAGATGTTCAATCTTAAGTTCTAGCCGAGGGACTGCCTCATACGGAAACTGTGATTGTAGAGTTAAATTATGACAAAATATAATGGTTAATAATCCATGAATTAACATGAATTACATCTGCCATAAAATTTCCGATAAATTTGCATTTGCTTAAAAGAAAAGATCTACAAATATGTATACGATGACCTTCTCATTTCTTTTCACATTCTCTATGAAATAAGTGCAGTTCCCATGCAGACCCCGTCAATTTAAACAACTCAAGATGGGTTAAATAAATATTTATTTTCCAAAGATGAACTCAGAGCATTACAGATGGCTGATTATGTGTCACTTGTCTATGGTTATTTCAACATCGAAAAAAGATTCGAAGAAACCTTCACAGTATTACTTATGACATATTCCCATGGTGTATTCTCCCTAAGGTGGCGTCATAATCTGACCTTTTTACAACAATTTCTGCCAAGTAAGTATCATCCATTCTTGTACACTTGCATGTCTGACACTCTAACATTCTTCCCCAGAATAAATATGTATCTTTTAAGAGATCCTTTTGCTTTGCTGCCATTTCCCATAAGGGTGGCTGCTCTAACAAAGAGTGTGGTATTTTTTTCCACTTGGCTGAATATTTTTGGCAAATATTTATCTATTTTTTCACAAACAAGGTTTATTTAAGGGTATTTATTAGATGTTGCAAAATGTTGGCATTATTGGGGATTTTTCACAATAAAAAAAATCAAAAAGGTTTATAAGAAAATCATATAATTGATAACAATATAAATGCAATTATATTTGAAATTTGCTATTTTTCCCTCATAAGTATTTGAGTCTTGTTAACCATTTTACAGATTACGGCAACGTGTGCGGTTTTTATGGTTGATTGCAGACAAAAATATTCTCATTGTAAATCCACTTGAGAACTGATTTATTTATTAAACGAGATAGGAATTTCAGTGTTTGCAAAATGGCTATAGTTTTTTTCACACCACATTCTTTGGACCACCATGAAATCGATTAGGATCGTATCAATTGATCAAAATAAGTTCCATAAGTAGGATTTCGGACTCTGAATGCTAGTAATATTAACATAGACATAAACGTTGTGGAAATCTCCACTAAGAAATCATTGCAAAACTCACTAAGCCTTCAACAACAGGCTAATTAGCATGATGGTGAATGAGAACACTCCATCTACTGCTTCAGACGCAGCGAAAAATATCAAAGCTCCTGAAAAGCAGAACACTGCGAAGCCGCGGCTGGCATCCCACGGCTGCCACCTCAGGGTACACATGTTAGCATTTGTATCGTTTTTCTGTGTTGGGAGCAGCATATCCTGGAATGCCTGTTCCATATTCTTTTGGTCCGTGCCGGGACGGAGGAAACCCCAGGACCAATATATTTGTGCTTGGTTTGTTACATCCGCATTTTCACCCATATCAAATCTCCTGAAAAGCAGAATACTGCGAAGCCGCGGCGGCCTTCCCTCGCTGCCACCTCAGTGTACATATGTTAGTATTTGTATCGTTTTTCTGTGAGCAGCATATCCTGGAATGCCTGCTCCGGATTCTCTTCGTCCGTGCCGAGACGGAGGAAAACCCAGGACCAATATATTTGTGCTCGCTTTGTTACATCCGCATTTTCACCCAAAACTAAGCTTCGCTGTGTTGCAATACATGTCGGGATTGGGTGCACCTAAGGGGTTGTTCTGGACATGTCGATGCAAGGTACTACGACAGGGACTATGTCGTCTTCAGATTAAGCGATTCCCCCGCAGTCCCCCCAACAACAGGCGCACACACAGCACTGAACACCAACCATTGCTGTTCCAATCCCTGAAAATGAATCTTTTTTGCAATTTAATTGTAATGGACTTCGAGGTAAGGTCGAGGAAATGGTGGCCTTCATGAGTCGGAAGAATATCACGGTCGCGGCAGCGCAGGAAACCAAGCTCAACAACAACTGCAGCTTGCAGCGTTGTGATGGTTACCAGTTTGTTCACTACGGACCTATCTCGCTAATGACCCGTACATGGAATGTGTGGGGGTAGCAGTCAGGTGCGGAACTGTCGAGGTGTAATTGCTGAACGTATACATCCGGCCGATAAATAGCTGTACTCCAGGTCATAGACCCAACATTAGCCCGGTTTTGGAAGTTCATAATCGTCTGCTCTTGGCGGACTTTTATGCTCATCACAAGTTGTGGCATTTGGTCCTCGAAAAGGCCCAGTGGGTATAGCGCTGGCTGAGCAGATAGATAGCTCTACGTTTTGCACGGTCAATAAGTCAGTTCGTCAGACATCGTGTTACCTGGTCTGACAAATGACATCACCTGGCAACCCGTCATTTCTCTTGGTTCAGACCATATCTCCATAATTATCTTCATCAGCAGACCGTTCGATTTGATCACCTCTGAACGCCGCATTTTCGGCAACCATGGGTAAGCTAATTGGCCGAGCTTCAGAGAGTTCACGAATCACCGCTTTAGAGATCTACCCAACACTTCTGATGTTCGGATAGCAGAACGGATGTTTCGAGACATTATCACTGCTGCAGCCGCTCGTCATATACCTGCTGGCCGAATACCCGAAGTGAAATCAGAGGCGACGGGATTAGCAAATGAACGTGATGAGTTTCGTCGTGCCAACCTCAGAGTAAGATAGCTTACACTGGAAGTTAAGAGATTGGTCGGTGAACATATGCGGAACAAGTGGTTAAATCATCTGAAGAGTTGCAAAATTTAAGTCACGGTTAAGTCACTCTCGAACCCTTGGAAGAATGAAGACAGGAAGTCACGTTTGGCGACGTCACATTGAATGATCCGAAGAGGTACAGTTTGTCGAGCACGCCGGGAGTAACAGGGCGAAGAAAAGAGTATTACGTCGCATTAGATCCCTCCCTACCGAGGATGAACCCCCACAATTGATGATGTTGCGAATGTCATTAGGAATATCCATGGTAATGCTGAAACAGATGTGCCGGGAGTCGAGTATCTCACTAAAGTTTTCAACCTGTCGATAGCCACCCACATGTTTCCCGAAGTCTGGAAAATGGGCAAAGTGGTCCCGTTACTGAAGCCGGACAAGGATACCAGCAAAGGTGAATCGTACAGACCGATTTCGCTTTTGTTGCCCGCAGGAAAGACCCTTGAAGCTTTAGTCCTCTCCAGTTTTAGAAATAGTAATAAAGTTGCTGATCATCAGCATGGGTTCCGTAAGCAGCACAGCACGACAGCAGCGCTGCACGCCATATCCGCACATATTAGTCGAGGACTCAACCAGAGCAAGCCGTGCGATAGAAGACTGATTGATAATGGTGCTCGACTTATCAGAAGCCTTTGATACTGTTAAGCACGCTATTTGAGGGCATCGATCAGACAACTCTCCGGCCAATTTTGAAACATTGGATCAATTATGTGTGTAGTCGCCAGTCTCACGTGGAATTCAAGAAAGAGAAGTCTAAGGAACAAGTCTGTACGATCTTTGCGTCAGTACCTTCCCTTATGTCACTTGTGAAAGGCTGAACTCATATTTGACTGATCATACCACCTTTTTCCACGTGAGGAATATGCAAACATCCGACATTAAATCTACGGCAACTCTGTTCACCACATGGACGGTAGAGGTGAGAACAGGGTTGAATGTCATGGTCAATGGTAGCAGAATTCCGAAAACAAACTACGCCAAAATTCTAGGGGTCACATTCGACAGCATGTTCATGTCGTCCGCGCATGCCACAGCTATCTGCCACAAGCTGATATGTATGAACAAGGTCCTCAAGTCCTTCGTTCACGACATATGACGCAGTGGAAAAATATTTAAAACTTTCAGAATGCCGCCCTGAGGAATGCAACAGGGTGCCTCCTCATGGCTTCAGTGGACCATCTACATATAGAGAAAACGATTCTTCCGGTACTGCAACACAATGACATGCTTTCGTTGCATTACTTGCTCGGGTGTTACCGTGAGAGCCATCGTAATTACCATATGGTAGATAGGACCCTCCCACCCAGGCATGTCAGGAGGGATCTTCATGATCTAGAAAGAGAGGTTCAACGTTACACGAGAGAAACCCTGGATCAATAAGCCTATCAAGCAGGTTTAAATAGCATTCACACGGATGCAGTCGCAGATGCCATTAACCAACTATCGTTTTAATGCGCTCGTCAAGGGACATTTCCCATCTATCGAAGGAGAAGCGTCAGCTACCATGACAAATGAGAGTAGTTTTGGCTCAACTACGCTCTAGATGGTACAGCCGTCTGATTTTATACAGGGCAAGGATCGATAACACCGTGCAAAACATCTGCCAAGCATGAGGCACATCACCTTTTCAACTGCCCTGCCAAACCTACTCAACTCCAGTAGATACAATTGAATCAAGCAATTCATCAGTGGATACCATCCGACACACTGGTAAATATTGTAACCAGACTACGCGTTGACACGACCCATAATAGACTCTGCTGCGGCATACCATACAGGTGCATCATATATTGCACAGGCGACACACCGCGTTTGCTCAAACCCTTGTCAGTCCGCAAGACTCTTCTGAACCTACCAGCAACAGCTGTCAACTTATACTTCAAGCGATCATAATGTGACAGGAAATTTATCCTCTCAGCCATTGTTTTTCCCAGTGTTACGGTGTCGGAGTTTAGCAAATTTTGTTGGAATCAGAGCTGGATTCGTGAAAAAAGCTCGACTCCGACTCCGGGCAATAATTTGTTCTATATTTATCAAAAAATTGTTAAATCAAAAATTCTTTAAACCTGTTAAAGGATCATAATTTAAATACAACCCTTTTAATCTCTATGTTGATTACAAATTGCATATCGGAAACATTTCTGGGTCAATTGATTGTTTATAATACATATTTCAATAATGGTTTCATATCCCACATATTCTTGGAGAAGATCTTCTAGAAGATTTAGTGGTAATCTCATAGAAGACACACTGGTCTTCTCTAGTTTTCTGTTAGAAGCCATTAATGTGTTCTGTGAAAGGACCTGTTGGACTTCTAAGAAAAACCTTGTGGTACTTTTAGAGATATCGTAATGAAGATCAACTGGACTTTTATAGACGTGAGATTTATCCTACTAGATTTCTTGCTGAACTTGTATGAGAAATGTTAGAATATTTTTTAAGCTGATCGTCCTGAAAATTTGTTTAAAATACAACCTATTTGAAGAACCAAGTGACTTTTATAAGGATGTCTGTGTTTATTACAGAAGAGCATGTGGTCATCTGTAAGAAAACCTATTTGACCTTTTGTCTCTCTATGAAAGGTCATACTCGTATGCTATGAGGAATCTTCTTGCTCTTCGATGAGAAGAGATCAAATGAATTTCCGATTAAATGTAATGCCCATATAAGGGGCGTGGTGTAAATTTGTCAATAAATTTATGCTGAGAAAGTCGCAAATGCATGTTTTATAATAGAGTTATAATTAAAATACCTAAAGGTTAACAAATCGACGTTAAATTACGGTCATTACATCTATAGGATGGTGGATATATTTATATCTATGTATATTTAATCATTTCTGATTGTCTGTTCGGCCTAGCCGAATTTACCGTTGGTTTTACTTGTATTCTTTTTGGGGTGGTAGACAAAGGACAGATTTGTAAAGTTGTTGTACTGTTTTGATCTTTAAAAATCGTTTCTTGACTGTTCAGATATTCTAAAAAGTTATTTACTGAGACCTTAGGAGCATTTTTGTAGTTCATTGTTTTCTTGAATTTTGAACGGTTTAGTTTCTATGGACGGAAATAATAAACAAGTATTTGTTTATTTCAGAGTTTAAAATGCTAACGCCATATTAGCAAAAGCACCGAATATTTGCAGCTTTGCCTGCTAAAATGTCTTCGAACAATGAACAACGGCAACATGTAGCAACAAATTTCACAAAAATATTGCTAGCGATGCTGATGCTATTTGATATTGTTGCTATAATAAAAGAGCATCGGGCACGCATACTCATATTTTGCAGCACACATGTTCAACACATATCAGAAAAGAGAATAAGCAACAAAGTTTCAACGGCTTAGCCAGGTTTTCAGCAAACAATTGTTTTTGAGATCAGGGTTACCAGTGTAATGCATTAAAAATCACGATATAATTAATTCGAAATTTTCGTTCAAAGGACATGTGCATTTTTGGTGAAGCCGTTTAATATTTGTTTTTGTTATTTTTAAACAATTATAATTAGTGTTTTTATGTGCTACCTTATTATGGAGGCAGTTTGACATTAAATGACACCTTTTTTATTACTGCGATGGCAACTCTAATCACAAAAACCCTCGGTTGCTTATTTGCTGCGACTGCTAAATGCATATGATGAGGAAATACGCCGGGACACGTGTCTTCTTTTTATACCCTCAGCATTTATGCTAACGAGGGTATAAACACTTTTATACGGGCAAAATGTGCCTCATCGAAATAATTATTGTAGACCCCAAGTATGTTTGGACGAAATCCGTTTCAGACAATTTGGATTTGATTTAGCCATGTCCGTCTGTCTGTCTGGTTGGAGCGCACGATAACTCTCGAACGGATCAACCAAAATTTGGCTTACGTAATAGTTTGTCCAAACTTAGTTTAAGTTCGAAGATGGGTTATATCGGTCCAATTCTTCCGGTACCTCCCCCACAAAAGTTCGAACATGTTCGGAGAATTTGTGCACACGATAAATCTTGAAGGGAGTAACCGAGTAACCGAACTTTGCACATCGTAAAATATCTACCACACTTAGATGAGGTTCCAATATGGACTCCATCGGTAAACTCCTTCGGGTACCTCCCACACAAAATTTCGGAAAAGTTCAGTTTATGACCTGCTCTCGAAACGCCTTGGTATTTGTTGTAACAAATTGTATTTACTGTCCCCCCATACGACGGTACAAGTTTCATCAGGGGCAAGTCCATACTTCCTGAGAACATAGCCTGAAAGTTGCAAATAAAAACCATTGACACCGTGTGTAGTGGTTGGAGCGCAAGATAATTCTCGAACGAATATGCCGATTCCGTCCAAAATTTGGCTTTCGTAATATTGTGTCCAAACTCAGTTTAAGTTCGAAGATATGCCATATGGGTTCACTCCTTCAGGTACCTCCCCAACTAAAGTTCAAAAATGTTGGCAAAAATTGTGCGCACGATAACTCTTGAAGGGAGTGGCCGATTTGGTCCACACTTTACACATCCTAATGTGTCTGCCATATATAGTAGATCAGATCAGGATGGACTATGTATATTTGTCTACACCTACCGGTACCACCCACACAAAAGTTCACATTAAGACCTGCTATCGAATCACTTTGATTTTTGATGAAGCAACTTGCATTCAAAAGTTTTTTTTCTGGGGGCAAGTTCATACTTCTTGAGAAAACAGCCCGTAGGTTATAAAAACCCCCTATTGGTGGGTGGTGATCCACTTCCATAATGGTCTATGTGGGTCCATTCCTTTAAGTACCTCCTCCGCAAACTTTAACCCCAATCAACATTTTTGTCGGTTCGTACGTTCAAAATTTTGAAAACCCCCTAACTGCATAAGTTTTGTTTGGGAAACAAGTGTTTTAATTTGCACAAGCTGAGGGTATATCTCTGTCGACAAAGCCGAATGATACTTTTTTACTTGTTTGGTCTTCTATCAAGCTGCGGTGTTAGACTATGGTTGATTACAAACAGTGTTATCGGACAGCAATTACGGTAATTTGGTATTTCGGGTCTTATTGGGTACATACATAAGTCAAATTCTGAAAGTTGTATACTCGTACGTCTTTGTTTTGGCAGAGAAACCTATCCAGCAAAAATCCTCATTACAAACCTCCTTTCCCACCCATTATTTTAACAAGGGCATGCCGCGCGAAATTTCTGGTTATTTTGTAACCACTGAAATAAGTAGATACTGAGTAGATTCTGACTACTTATTTCAGTGGTTACAAAAAAACCAGATATTTCGCGCGACATGCTCTTGTTAAAATAATGGGTGGGAAAGGAGGTTTATAATGAGGATTTTTGCTGGGTAATAAAGATACTGTCCGATTTTAGATATTTTGAAGGGTTTTCTATGAATTCATACCGATGTGGGTGTAACTTTGTATTCCAGATTCCCAACGGGTACAAACCCTCCAGGAAGAAAACGAACAATATAGGTCCCAATTTTGGTTACCTCCCGATGTAATGTATCTTGAAGGTTTCACACTGGAATGACTGTAATTTGGATTTTGTATTATCACTGGGTAGATATCAGCGAGGCAAACCTAACTGATTAGTAAATATTTAAAACATTTTCAGTTGTGGAATTTATTTTCGGAGTCGACTCCGGAGTTGGATTCGAAGTCGTGAAAAAAAAATTGGACTGGAGTCGGATTCTGATCAAATATGGCTCGACTCCGAAGCCCTGGTTTATCCAAAATTTGGTTCGAACTATAGGGAATTATTGAAAAAAATGTTTTTTTCGACTTCACCTGCCTGAACACATCCTGTTACGTGTTGGGATTTCTTTTTAAATATCAGCCAAACATTGCAAGGCTTTTTGAATTGAAGATTTGCTGGTCTTTCAATTGCTATCTATTCATATGTGATCATTGCTATTTGATTGTAAAATCCTCATTATATTAATTCAATTGCATTGTCAACAATGGAAAATTGTCCTATTACATTACTAACATAAATGTTTATTTAATTGAGAGGATAAAAATGATGCACTTAAATTTCAATTGTTAATCGCTTCTATTTAAATCCCATATCTGCCTCCCAGTATGGGTTCCAGACAAACAAATACACACCTTCTTGATACTTTTCTACTGATATCACAGAAGGAAAAAAAGACAATCTGATGTTCTTGTTATCCCTTTTCATGAATGACTTATTTCCAGTTTCGATTGTTTATTGTTGTTGGTCATGGGAGTTGAGAATTTACTAAAAAAATAAAAAAAAGAGGGTAACAATCTAAACGGCATATCTGTTCACATATCTCTTATAATATGCACTGGATGGATAGGTAAGATTCAAGTGCCACATATTCATATTTTGATCCAATTATTTGAATTTTTATATTGTCGACTAACAATGGACGACGAATGAAAGGATAGATGACAAGAGGTATTGTTGAGTATCAATATCGACATCGTTATTATCATTTTTATTATCATCATCATCATTATAATCAATGTGAACAATAAAAGTAAACATTGATAGATATCTTTGCGGTTAACAATTCGATACTGCTGATGCACTGCAATAAAATATCCAAGCAAACTGTCTCAATAGAGGTTTGGCTATCTTTTGTCTCGTATATCCTTTACAAGAACTTTACATTGAACCAAATGTTTAATTGAAAACATAATTGTTTGGGGTTTGATTTGTCAATGCAATTTTATTATTGTTGTTATCTTCAGAGGATCATAAGAGAAGCAAAAATTTGCCGTAAAGGTATTTGGTTTTAATTGAATTGGAGTGTTACTTAAAACACTATTAACAACATTTAAAAATCGTTTCGCTGCCACTGGTAATTAAGCAATTGTCAACAAATTAAAATGTCCCTTGCATAAATATGGGAATTTCTGAAATATAAAGCACATTAATTTGGAAAACCTGTATTAACAAACAATTAAAATATACGATATCCACAATTCATTTCAAAATGCTGTTGTTCATCATTAAAAATAAATAAAAATTGCAATCGTTCTGTTTTAAGAAAATCACCAAGGCCAGTAACGTGGTGCATTGCATCTCCTCTTGTATTGTAAATTACCGGAAATCCATGCTGCCGAACAATGCGCTGCACAATTATGAGTATTAATAAACGATAACATTTCAATAATAATTGAGTCGACTTGTGGTGGCCAACGCCGCCACCTCAATGACATTATTGTGAACGGAAGGAAGTTGACGTCAAAATGTATTCAAGGTTTGTAACTTAATCCGCACTACCAACATTTATTGGAAATTAAACAATAGGGTGTTGTTGGTGGCGATATTGGTCAGACAAAAGAATAGAAAGCCTATAAAATTTCCCATTGTAAATATATAAAAAAAAAATTTTTAATAAGATGAACATAACTGAATATTTTTTCTTGAAGCCGAATGTAGAATTGATTTACAAGCAGGGTTTAAAACCCAGCATTTACAGTACAGATCAACTGCTACACAAAATTGACACACAGGGCTAAATTAGCAAACGAAGGCTCATTTAGTAATGCGCAGCTTTGCTTATTCGTATTTTACACCTAATATTTTTTTTGTTAGGCATAATCGACAGTTACGCTTCATATTTAGAACTTGGCTGACCATTCACCCCAGCAAATAGACAACCGAGGGATGTTTTTGTGATTAGTTTTGCCACCGCACATTTTAAAATAGTTGTCATTTAATGTCAAAATAGCAATATCTTTTTTTTTTAATGTGTAATATATAAATAATAAGAGAAGCTACATATTTCATTATTTAATGAATAAAATGACACGGTGCTCTTGAACCAACTTTAAATGAAAGGAACTTTTACCTGGAAAGTTTTTGCGGAAACTACAATGTTCATATATGAGAATAATCAAAAAACAAAAAAATCGCCGGATCGCTTTTAAATAAATCGAGGCCAAAGTTCACATTTTTTAGGGTTTTTAGGTTTTTGTAACTAAAAAAAATGTAGTAGCATTCTCTACAAGATTGCCCTTTATGATGTTTTCGTAGGTTTTACCATTTTTGAGATATAGAAGTTCAAATTGGGACAATTCACTAACTGTATCGTCTCCTTATAAAACAATGTCATGACTGCAATTTCCCAACTTAAACTTATACACAGAAAACAATATTTCAAGAATTTTTACATGTTTTCGTTCGTGATGTAGTGTTTTCATACTGTGCAGGTACCTCACATAAGATACATGTGCAGTTTCTTATATCCATCCAAAGGCCACTATTTTTTCAAAAGTATGTCAGATTTCCATGAGATGCAAAATCACTTTCCTATTTTTCCCTACTTTGCTCTCATATTTCCTCTCTTGTTTGGTAAATGCTCTCAATTTTCTTCTTTTGAATGGTCTCATCGTCTTACCACCACATTGACACTATCAACATCAACCACAAACCACAACAACACACAACCCGACTGAAATACAAATAAACGCTTTACGCCTAACTACCACCACAACTAATAAACCAAACAACTACAGTGGGTCTGCCCCAGCAAGCATTTATTATCGCCCATTACCCGAAGCAGTCACTCCCAGGCGATAGAAATACACATCCGCGATCTCACATTCTAATTGAAGTAGGCACACCGTTCGGGAAGAAATGAACCACGTCCACGACACTACTTGTGAATGCCGCTTTCGAGACTTCCTAGAAGTACTTTTAGCGATAAAATTGGTTGTGACGAAAAAAAGAAACATTTTTTTTTATTCGTTTTTCATTTTATCTGTTGTTATTCTTTTAATTTTAATTGTTTTACTATTCTAATTAATGCTTCAAATTACATACGTTTTTAAAGAACACTATCCTTAGATGAAATTGCCATCTTCATTAATTTTTGTACTTTTAAAAATGTTATGTTGCCTGGCCTGGGAATCAAACCCCTGACCTTAAGAATGCAAAGCGAACATGCTTACCACTGCACCACCGTACCTTATAAACACCAGATAGGCTAAAGTCTTATATTAGTTTAAGATGAACGTAAAGAATCGAAGTGTCTGCATTAACCAGAGAAAGTGTCTGCCCATGCGATAGTCGTAAGTAGTAGCATTGTTAGTGTAAAAAAGCAATAATAGAATTTCGATCTCCTTTTCTGACACTAGGTAGTTATTCAAGAAGTTAAAAAAGGGACAGCAATGCAATTGTTATTGTAAAATGATAAAGGATCGCTATTTTCTAGAATAGAAGTTCAGAAAGCGATTACTTTTGATAGAGGAAGTGACTCACTCACTCCCAATTGCTGGCTGGGTGGTGTCGAAAAAAACAAAGTAATTGGCTGTACGAAATAGTTCGCATCTACAATTTTGTAATTTCTTTAATATAAAGGCAACGTCTAATATCTCAACCTAGTGCTGATAGACTCAACATGTATGTACATATAGTTCATATTGTTCTGCTATGCTCACAAGACGATAACAACTACAATGAAAATCATTAGAAGAACCGGAAAGTTAAAATAATACAAAATAAAATAATTAATAAAAAGTAGCAAAATTTGTCTCTGATTTGATTGGTGATGGTGTTGTGTGTGGTGGTTGTTAGTCAATAAAAACAAAACAGCCCTCCAAAGTTGTTTTTTTTTTCAATCTCTCAGAAGAAACCAGTATTTGTTTGCTTTATGAAAGGCAAATGCAGAAATTTTAACCTTGGCAAGACTTTATGCGCACTATTCCTATAATACAGTAATTTTTTTTCTGTGTACATTGTAACGACCTGTTTTTGCCTACGGTTAGGGTATACTCAGGGGGGGCAGGATTCGTCACAGAAATTTATATTTTGCAGTGACTGAGAGGGAAAATACTTTTCGGCCCTCGTTTAAAACTTCAACCTTATGCAGGAGACCTGTCGGCACTCTTGTTACAGTAATCTAAATCGAGACCCTTCGGCCCTCAGCCACCCTAGGATAAACCCGAATTACGAGACCTGTCGGCCCTCGAACGCACTGACTGGGTTCAGCCACTAAATCGCGACCTTTCGGCCTTCGGATGCGCTAACAAACTTCAGCAACTAAATTGAGACCTTCCGGCCCTCTGATGCACTAGACACGTTCTGCACTAGATCGAGACCTTTCGGGCATCCTGTTATCTAGCCTTAAATCCTCGAATAGTCTGGAATAATCCCTAATTCTGGAGACCTAACCTCCCTCGGTCCTCGAACTCACTAGCTAAAATCAGTAACTTGATTGAGACCTTCCGGCCCTCGGATACACTTACAACTGTGAGACCCGTCGGCCCTCACGTTATTGGACGTAGGGGTGACCTATAAGCCCTCTGTGAAACACAAAGATCTCTGAAGTTGTGAGACCAGTCGGCCCTCACGTTATTGGCCCTGTCGGAGGCCGTTCGGCCCTCCGGTAAACACGAAAATCTCTAAAAGTGCGATACCAGTCGGCCCTCACGTCACTGGAAGTAGGTGAGACCTGCCGGCCCTCACGTTACTGGAAGTAGGTGAGACCTGTCGGCCCTCGGTAAAACACCAAAATATCTGAAACTGCGAGACCTGTCGGTCCTCACCTTCCCGGCACCATTGAAACACAAAAATCTCCGAAACTGTGAGACCGGTCGGCCCTCACGTTATTGGAAGAAGGGGAGACCTGTCGGCCCTCGGTAAAGCACCCAAAATCTCTGAAACTGTGAGACCCGTCGGCCCTCACTTCATTGGCACTGTCGGAGACCGTTCGGCCCTCCGTTTAACACGAAAATCTCTAGAACTGTGAGACCAGTCGGCCCTCACGTTATTGGAAGCAGGGGAGATCTGTCGGCCCGTTAATAAACACAAACAAAAATCTCTAAAACTGTGAGACCTCACGTTCCCGGCACAATTGGAGACCTATCGGCCCTCCGTCACTGACGAAAATCAAGTAATTCCGGTCTAAATTTACTCTAAATTCAAAAATCACTTAGGAGGGGATAGGTTTCACAAATAAAACAGATAGTCTAAACCTGTGTATTCACGTTTAGCCTCGACCAGGAACAGGCACAACCCAAACTCCAATTGACTCCGCTCACTGTGTTTTTTTTTCCTCGACACCACTCTCCACCACTCTCTCACCACGTAATTCGCTGCATCCACCGCTGCCCCTGGACTGGCTCCCTGGCCATCGTCGCCGTTACAACGGTACCCTGTTTACCTCTTTTGCCTATTCACTAAGATAATCTTTTGTTCCCAACTGTACCCCCCCCGCTATGGTAAACCCAAACAATATGTGAACTCCACAGTTTTATTAGTAACAAAACAAAACAAATTTCCAAATTCAGAGGCAAATCGAACTAAATCAAAAAAAAACAATTAAAAAAGCATTAAGTTCGGCCGGGCCGAACTTTTCATACCCTCCACCATAAAATATTCTGAACTAAAATGGAATAATTACTTTTCATTCCTGTCCCCAACTTTAAGTGGGTACGTTAAAATGTCAGATAATGTTATGTACATTTTATGCTGCCTATATCTAACTATGTATGTTGACAATTTTTGGTGGGCTAGAAATTGGGAGGTACTGTTATATAGAAGTTATAATAAAACATTGACCTATGTTGACAGTTTTTGATGGGAGCCTTTAATGTCAAATAACTACTAATTCGGTTAAAAAATTTAGCTAGAATCTTCAAAATATCGAGAATCGGTACATAACGTGGGAACTTCAAATGTCATTAACAGCTAGTTCGGAGGTATCTGGGCTATACGAAAATATGAACTTAAATGGACCGTTATATCGGGGCTATACCAAAACGTGGACCTATGTCCACAAGTTTTGTCATATAAGTTTATTGACATTTAAGAACTTTAAATGTCAAATTATAGCTACATCGGTCTGAAAATGTAGCTACAAACGTCAAAACACCGCAAATCGGGGGTATCGTTATATGGGGGCTATACCAAAACGTGGACCTATGTCCACAAGTTTGGTTATATAAGTTTATTGACACTTAGGAACCCTAAGTGTCAAAATATAGCTAAATCGGTCTGAAAATGTAGCTAAAACTGTCAAAATACCGTAAATCGGGGGGTACCGTTATATGGGGGCTATACCGAAACGTGGACCTATGTCCACAACTTTTGTTATATAAGTTTATTGACATTTAAAAACCCTAAATGTCAAATTATAGCTACATCGGTCTGAAAATGTAGCTAAAAACGTCAAAATACCGAAAATTGGGGGGTACCGTTATATGGGGGCTATACCAAAACGTGGACCTATGTCCACAACTTTTGTTATATAAGTTTATTGATACTTAAGAACCCTAAATGTCAAGTTATAGCTAAATCGGTCTGAAAATGTAGCTAAAAACGTCAAAATACCGCAAATCGGGGGGTACCGTTATATGGGGGCTATACCAAAACGTGGACCTATGTCCACAAGTTTTGTTATATATGTTTATTGACACTTAAGAACCCTAAATGTCAAATTATAGCCAAATCGGTCTGAAAATGTAGCTGAAAACGTCAAAATACCGTAAATCGGGGGTACCGTTATATGGGGGCTATACCAAAACGTGGACCGATATATCCCATCTTCGAACTTGATCTTCCGACGGCTAAAAAAATGGTATTCCCCAATTTTCAGCGAAATCGGTCAACAAATGCGACCTGTATGTTGCGAACGGACGGACGGACGGACGTACGGACGGACATGCATAAATCGACTCAGAAAGTGATTCTATGTATATCTCTAGAAGGAACTATGGGTCTATCTCGCTTCCTTTTGTATGTTACATACAAATGCACTAACACATAATACCCCTTACCACATAGTGGTGTAGGGTATAAAAAAAAAATCAAAAACAAATTAACCAAATGGTCATCTCCGCACTTCATCGCCCACTTCTCGTGTATGTGTCCGTTTGAAAATCGGTTCAGATTTGGATATGGCTCCCATATATATTTTCTCCCGATTTCGCGTATTTGCTAAACCAAACACGCTATATAGGTCTGATTTTGATGAAATTTGGAATTTGTGACTGAATTCGGTCTAAAAATAAATGTGCCAATTTATTTCGAAATCCGTTTGGATATAGCTCCCATACATATTTTCGAAATCGGAGCAGATTTAGATATAGCTCCCATATATATATTCGCCCGATTTCACGTATTTGTTACACAAAACACCCTATATCTGTCCAATTTTGAGGAAACTTATATCGAAATCAGATTTTTATATATCTACCATATATATTTTACTTATACCTTTCCTTACTGCTTTAAAATTGCCAAAAATTTGTCATGGGTTAGTTAAAACAAATACCTTCTTTTTTACTCTTTTTCTATATCTATCTCTCTGTTCCAGTACAACCGATTAACAACACAGCAATTTTCCGGAAACTTAATCATATTAATCCTCAATTCAACAAGCCATTACCACGAAATATTCTCATCACCATCTTCAAATTTATCGAGGATTAGCACAATTGATCAAGGGTCTCCGAGTAAAGCGGACACTATTTTATTAGATGGCTGCGCAGCCATAAACCTAACTTAAGTAAGTAAATAAAAAATGCGATTTTATCCCAATTTTAATTAAATTAAAAAGTATTTTAAACAGGCGGGTCGGGATATGAACAAAAGTATACATATATTGGCTGAAGCAACACATTCTCAGCAGGGACGTAGCCAGGATTTCATTTCGGGGGGGGCCCACCTGACCAAAATTTTTTAAAGTTAATGTTACCGAAAATTTATTATTTAGCAATGATTTAAACTTTATTTTAGGCTTATTTTACTGATGAAATAATTTTCATTACTATTTTTTAATTAAAATGGCGTAAGATTTCTTGGCCAATTTCCCCTTCTTTCAGGCTTCAATTTTCCACTCCAGAGTATGGTCAATTTTTCAATTTCGGAAGTTCAGGTGTCCAATCGTTTTTATTGTCATAAAGAAACTAACTATCGTTATTTCCCTAAGCGTTATTTCCGATAGTGGTGTTCTTGAAAAAAAAAAGTATTCTGAGCAATAGTAGGTCTATCAATCATGAAATTCTAGCCCCTAATCGCGGGTATGTAAATGACGAATTCTATTGCCCAATCGTGCATGTAAACAGACTATTTTGGTTTGTTTCCCAATCTACATTTTGTATACTCTCAGCCTTTAGTCAAAATAAACCTCATCGAAATAATGGTTTTAGGGCCAAAGTGTGTTTAGAAGAAATCTGTTTCAGAATTTTGGCCTTCGTTTTATTTTGTCCAAATTTTGATCAACTTCGAAGATGGACCATATCAATCCATTCTTTCGGTAACCTTCCACAGAGTATTTCAAAAATGTTCAGAGATGTGCAGTTTAAGACCTCTCTCGACAATAAATAAGTGGATAAGTGTAAGCTGAAGACCTACGTAGTCATGGCTTCACTTCCTTTTTGCTAATAATTTAGTTATAAGTAAAAATATGATATAAATAAATTAATAAATAAAAAGAACTCTCTGAAAACGCTTTCCTTTTTTGCAACAAGTGTTCTCGGGGCAACTATTTTCAGGAGTGGAATGGCCCGAAAGCTGTAAAGAACCTTATACTGTGGTTCATCCTTCAAAAACCATCAAAATAGTTGTTAAATGCAGTTTAAGGTCTGTTCGAGGATCCTTAGAAATGTTCACTGAAGGTATTCCTTGCGTTTAGAACGGTATTGTGTTTTTCGTGGGCAAGTCCATATTTCCTGAAAAAAACTGAAAAATATTCTGTGACGAACTGAAATGACTGGTGGGAGCAAAATCTTTTAAAAGGAATGACTTTCAAAATAAAATCTACTTCCAAAATGAACTATGGCGGTCCGGTCCATTTCTTCAGGTACCTTCTCCGCAACACTTGTGATCAATGATATAATCCACATTTTGTCGCCAAGTTCATACGTCCAAAAATGGCTACACAATTCTGAAAATCTCCTAATACATAGCTTTGGGTTAAAGGATTTTGGTTGTGTCCATAGATAAAAATTTGAGTTCGCACAGACTCAGGGTATATTCCTGTCCGCAAAACCGACTGATTCTTGTTGAGTTTTGACGAAGAAGAGAAACTGTTACCGATCAGTTTTTTTTTTTTTTTTTTTTTTTTTTGTGATTTCATTTGTCGTCACAAAGTCCTTTGTCAAAGCAGGAAAAAGGAACATTTCTACAAATGTGCATCCATAACTCCCAAAATACAATTCAATGAGTAACACTATGCAACACTGAAAATGCAAACAACTTCTAGTATGAATTTTTTGTAAATACATATTTAGACTACAAAAACCCTAGTAGGGTTTTGTCCTGTCAGATCCAGTTCGGATTTTAAGGCCTCATCTAAACCGGGCTAAATCTACACGTTTTTGCATTTATCAGGCCTTTATCTCAGAAACGAATAGGAATTCGGCCTTGCTGTCTTTAGCAATATTGTAGCCCTGTACTAGTAGAACTTATCTTCTGGAAAACCCACATAAGAAAAACTCCATCTACGGCATCAAAATTTATAAAATATAGAAAATTTTACATAACTGCTGAAATTCTGGTCAGTATGGGCTAAACTATAGGGAGTTGAACCAAGTAACCTTTTGCAGAAATCTTCCAAATAAACACAGTTCACACCAACAGTTTATTCTCGCATTTCGGATTTCACTACATTTTTGATATTTTTATTAAATCGTCGTTGAAAAATGTACTGAAAACAACAGCATAGAGGCATTTTACAACAATGACATGTTCTGAAGAGTTGTGTATTACATTCCAGGGAATACTTTTCTAAAAGAAAATATTCAGAAAAAATTTACGGTTGTGGAGATACGGTGCGAAATGTATAAAAATTGTGGAATTTTTGTATATATTTTGAAATTTGAGGCAATAAATGCAGTTTTTCGAGTTCATTATTTCTCCAAATATATTATTCTTGTCCTTATCTACAAATTTGCTTCAGAGGTCAGAAGAAGATTCGCATTGGTTTCAGAGATATAGCGCCGAATATCTTTAAAAACTCAATATTTAACCATGTTTAGATGGGGTCATAAAATCCGAGCTGGATCTCGCACAACAAAACCCAACTAAGGTTTCCTGTCGTTTCGGTCTGTATTTCAAAAAATCATCAGTTCGAATTGTTTGCACAAGATCACATTAAAAATGTTGCACAGTGTAATCGACAGAAATAAATCCATGAAGTTTAAATTCAATGTAATTTCGAAATATTGGAAATAATATGCAATAAATAAAATATAAATATTGACCTCAAGCTCATTAATCTTGGTTTTATTAACATTCGAAAGGTAGAACAAAACATAAAAGTACGACAGAAAAATCCTTTTTTGTACAATAGACATTTACTAATTTGTAACAAGAGACCAGTTTCTAATAATCTCAACGAACGAGACAGAGGTGGAACAGAAGTTTTATCATAAAAAATGGTTGGTATAGTTCTTTTTTGCAAATTTGAAACATAATAAAGAATAAGGACCACAAGAATGTTTTTTTCTAGATATTGTTTACAAGCCAGTAAACATCTTTTTCTGAACTCAACAACACTTAGAGTCAGCCTAAAATTACTATTAAACGCTTAAACAACATCTTAAAATTTACCAACAACTATGCAGAAAATTGCTCAAAAAACCTAACTTCTTCATTATTTCATACTTTCAATAAGTAAACCAATGTAGTTGACCCAAATACTTTACATATTTCTTTAAAAATCTAAAACATTTTAAAATTTTACTCAAAAATTAAAAAAATGTGTAAAATAAGCTTATATCCTATGGGAACGAAAATAATTTCGGGGGGGGCCCGGGCCCCCCGGGCCCCCCCCCTGGCTACGTCGGTGATTCTCAGCTATATTTCTGCGATTGAGCTGATAGCAACAAAAATCTTAGGTCAGAAAAATTTCATTCTGTCCGTGATTTTGTATGGCTCAGAACTTGCAGTAACCACTGCTGAAAATCTGTCACGTTATTAACTGATCGAATATATTGAATTTTGCCACTATACTTTTAATATTTATCAAATTTCCAAAAACAAAAAATCTTCTACCAAATAAAATGTTTATCACTCCTAAAATACTCTCCTTTTCTCGCAATCGTGTCCCATTCCCAACAACCACTAATCGATTGAAAAACGTTTTGTAATTATAAATGTTTGGTCCAATGCATTTTTCGATGTCGTTCAATAAAAATAAAATATTGAAGCTGATTTCAATTGCAAGGCAGGGTTTTTTCTTTCTCTCGGGTCTATGTGTGGCAAGTGTGTGCTTGACAAGGATGGGATGGGAAGTGCAAGAGTGTGCAATGCATGCAACGCGTAGCAAGGCTTTTTGTCACATGCTTTCGCGTCATTAATTGTGCATGTCACACGTTTGGCAAAGGTCCTGTCAGGTTATTATTATTATTTTTAAGCAATACCCACGCTTCTAGCGTTCTTTTAAACATTTTTTTTTATAAAATACAAATAATAATCATACTTTTGCACATGTTGGCATTTATGATTGCATCAAAACATTTTAAATCCACTTATTTCTTGTTGAGAAAAAAATCTCACACAATAGTAAAGGGGAAATAATATTCCTTCCATCGACTTTGACTGGTGGGTTAATCGCTATCGCTCACAAGCGATTTTGGTACAAAAGAATACAACGCTTTACTTTGTAAGTTATGTGCGATTTGTGTATTTCTTTCATTGCGACTGCTGCCATTTAGTCAAAGTTTAACAATAATCCTCGCGCTCTAAGGACTTCTTTCACACAGTATTTTCTGCCGTAGTTGTCAAAGCTAATTATCGATCACTTTTACACTTTGTTTCCATAGTTTTTTTGTGCTCAAAGGTGCAAAACGTCTATGGGTGTTTTGAATAGAACTGTTTTTTTGTTTAATTTTTATGAAGGTGTTGTAAACATAATTAGTTAAGCATACACTGAGAAAAAATATTTTGAGAAGATATTTTTATTTGCGCTTAGTTATTTTAGATTATGTTTGGTCTACATGGTGGAAAATAATTGATTTTAACATGACAAAGACCAAGTATTGTTTGGGTATTTCCTATATCTTATATGGACGCTGCTAGAACTTGTTAAGAGCAGCGAGCTAGAATGTAATTGGCAACTGGTTCTGGAAAAAGTAGTATACTTTGAAAAATTAAAAAAAAAAGAAAATAAGAAGATGATGAATCGCAAATGTTTTAAAACTATGAAATCTTGTAACCAACCAAATCTTCACTTTACGCCAAATTCTAGAGAAGACCAAAGGTAAGTAATTTGAACAAATTTCAGAAGATAATGTTGTTTGTATGATCTGAAGTCAGTTACCGGTAAGTCGGCTGGAGAAATAAAAAGAAGAGGTACAATAAGTCTTCTATCGAGCATTTCGTCTTTGTGGTCAATGAGTAATAGTAATATGGAGTATATCACAGCTCTCATAGAACTCGAAGTCCACCATAGACCAAAAAACGCAGGTCGCTACCAGTTGAAACGACGTTGAATATGTCACATATGTCGAATCTATCGCGATAAGCCAAATAAATAACATGTAAGAACGGCGTTAAGTTTGACCGGGTCGAACTTTTTATACTCTCCACCACGATGTGTATTGAAGTCAATAGGAACAATTCATTTCATTTCGTTTATGAAAGTACTAAACTCTTCCTTTTATTGCAGGAGTAGTACATATATCCCAACTGATAACTTACTTACTTAGCTGGCCCATTACAGAACATTTGTTCCATAAACCGAACTAAGAAAAGATATCCAATTCTCTCTGTTTGTTGCTTCGCTTTTTAGAATACCCCGTCTTTCCATCTCTTTTTCCACTTGTTCCCTCCATCGAAGCCTTGGCGTGCCAGTATTTAAACACCTTTTCAGCGGGTTCATCATTGCTCATCTATATATAAAAGAGCTCAGTGAAGGTCACTGACAGAGAGTTAGAAAGATGTTTTTGGAAAATCGACCTATAAGTGTACTAAAAGTTACTAAAGTTTGTACCAATTGTATATTTTGGGCTGTTATAGCTAGAATCTTGAAATTTGGTAGGGGAATCAAGTTTGGGAAGTGGTGTTATTATAAGGAAATGGTTTTGGAAGTTCGTACTTATGTGTGCGAGAAGTAATAAATGGTACTAAATTTGGTACAACTTGGATTTGCGTGAACGGATAGGGCTGAAAACCTGAAATTTGGAATTTAGATTACCGTTGAAGTGTAGGATTGAGATATGGGGGTAGTTTTGCAAATACATACTTATGTGTACGAAAAGTACTAAATGGTACTAAATTTGGTACAATTTGGATTTGGGTGACCGGATAGACCTAGAAACCTGAAATTTTGGCATTAAGATTACTGATGGAGTGAAAATTGAGTAAGTTTTGGAAATTCGTAATGTACGAAAAGTACTAAATGGTACTAAATTTGGTACACATTGGATTTGGGTGAACGTATAGAGCTGGAATTCTGAAATTTGGAATTTAGATTACCGTTGAAGTGTAGGATTGAGATATGGGTGTAGTTTTGGAAATTCATACTTATGTGTACGAAAAGTACTAAATGATACTAAATTTGGTACAATTTGGATTTGGGTGACCGGATAGAGCTAGAATCCTGAAATGTGGAATTAAGTTTAATTTTGAAGGATAGGATTGAGGTAATTTTGGAAATTCGTAGTTGTAAGTACGGAAAGTACTAAATTTGGTACAAATTGGATTTGGCTGAACGGATAGAGCTGGAATCCTGAAATTTGGATTTAAGATTACTGATGGAGTTAGGGAGTGGGTAAGTTTTGGAAATTCGTACTTATGGGTACGGAAAGTACTAAATGGTACTAAATTTGGTACAAATTGGATTCGGGTGAACGGATAGAGCTGGAATCCAGCAATTTGAATTAAAGATTACTGATGGATTTAGGGATTGAGGAAGTTTTGGAAATTCGTACTTATGGTTACGGAAAGTACTAAATGATACTAAATTTGGTACAATTTGGATTTGGTGAACCAATAGAACTGGAATCCTGAAATTTGGATTTAAGATTACTGATGGAGTTAGGGATTGATGAAGTTTTGGAAATTCGTACTTATGGGTACGGAAAGTACTAAATGATACTTAATTTAGTACAATTTGGATTTGGGTGAACAGATAGAGCTGGAATCCTGAAATTATAATAAATAATAAATAATCCTGAAATTTGGAATTAAATTACTTTTGGATTGTAGGAAAATTCGTACTTATGGGTACGGAAAGTACTAAATGGTACTAAATTTGGCACAATTAAGATTTGGGTGAAAAGTGGAATTAAGATTACTGTTGGACTGTAGGATTGAGTTAGCATTGGAAGTTCATACTTATGTGTACTGAAAGTTTGGGTGAACGGATTGAGCTGGAATCCTAATATTTGAAATTGAGATTACTGTTGGAGTGTAGGTTGGAGGAAGTTTTGAAAATTCGTACTTATGGGTACGTAAAGTACTTAATTTGGTACAATTTGGATTTGGGTGAACAGATAGAGCTGGAATCCTGAAATTTGGAATTAAGTTTACTATTGGAGTGCACGATAAGGGTAGTTTTGGAAATTCGTATTTATGGGTACAGAAAGTACTAAATGGTACTAAATTTGGTACAATTTGGATTTGGGTGAACGGATACGGCTGGAATCCTAATATTTGAAATTAAGATTACTGTTGGAGTGTAGGTTTGAGGTGGTTTCTGAAATTCGTACCTATGTATGCGAAAAGTTCTAAATGGTACTAAATATGGTGTAATTTGGATTTGGGTGAACGCAGATAGCTGGAATCCTGAAATTTGGAATTTAGATTACTGTTGGAGTGTAGACCTGGAATAGTTTTGGAATTTCGTACTTATGTTTACGAAAAGTACAAAATGATACTAAATTTAGTACAATTTAGATTTGGATGAACGGATAGAGGTGGAATTCTTAAAAATTCGGAATTACTGTTGGAGATGGTAATTGAAATTCGTACTTTCATAAGAAAAGTATTAATTGTATTATGAATAGTGATGGAATTCGGAAATTTGGTATTATAGCCACTGTTGGTGTGTAAACTTGAGATATGAATGTAGCTGTGGATATAGGTACAATACGTGTACGAAAATTAGTAAATGGTCATGATAACTCAATTAATTCAATTAAATGAAACTGGCACAGAATTTGGTTCAAATTGTTGTTGTGTAAAGGGGTAGAGCTAAAATTCGTTATTAGTATAGCAGTTAGTGTTTATAGTGGAGATAGAGAGGAAGTTTTGGAAATTATGTATACGAAAAATACTAAATCGCGGTTTGGATATAGTTTTGGATATAAGGAAGTAATTTTTGAAACGTATACATATTATAAGTTCTAAATTTGGTACCAGTTTGGTGTTGCATGAAGGGATATAAATGGAATTTCGAATTGTTGTAAGAGGTTTTGTGTTGGTGTTTAGATAAGGATTTTTTGAAATGCATACAAATTCTGAAATTAGGCTGAGGCCTGGTTGGTTTATTGAGAAATAGGAAATGTACTAAATGGTATTAAATTTGACGTTGGGTGTAGCATTGAAGCTGGAATTATATAATTAGGGTGTGAAAAATATAAAATTGCAATAAGTTTGGTATTGGGATAAGGAATAGAAGTGGAATTCTGATTTATTATTTGTCAGGTCGATGTCGTCCTTAAGTGTAGATCAGCCTTGGGAACGCTAACTAACGGCTTCCGGCTATGCTGGGTACCAGGACACCGCGACTATCTGGGTAATGAAAGAGCAGACGAATTAGCTAGACGAGGATCGCAGTCTACATATCTAGCTATCGCTGACTCTATCAAACCACTCATTTGTCATTTCTTTAAAAAAATTGAAACGTTCTCTGACGAAAGAGCCAGTGAAATGTGGCATAATGAACCTAGGTGCATTGTGGCAAGATCCATATGGCCGTCTCTGTCAGTCAAAAGAACGAACTCTCTGTTGAACAATAAAAATAAATCCTTTTTCCTTCTCTAAAACTATTCCTCCCCTCTTAAACTTTCTTGTAATTTATTCGTTCTTTACTTTCATATGGTGTGGTTGACGTGTTCTCTGACCGAAATTCGGATGAAAATCGGATGTTTTAGCAGACTTTCGGACCGAATTCGGTGCGAACTCTGATGAACTATCGTATAAATTTCTGATTTTTTGATCGACTTTCGGACAGATATCCGTCCGAATTCGGAAGCAAAATCTTATGAAATTCGAATGTGTTTGCCGACTTTCGGACCGAATTTGGTCCGAAGTCAGATGAACTATCGTATGAACTTCTGATTTATTTACCAGCATTTGACCAGAATTTGTTTTTAGTATTAAAAGATATTGAAAATACAGAGTTAATTCATGAAATATCCAAATCCTATAAAAGTTTATCTACTATAAACATATTAAAGGTTTTAATATCATCTTATGCTGTGTTAAATGCGCGACTTGGTGGAAAAACAAACTGTGGAGAACAACAAATTCGTCAACAAGATCTGCGAAATATATAAAACTATTGTTTTTAATATATGAAAAAATACATGCCGTCACATGCAAAAAATGTTGATACACATAAAAGTGTTAAGAAACTTAACTTTGGCCATATACAAATATAAAACATATGACTTTCCACGGAATAGTGTTGAAGTTTGACGAAGAAAATCTTTACTTTCATTAACTTCATAAAAATAAAGAAATATGTATGCAACCGATCACTATGAATAACATTTAAACACTATCATGCATCAACACGCATAACAAAAATAAACCAATTTTGTTCTACAGAAATTAAAACCCGAGCACTCAATTTTTCGTTCGTACTGCATCAACATCGGCACATCAAAAATTACATATATACAATGTGCGAGCGACGCATTTACAATTCTTTTCCCTCTGCTTATTTACACTTAATTTTGCCAAAGCAGCACAAGGGAAAATCGAATAATTCCCTTCAGAGAGGGAGAGAGAGAGGACGGGAAAAAGTTCGTCAGACTAGTCGGACAGAGTTCGGACCGAAGTCGGTCAGACGCGTCGGAAAAAAACTTCCGACATTGATCAGACGCGTCGGACGTCCGATATTGTGTTTGCTGGGATGTTGCATTTATGTATGTGTGTGTAAAATTACTCGTTTATGCCATAAACTTTATGGTACTGCAATTCTAGCCATCGACCTGCATATCAAGTTTTTCCTCTGGTGTCATTGTCGAGTTTTGAGGGCCAGTTGTCATAATGTGTGCTTCAGTTACCTAATAAAAGGGATAGGCACACCGACCCCAAGGTTTCTATTTCGATGTTGACCATTCGGAGCCTTGGCACATCGGCTACACTTTTGGTTGATTTTGGTTTCCTACGCCATCGTCACAGAGGCTCTTGCGAAGCATTGTCAATAAAATTAATAAGTAGTAAACGTATTAGACTATTCGAGATTCGAGTTTTAGACTAAATAACATAACAATTTTTAATCTTTTAGCATAATGTCGACTTAAATATCGTCAGCGTTTCAAACATGGTTTTGTTTGTTTTCTAATTATTTTTCTAAATCTGATTTGTATACCCTCAGCATTTATGCTAACGAGAATATATCGGCCTTTTTGTAGAAAATTTACTTCTGTTGAAACTGAGGTATGGGGTATTGTATCTCGCGAATTGTTGTAATATACCATAACTTTTGAACGCATTTAGGTAAAATAAACTGTTTTAGCACGATTCACCGATGGATTTCTTAAAATTATAATTTGAGCGGAAGCTGTGGTCATATTAATGTAAAAAAGTAGGAAAAAATCGTTGAAGGAAACGAGTTTTTTTAAGTCAATTTTCAATTAGTGGCTTTACAATACAATGTAGAGTATAATGTTCAAAGAAGAAGTTAAAGAATACACTTCAGAGATGAAGTTTCTAATGTATGATTTTTTAATATAACCACCGCATCAATCTCAAACGGATGCTGACATTTTGAAGACTGAAAAATTGGGTTTTTTGAATTTTTGCTCTAATCGGAACGCGCAACTGTACTCGTTTAAAAACTGTTTATGAGATTGTAGTACTTGCGATTACGCATTTTTTGATGTATAACTCGGACGTGTAGCCTTCAAAGGTTCACAACAATCTCAGCTTAAAGTCGAAATTTTTGTGCGTAATTATTTTTTAAAAACCAGTTTTTTGGATTCAAAACTTACAAATGCCTTTCGATTTCAGTGGAAACCCGCGTGAATTTAGTTTTTTTACGTTCTGAATCTAACAAGCCTTTGCGCGTCTAAATCCATCCACTAGATCGGCGGATATGATACCCCTCAAATTTCGAAAATATGCAAAAAATATTTTTGAAAATATCGCGTATTTAGACGCGTTTTAAATGTGTTATTCCTACTTAGATAAATAGAGCGAAACGCATATTTAAAATGTGCGAAAACAGATATTGAAAAACGTTCGCGAATCTGGAGATATAATAGATTTTTTCTAAAAACTGAGTGCGATGCTACATCCACGGTTCTTGATGGATCGCATTGAAATGACATAGGATGATGTATTTTTTAATGGTGATCATTGAAATCGGATGCGCATAAAATGCAAATGTACTTCGTGGAAATTATGGGCATTTTACTGTTTTTTGCACCCTAACATGCAACTGATGCTACATCGTGGTCGTCAAATGGAATTTCACAAAGTGTATATCAAATAAGAGGGATTGATTCGCTGTTTTGGAAAATCGGATGCGCATCTTGTGATTTCCACTATTACGCGGTTTCTATGCGTTTCAAATGTTGTAATATTCAATATAACATTATTTTAATGTTATGCCACAATTGGAATTCCTTGTGATTTAATATAATGTCCTAAAAATATTCGCCAATAGGAAAACTATACGTGAAAAAGTTGTTGCAACGGAATATCTTCATTATTGCGTGAAATTTGGACGAAAATGACGAAGAACACAATCATTTTTCTTCAACATTTCCTATAAAACCATAAAAAAATAAAATTAGAATAACATAATTTGTATTTTTTTTCGTCACATTTTCATTGTATTTTTGCAAATAACACGAATACTATAGCTCCAAACTTCACGACTTAGGTTTCATTTTATTCCTCACAATGTCTGGATGGTGCTATAATTTTTTTATATATTTTTTTGTAAGTATAAGCGCTATTGTTTCAAAAATATGTTTGCAAATACGTGAAATTATTTAACAAATTTAATTTTTCGCGAATCCATTGAAACTTTTTGAATTTTTTTTTTGCATATTCTCAAAGGGTGCGAATTCAGTTAACGACAATTGGATATAACAGCTTACTATATTAAGCCGCGATTTTTTTTAGAATTTTTTCTAATTAGCATAATTAAAACGGTCATATCTTTTGCGCGCAACAATCAAAGTTGGTAACGAAAACAGATTTGGAATGACGATTTTTTTCTTAATCTATGTACCAAAAATCATAGATTTAGTATCAAAATTTTTTTTTGATTTTTTTGAAATGGAAAAGACGATTTTAGACATTTTTGCTGATATACACTTTCATATGGGCAAAATGTGCCTCATCGAAATAATGGTTCTAGACCCCAAGTATGTTTGGACGAAATCCGTTTCAGACAATTTAGAGTTGATATAGCCATGTCCGTCCGTCTGTCTGGCTGGAGCGCACGATAACTCCAATATTTCGGAAAAGTTAAGTTTAGGACCTGCTCTAGAATCGCTTTGATTTTTATTGTTGTAACTTGTATTCGACGGTACAAGTTTCATCAGCGGTAAGTCCGTACTTTCTGAGAAAATATCTTGAAAGTTGCAAAAAAACCCTATGGCACCGTGTGTAGCTGTTGGAGCGCACGATAACCCTCGATCGGAACTGCCGAGTCGGTCCAAAATTTAGACTTCGAAATATGTTGTCCAAATTTAGTTTAAGTTCGAATATCAGACATATCGGTCCACTCCTTCAGGCACCTCCCCCACAAAAGTTCAAAAATGTTCGGAAAAATTGTGCCCACGATAACTCTTAAAGGTAATGTTCGATTTGGTTCATACTCTACACATCCTTATATACATATCTACCAGATATAGATCAGGTTCGAATATGGACTATACTTGTCCACTCCTTCAAGTACCTCCAACAAAAAAGAATAATCGCTCCCAGAAGAGTTCAACATTTGTGTCTAAGTGCAGTTTAGGGTCTGTTCGAAGATCTCTGTCGACAAAGCCGACTTAGAATTCGATTAGACAATTGTGAAGAAAACTAGAAAAGTCTTTCGGGAGAACTTCTCTATTTACGAGTATTGTTAAATATACCTTTTAACCTAGGTTATACATATAAAATAGTGTAGAGTGTAGGAAAAAACCAAATTACCAACAATTAAATCACTTGTTTTACCCGCGTCACCACAAAGTTCTGCCACAGCACAAAGAAATCACAATAACAATGTATTAGGGTGTGTGTTCGATATTGTAATCGAACGATTGAACGAAACGTGTGTATATTGAAATGTACGTAACACTTGACACAAACCTTTTCAAATACAAATATTTTTGTATTAAATCAACAACAAAAGGCAGCAATCCCTTGTCTATGGTAAATTACATTTGCAAAAAAACAGTTTACGCCAATCCACTTTTTCAACTCCCCTTTCTCCCGCCCACTTCTACATCGAAACGAACAATAATTCATCACACATCGCATTTTTCTCCTTAGTGGCGACATTCAATCGCACTTTTGTGTCATAAACATATCAACAAAATCACAAACACATCATCGAAAGTTAAATCATCCGTAATCGTCAACCAATCAAAAGACCAGGTTTTAAGTCAACTTCCATTATTCTGCAATGTGAGAAATGTTATGGGTAGAGTGGCGGCTGCTGTTTTTTTTTCGTTGGTTGAAGATGAAGTGTAAACCAACGATAAAATAGAAGAGATTTTTTTGTTTCTTCATTGGTCATGGTTTATTGCATTCGGCTGAAAAATAGAAGTTTTAACATTTACTTAATACTAAACGTTACTGGAATGGTCTAAAAAGGGGTAATTCTACTGTTGTGGATTTGTCTCAATCTAAGTTTTTGTGCACTTCTCCCCTTAATTGAGTTTGCAAATGATTAATATTTAGTGTTTTTTGCAGAGTTTTGAGTATTTTGAAGAGAGGCCATAATCTGTTGGAAAAAAAAACTTGAAACCAAAATACAATTTTTTTCTAAATTCTTCTTTCCATCCTTAGCTGAGAATTGTCTACAAATTGGCAGTTTTTGCAGAATACTTCAACTAAAACAAAAAAGCTTCAGATAACCCCCTGTTCCGTTACCAATGAGTTGCAAATTGATTTACTTTTTTGTTGGCATTTTCATTCGCAAAACCATTGAAGTGAGATGGTAAGTTTAGGGGAATTTCTACTGAATTTTGCGCATGGACTACAAATTGATTCCTTCATGCCACGTTACAGAAATAAAAAGTGACAGAATACTATGACCATCAAGTGAGTTCAACATGCTATGGTGTTGCATAGCATACAAAAAATATCTACATAGAATTGGACTGTACCGAAAATATGATGCACTTCTCTACTAGACCTACTAGTTGCACCTAACACAAAAAAAGGTTGGTCTGATAATACAACAATAGTTTTTGTAATTGTGGACAATATTATTTGTCCTGAAAATCAATATGTATAATCACTTGCAGAATTCAATTCACAGTTAAGAATATGATGATTACTTCGACAATACAAAGTGGAACCACATTTTGTGATATTCAGATGTTTAGTCTTCCCCGTCTGGGTGAAATGTAGTTTGAATAGTCTTCATATGGTAATGTGTTCATACGCATATTTAGGAGCGCCATCATAATTCGAATCTTCGGGGAACTTAGATGAGTCCTAGTGAACGTGTTGATAAGAAATCTGCAAATTAAATTAACAATAGCGGACAATTGAGCGAATGTGCAGCCTATGTGAATTGAAACTTTCATCTACGGACAGATCGAATGTATTTAAGGTCTTCTCAGAATTGTGTGGTTCTTTTTGGACATTTTACCTTGCCGACAAAAATGTGGACTGGGCTTAAAGTTCAAAAGGGTTGGGAAGGAGGTACTTAAAGGAATGGACCAACATTGTCCACTATGGTTCATTATTTCGGAGTCATATCTTCTTGATAGATATGGCGCCCACTAGACATTTCAGTGGGTCTTCGTATAACTTTTGGACCAGTATACCAGGAAACATGATCTTGTCCACGGAAAACATAATATGGCTGTAAACAGGACCACAACGAACAGCATCGTTATACATTACCAAAGGATCTTCGAACAGACCCTAAACTGCACTTAGACCCAAATGATGAACTTTTGTTGTGGAGGTACCATAAGGAGAAGATCGATATCGGCCATTTTAGAATTTAAACTAAATTTGTACAAAAAATTAGGAGATCGAAACTTTGGATCAAATTGGTTGCCCCATTCAAGAGATATCGTGCATACCATTTTAGTGACGTTTTTTAAATATTGGGGAAGTACCGGAAGTTGTGTATTGCCCTTTTTCGAATTTAAACTACGTTTGGAAAAAAATATGAGGAAGGCAAAATTTTGCACCAAATCGGTTGATCAGGTCGAGAGTTATCGTGCTCTCCAGCCATCCAGAGAGACAGACAGACAAACTCCAAATTGTCGGAAACGGATTTCGTCCAAATATATTTGGGGTCTAAGACCATTGAGGCACATTTTGCCCGTATGAAAGTGTATATACCCTCGTTAGCATAAATGCTAAGGGTATAAAAATTCCGCGAGTTGGGGTTTAAAATATGCTATAAAAAATTCACCGAGTTGTGGTTTAAAATATACTTTAAAAACTTATAAGAGTTAGGGTAAAATTCACGAGTTGGGGTTTAAAATATATTTTAAAAATTCCACGAGTTGGTATTTGAAATATACTTTAAAAAATTGGAGTTGATTTAGCCATGTCCGTCCGTCTGTCTTGCTGGCTAGAGCGCACGATAGCTCTCGAACGGATCAACCGATTCGGTCCAAAATTTGGCTTTCGTAATATTTTGTCCAAACTTAGTTTAAGTTCGAAGATGGGTTATATCAGTCCCCTCCTTCCGGTACCTCCACCACAAAAGTTCGGAAATATTCGGAAAATTTGTGCGCACGATAACTCTTGAAGTATGTAACCGATTGGTCCATACTTTGTACATCGTTAAATTTCTACCAGACTTAGATGAGGTTCCAATATGGACTCAATCGGTCCACTCCTTCGGGCACCTCCCACACAAAATTTCGGAAAAGTTTAGTTTAGGACCTGTTCACGAATCGTTTTGATTTTTGTTGAAGCAACTTTCATTCGTTGCCTCAATTGCGGCAGTAAATGTTTTTCACTGTCCCCCATATAACGGTATAAGTTTGATAAGGGGCAAGTCCATACTTCCTGAGAAAATAGACTGAAAGGTACAACAAAGCCCTATGGCTCCGTGTGTAGTGGTTGGAGCGCAAGATACCTTACGAATGGATCTGCCGATTCGGTCCACAATTTGGTCTTCGTAATATTTTGTGCAAACTTGGTTTAAGTTCGAAGAAAAGCCATATCAGTCCACCTACCCACAAAAGTTCAAAAATGTTCGAAAGTGCGCACGTTAACTTTTGATGGCAGTGACCGATTTGGTCCATACTTTACACATCCTAAAATATCTACCAGATATAGATCAGGTTCGAATATGGACTATATTTATCCACTCCTTCGGGTACCTCCCACACAAAATTTTAGATAAATTCACTTTAAGACCTGCTCTCGAATCACTTTGATTTTTGTTGAAGCAACTTTCATTCGTTGCCTCAATTGCGGCAGTAAATGTTTTTCCATACTTCTTGAGAAAACAGCCCGAAAGTTTTAAAAAACCCCTATGGCACCATATGTAGTGACTGGAGGGCTCGAACCGAATACTGCGTTCGTCCGCACTTTGAATATTGTAATATTTTTTCGAATATTAGATGAAATTCGAAGGTGGTGCTTAAAGGTCCACTCCTTTCGGTACCCCCACCACAAAAGTTCGAAAATATTCGCTAAAATGGTACGCGCGATTTCTCATATACGTAGCAACCGATTGGGTCCAAACTTTGGATCTCTAAATATTGTCGAAACTTAGTTTATGTTCAAATTTGGGACGTATCTGTCCAATCCTTGTGGTACCACCCACTCAAATGTTCAACATTTTTGTGTGGTTCGAGGATCCTTTGGACATTCGAAGGATTTCCTAGTGGCCCTGTTTTCAGCGATATTATGTTTTTCGTAGGCTAGTGTGATAAAAAACGCCCTATCTATCGATATCCCCGCAATTTTTTGAACTTTAATCCTATCCATACTTTTGTCGGTGCATACGCCCAACATTTTGAAACCCCCTCTAAATACATACGTTGTTTTTTTGGAAAAAAAAAAGTATTTCAATCCACACAGGCTGAGGGTATATGTCTGCCGGCAAAGCCGGCTGATACTTTTTTACTTGTTTTAATAGTTATTTCAAAAGGTTCCGGTTTGATCTTATAGCCAGTTTGATTTTTTTTGGGCATGTGGGTTAGGCCGTTTTGGCGCTGAGCGCCTCATATGAAGTTGTCGACCTATACCGACAAATTAAGGGGTGCTGTAGAATACCCCCAACGAAGACTAAATACCAAATTTCAGCCATATCGGGGGGATATTGAAGCCACAACCTTCAAAATACCGACGGTACCTTCCGAACCGTTCTATGGGGGCTGCATGAAGTCGTGGATCTGTACTGATAATTATCTTCTGGAATATTGTATATTCCCTTTGTTTTGTTGTTGTTGCAGATTCAATCATATGATTGCTTAAGTCAGCCAGCCTGCAAAATTTACTGATCGCTACAAATATCACGAAGGGAACAATCAATTGGCTTTTCAGTTTTTGAAATGATGATTTTCCAGTGAAAACCTAAACTCTTTAAACATCTCAAGTATTCTCATGTTAATGAGAATTATGCTCACTTTTTGGCTTTCCCAAAAATACACCAGAACAAAATATTTACAAGCTGACAGCACGATTCAACCAGACTTAAACAACTATTTTATATTCCCATAAAAGACTAATACCAAGTTTACAGTTGCGCTCCAAAATCCACTGAATTTCACGAAATCCTGAAATACACCCCAGTGTTTACACTTATTTTTTGTTGATTTCAAACATATTAAAATAATCAAGGTAGATGCATATGAGCAGCTGATCGAACATGAATTTTCAAAACAAATTGTTGTCAATTGAATTAGTCATCAAAAATATACGACAATATAGAACTTTACAACGTTATTTCGAAAATTATCGTAAAATTATCTATATGTATATCGTATTAATTGTGTATAGTACTAACAAATGAAAAAATAAAAATTGATTTTATCGTTGAGACATCGTAATAATAAATTTTGATAGATACAAGTTGTGTTCAGAACCTGCAAAATATTACTACTTGCAGTGGTTTTCCCGTTTAGTATTAAAAATGCGTTCTTGTACTCCGAAATCTAGCAAGACTTGCACTTCTCTTCCACTAAAATAGCGCCGAATAACACGCTCTTCTCCTGTTTTCTGTCATACAATTTTGGCCTAGTTGACACTAGCAACATGTTTTTTGGCAACTAAATACAATAGCTGATACGTTGATTTTGACATTTCTGCTGGAGTTTTTGCAACTTCTGTCATTTTTTCCATTCCCGTATTTTTTAAGAAATTTGTATGGGTAGCAATTTTTGACAATTCGCCCTTTTTTCTAACATTATGATTAAAAAAGTACCTGTATGCAATGAAATTTAACATTGTAACAAAGTAATTTAATATTTTTTCACATTGTTTACAAATTTTTATACTAAAAATTGTTGTTGCAGCAATTGACCATCTACCTTGTTTATTGTAATACGTGAAAAGTGTTGCAACTTTTGGTACTTTTTTAGGCAAAAACAGGGTTGTATGTCATTTGTACTGTGATTTCGATGTTGATTTCGCTGAAATTACGAAATGAGATGATTTCATTTTTGTATGCGTAATCATGATAAATTTAGCTTGATTCCGCGCGAAATCACGAAACGCCTTCGAAATCACGAAACGACGCAGAATATAAAGCAAGCATAACTACCAAATTTCAGTCACTTCGGTGGGATTTTAAAGCCACAACCTTCAGTATACCGAAAATCGAAAGGTACCGTTCCAACGGGTACTAGAAGAAGACGTGGACATAAACCGGCAAATTTCAGGGGAAAAGTTGTATACCCCCAAATTTGAGCTATTTCGGTGGGATATTGACGCCACAACCTACAACCGTTTTATGGGGGCTATACCAAAACGTGGACCGATATAGTAACGTGGATTACGTGGGTAAATTATCACTGAGTAGATAACAGTGAGATAAACCTAAATGATTAGTTAATATTTAATATATTTTGAGTGGTGGAATTTATTTTCGGAGTCGATTCCGGAGTTGGATTCGGAGTAGTGAAAAAAATTGGACTGGAGTCGGAGTCTGAACAAAAATGGCTCGATTCTAAATGGTACAATACACCTAAATCAAACTAAAATTTCTGTGGACGCGATAAATAAAAGGGGAATGAGTCTGAAAGTATGATCCACTTTCAAACTGGACTATGTTGGACCATTTTTTCAGGTACCTAAAGGGTGTTTTTTAAGCTAGATAGAACTTTAAATTGTAAAAAGTAACACAAAAAATTAAATTTTGATGAAACTTTTTTTTATTTGTTTCTGTATACTCTGACAAATCATCATGAATAGACTCACGTTTGAACAACGCTACGAAATTATCCAAATTTACTTTGAAAATCAGTCGTCGATTCGCGCGTTGTTTTATCGCAAAATTGTGTTCAGCGATGAGGCGCATTTTTGGCTTAACGGGTTTGTTAATAAGCAAATTTGCCGCATATGGAGTGAGACCAATCCACAGGAGACCCTACATACAGAAAAATGCACCGTATGGTGCGGTTTTCACGCTGGTGGCATCATCGGACCTTATTTCTTGAAAAATGAGGCCGGAGCTCGCGTTACGGTCAATGGAGATCGTTACCGCACCATGATCAACGATTTTTTGTTTGAAAATATGGATGACATTGATCCGGAGGAGATGTGGTTTCAACAGGATGGCGCTACGTGCCATACGGCGAACGCAACCATCGACTTATTGAAATCAAAATTTGGCGATAAGTTGATTTCGAGAAGTGGACCTGTCAATTGGCCTCTAAGGTCGTGCGATTTGACACCTCTCGATTATTTCCTGTGGGGCTACGTGAAGTCACTGGTTTATGCTGATAAACCAGCAACAATTGATGCATTGGAGGCCAGCATTGTTCGTGTTATTCGTGACATACGGCCAGCAGTGCTCGAAAAAGTGGCCAAAAATTGGACGTCCAGAATGCACTTCGTCAAGAACAGCCGCGGTGCCCATATGCCCGAAATCATTTTCAAATGTTAATGTCACGTATTGATCTTTCGAATAAAAACAAATTTTGATTACAATTTAATTTTTTGTGATATTTTTTACAATTTCAAGTTCTATCGGGCTTAAAAAAACACCCGTTATTTCGCAAAAGTTCAACAAAAAGACCACAAATCTCTGCATGGAGGAAAAACGCCTCTCTAACGTATGTCCCAGACATATTTTGCACCAAACATATATTTGTTTGCAATCAGTCCCAAACATAACATATGTCTGTGTCCTGCAACAAAATATATGTTTGGGTCCAAATAAATTATATGTTTGTGTGCAAACAAATTATATGTTTAGGTGCAAACAAATTATATGTTTGGGTGCAGACTATTGATGTCAAAGCCTGTACGTTGTCGTAACAACAGAGAGTAACAAATTCAAATGAGAGCTATGTCAGCCGTTGTTTAACAAAGGGACATTACTCTCCCATCAATTCGCTCTCATTTATTTTGGACAGCAATGGTGCAGACAAATACAAACCCAAAAGCCACAAAAAACCAACACATGCACCAGTGGGCGCTTTCTGACAGCAAGGGAGCGTAAATTTCAATGTGAATCACATTGAAATATATGCTCACTTGCTCTCAGTAAGCGCTCACTGGCTATCTCAAACATGTACACACATTTATAAATGGTGGTGGTTTATTGAAAGTCATAGAAACGAAGCTCATAAGCAGCAGCTCATAACTAAATGGTGATGACGTATACAAATCCTAAGAATGGAAGTTGTTGTGTGATGTGAATAGCGGGCGACAACACTTATAAGACGGTGGAGCGAGACGGTAGCTGAATAGGGTACCTTCGGTACATAACAATTAGCAAGCGATACAAGACTCGGCGATCCACTGTTCAGTTCGATAAAACACTTTGCTATTTTGCTTATAAAAGCTACAAGTTGGTTTTTGGGAACTGCGCGTCAACTTCTTCAATCGAAAGACAAAAATCACAACTGATTGTCTTTCTTAAAAACATTTTTTTCTTTCCGCAAATCGAACCATTGTTAAAATGGAGAGAATGCAATAATAACGGAGGAATGATGCGTTAAATTCCTCCGTTATTATTGCATTCTCTCCTATTAAGGTTTTGTTTTTGTTTGTCTCACCTTAAGTGTCATTGTTGTAATAGGAGGCGGAGATAACAGTTGATCAGGCTTGCAATGCGTTCCTCTTCCATAGTTTCAGTTTTACATGCTCTATGTTTTTGGTACAGAGCAATAATTGTTGTGGAATATTGGTTACAAGAACAAATATAAATAACCCATTCTCTCTTTGCTGCTACCTAATTCTACGTGCGAGTTTAAAAATTTCATTGTTTCATGTCGTGTAATTCTTGTATTCGCGAATTGCAATTATTGGATCCTCCATACAATCTTAAGAAGAACGATTTTTTGTAACAATACTTTAATAAAAAAAAAAACTGAATGAAATAATTTATTAAAAGTCGCACTTTTAAAATGAAAAAAAAAATATATATATATATATATAGAAACATCGTTGAACGCTTCTCCTTAGTTGTGAAATAAAACACATCTTCATCAAAGTTGAAATCATCAGCGGGAAATCGGCATCTGGAATCAAATGATTAAATAATGTAATAAATAAGTACATCCATATTTCAAATATACATATGTATGTATGTATATGAAAACTGTATTGATGTAATTACCAATATTAAATGCGATTTCTTCCTTGTCCAATAAAATATTTCCATTCACCTTTTTGATTCAATTATAAAATGTATTGGACATTTAATTTACTAAAAATCACAATTTCTTTAAGAAAAGACAAAACATTGATTTATTCACTCACTTTACCGTCTTTACTCAACGATTGTATTTAGAGAACTGAAGAAAAAAGAACAAAATTTTTTTTCTTTCCTCTTTGCTTGCTACGTTGGTTATTGCGTCTCCTATTACACCATGCATACAGCTCTTTATTATAAAACAGCATTCCGCAGCCGCGGGAGCCCTGTTGTCACTCTCTTTGACAAAAATCCTCTCTCCACCCATAAACAATATGTTCTATACTAAAAAAATATGTATGTTGGTACCCAAACAAATAAAATTGAGATATGTTAAAAAATGTTGCAAACATATATTTGTTTGGACACAAACAAATTATGTTTGGATCCAAACATATATTTGTTTGCAATCAGTCCAAAACAAATATTTGTTTGGATCCAAACATATTTCCAACATATATTTTTCTGCGTGTGAGAACCCTAAATACACAACTTTTTCCTAACTACTTAAATTGGATTCGGTTATGTAGTTGTGTATTCGATCTGTCCGTAGACGTCTCAAATCACACAGGCTGAGGGTATATCTATGTCGGCAAAGCCGACTGATACTTTTTTACTAATTAAGAATCCTCCAAAAACCTGACTTAATGTTGTTCTGTGGATAATTAGGCCCACTGTTTGTGATATCTATCCCACACACACGCAAAAAATTAGGCTGGAATCTTCCAAGACTTCTTTGTCACCTACGAAATTGCGATTTCTTTTTAAAATTAGGGGTCCGAGTCAAGTGTACTTTCTTATCCCGAAATCATTGTAAAAAAGAACATACTTACCGTTTTAATATAACGAAAACATTCCGTCAATATTAAGTGAAGCGAATAAAAATGTTTTTTGTTCAACTTTCTTATTGTTGTATTTTTCCGGTTTTACAAGTTGCTAACTTGACCATGATGATGAAGATGCTGGCGCTCATGTTGCTGTTGAGTGTATTTTTTTGGGCATTTAAAATTAATTTTTTGGTTGCAATTGAAAAGCAGTCGAGTGGTCAGCATCAGTAGTAGCCCCTGTGGATGATGATGACTGTTACAGCCCCAAAATTTCATTTAATTGTTTTTATTTTTTGTGGCTCGTGCCATCGTTTTTTTACTGCTGAAGTCCTACCAAAAAATGGACAGGAATCACTCCGGTTGATTCGCATGATGATGTTGATGATGTTTTCTTGTTGTTGGCCAACTACGTGGGTGCTGAGGAGGAGGAGGGTGCGTTACACGAAACATTTACCATGTTGACCTCATGTTATGCGGGGAGAATTATGAATGGCTGGTTTAACTTGGTGGTCAGTGTTTTCATTCTCGTTTCAAGTACTTTTTAATTCAAGTAATAATTTCAACATTTTTATGTTGTTTTTTTTTGCTTCTCCTGCAAAGTTGCATTCATACAGTTTACATATTTATTTTAAATGATTTGAGTGGGGTTGAATGAGGCACGAGGAGGGAAGTGAAAAGTTTAGAGTAGCTGGTGGAAATTGAAACTTTATTACACTATTCATGCCATTGGCATTGCGCTTTTAAATCCACCAAAAATATAAAAATCTCCTTGGAATATTGTAGGATTGGTTTGAAATAAGAATGCGGTATTGGTTGAGGCTCATCTCTTGTCCGCAACTCTTGCATTTAAATGAATATAAAACCTCAACAATATCACTACAATCTTCATTTGTTTAGAATTATTCTCAAATATTTTCCTCCCCAAACTTCCACAGTGGACCCTCGTTAATTTGCATTATGCTCTCCTCCGCTATCCATATAACATTTTTTGCACCAAGGTAACCTTGTACATATTCTATGAGTAGGTCCATTTAATAAATACTGTGTTTATATTATGTTTTTGTTTCGAGTATTTGACCACGATGCTGTTGTTGTTGTTCGTGTTGCTGCACTCCTCCATGTACTCAACAACAAACAAGTATTATGCCCATTACATGTACTCTCGAACAAGCACATACCAAACAAACATACATAGCTACCACATAATATTAACAATATTATAGTTGCCTGCCTTGTGGCCTCCGCCATCCACCCACTCACACTCGGAACATTTTTGATGCCAACACAAAAGTTGGATGCGATGCGATGCCATGCTTGTGCAATGCTCTCCAATTAATTTTTATTTAAAATACTGTGTTTTATTTATTTCAAGTAGCACTTGTTGGGTTTTTAAGCTTGAATGGCATATGCCAAACACACGCACGAACACACATCCAACTGCATCAGGATTTTCGTGTAGGATGATGGACTCTGCTCTATTCAATTGCTATGTTTTGGGTTTTGTGGTCAGCAGCAGGAAAATAAACTTGGCTATTTTTTAGGGTGCAAACTTTCATATGTTGGGGTTTCCATAAGTGGGTGGTTGGTGGTCATGTTAGTAAAAGACCATGATGCAATCAAGGTTATATGACATCGAAAAAATGTTGGGCAGTACGGTACACAAGTCAGGTTGAATTCAGCGAGTAAAACGGAACTGACGGTTATGGCCTATACACATTTTGGTGCTAATTTGGTATTTTGAATTTTTGTTCGGAGATAATGGTGTCTTTATTTTGATCCGGTAACTTGAACTTTAGGTATGTTTAAAAGAAAGATTACGATATGTGCAATGTTTGGACAGAATTGGATACTTCCTTTTGAGACCTAATTTTTCCTAGTTATATCTAAACATTATTTAGAATTGACAGATTTTTGACGCTATCAAAGAGTATATACCTATTCTCTTTAGTCATAGAACTGATGATTTGACTCAGTGTAGGAACATAAGAAATGGGACTATCGTCGCATCAAGAAACCGACAAGAAGATGAACTAATGATAATAGGTACCTCAAACCCAGCATCAGTTACTATTAATTTTGGACACCAATGAACATATTGATAGTTTTTGTTTCCGCACAGTAGTATGACAACATATAAATAAAAATTCATATCATGAGCCCGGCTGCCCCGGCTGAGGTTTGGACCTGGGTCCTCTCCAACAAGCAGACAATGGTGTCGAGGTCTTAGCGTTTTAAGCCACTGCCAATCTATCAAACTTCCGAACTGGACGGTAATACAATTCATGAAGAAAAAAATCTTCGATTCTATGAAGACCAGGGACACTCAGCTGACTTGATAGTAAAACGATTTTGATAATTACGCGATTTACTAGTATTTTAAAATGAATATAAATTAAAATGGATTATTTGACTTGTATTTCCATTTCAGAAGCCTTAAGATATATCCTCAGCAACCCAATAATCTTCCTCAATGGGAAAGCTTTAATATGAATGCCAATAAATCAAAATCCGTCTATTTTATTGGGAAATTTAAGCAAAATGAAGAAAGTATTCCTATAGATTTTCCAATATTTTCTACTACATAATGCATGTAAAAAATTATTTTTTCAAACAAAAATATTTTTGTAATGCAAATTTGTGTTTATTTTGGCTGTAATATAACTATAATATCAATCTTTATGATTTTAGTCTCATTCGATTCGCCGTGAAGTTTTGATCCACAACACATTTTTATGTAATTTTATGACCGTTAAATGGGCCTTCATTTTACATGTATTATGCAATCTACTCGCATAAGTCACTTCGAGAGAAGTCTGTGGCGAAATCCGAAACTATAGTCTTCCCTTCCTTACCCCTTGGTAAACATCGCCAATTTCTCCCACTAATAAAGTTGTTTTAATAAAATATTGAAACAACAACTATGGGATTATGTCTGACTATTTTGAAAAGCAAAAAAAAGCTCAAAAAATGATTTCCTGTTTCACGAACTAATGCCTATATATGTAATTATATGATGATAAATTTAGTGAGACACAAAAGGTTATGCCATTTTGTTTATGTAGTATGGCTACAAAGCTTATTTTCAGTTATATGTACATTTGCTTATGGTGACTTAAACGTTTTTCAAAAAAAGCTCGTATAGAAAATTGTTCAAATGACTTTGTGCTTGAGCTTTTTTATCGAATCACCTTTTAGATAAGATTTTATCTAATCTTATGTAGAAAAAATATTTTTCGCTTTTGTTGGAACAACAATATCTATTTTTGTTCCAACAATTCATTTGTTTTGTTCAAGCATTGCAATTGCAAATCCAAAAATACCATCGTTTGCTCCAAACACACAAAACAAAAACAACTTGCTTCCTCAACTTCCTCAATATTGTAAAAACTATTGACAATACCTATGGTGGGAACTATCATAATCTAGAATTTTTACAAGAACTATTATCAGCCCAGAAAACCTGTTACTCAAATTTTTGATTTGATCGAATATAAATCTCGTATACACTTTCCACATAAATTTGTCACGTATAATATTATGAGCGTTGACAAGCACTACAGGTTTTGCCAGGTGTAACTAAAAAGATAACAAATTGAACGAAGAAACATAAAGCAGCTTTTAAGATGTTTAAGATAAATTCCTAAATAAAACAACAAAACAAATGCTAAAATATGTAATTTTGTATTTTTTTGGTAAAGTAACAAATGTTTCATAATAGTATAAAGGAAAAATTTTATAGACACATTTTACAAAATTAAGAAAAAATAGTAAAAATTCGAATCCCACTACCAAATAGGACTTACAATTTTTGTAATTGATCGTAGTTTAATACACAAAATTTCAAGAATATCGAAGGGGTCAATCCTTTTTAAAAATTGATTTTAAATATTAAATCGCAATTTTTTTCTATTTTGTATCAAATTGGGCCAATATTAAAGAAGTTCTAAGTATTTCTTTGTACATAGTTTTTACAGAATTCGACTTTTTCAAGCTTGAAAAAATACTGAATTTTTTGCTGATGAGAAGCATCACCACAGCAAAAAATAAAGGAAATCAAATACCTCATTTTGAAGAAGTGTCCGATTTCACTCAGAAATCCCCATATATATTCTTGATCAGCATACAATTTTACATTGATATAGCCATGTCCGTCCGTCTGTTTAAATCACTCTAGCGTCCGAACGGATTGAAGTGGGTGGATACAATTTTGGTGAAGTCTATAAAAGGTCCATAGAATTTATGGTATTGAAAACTGGCTATATAGGTCCACGTTTTGGTATAGTTGTGGCCGCAAAATCCCACCGAAATGGCTGTAATTTGGTACTTAGTCTTCGTTGGGGGTATTATTATCCAACCGAAATGGCATCAATTTCTCCTTTAAATTCATTCCTGCAAAGAATTGTCAGTAAAGGTCCACCTTTTATACAGCCCCCGTACAACGGAAATTCCCAATTTTGAGAATATTAAAGTTTCAACCATATCATTCAATTGAAAGTGATGAAATCTGGTTTCAATTATTTTGGTGGAGGTTGTAAAAAGTTCGACACGGCCGAACATAACGCCGTTGTTAAATGAAATTAAAATTATTCTAGGCGATTTTAAAGCCAAAATTGGAAAGGAGAATATCTTTGGCCCAACAGTCGGGAAATTCAGTCTCCACAGTGAAACGTCTGACAACGGAATGAGGCTGATAGACTTTGCTGCGGCAAAAAAAAAAAATGATAGTTAGCAGCACCAGATTTAAGAATCTCGACATTCATAAGGGAGCCTGGCTGTCTCCGGATCAGAAAACAAGAAATTAAATCGATCACGTTGTGATAGATGGGAGGCATTCGTCGAGCGTGTTGGATGTACGTTCGTTCCGATGAGCAAACATAGACTCGGACCACTACCTTGTTGCAGCAAAGTTACGTACCCGGTAGGCATCGGTAAGCTGCAATCGCAACAGATAGCCACAGCATATTCCACTCAACTGGCCCAATTGCTTAATCAAAGCGCTCCTCATCTCGATAACATATCAGCGCAATGTCAAAGTATTTTCCATTCTATGCAAACATCCGCAAAATCCATACTTGGATACCCGAGACCTCCACCGAGGAATCCATGCTATGACCAGGAGTGTCGTGCTGCTACCGAAGAGAAAAATGCGGCATATAGGGCTACTCACACAAACAGTAGCATCGCGTGGCGCACGAGCGAGGTATCGGGAGAAAAGGAGAGAGCACAAACGTCTTTTCCGCTGGAAAAAGAGAGAAATAAAAAAGCGAGAGTGTGAAAAAGTCGAGATGTACAGGAGCCAGAATGAAGTCCGAAAGTTTTACCAAAGAGTAAAACATCAAAGTAATGGCTTTCGTACAGGCACATCCTCCTGTAGAGACCAGCAAGGTAATTTGGTAACTTATACAGAAAGTGTGCCCAGGATATGGAAAGAACACTTTTTGAAATTGTTGGTATCCAATAGTACCGAAGACGACGAAGATACCACAGATCCAATCCCAGAATATGGTATTGAATGTATACCACCCGGGCAAGATGAGGTAAAGACAGCAATAAACCGGCTAAGGAATAAGAAGACAGCAGGGGACGAAGGCTTACCAGCCGAGCTTTTCAAAACCAGAGGCGACACGCTGATAAGGTGTATGCATCAGCTCGTTACCACCATCTGTCAGGAAGAACGCGTACCCGACGATTGGAACCTGAGTATCCTGTGTCCCGTCCACAAGAAAGGAGACAAGACTACATGCTCTAACTATAGAGGCATGAGTCTTCTCCCTATTGCCTACAAGATAGTGTCAGGGATATTATGCGAACGATTAAAGCCTATAAATAATATAATTGAACCATATCAATGTGGCTTTAGACCTGGCAAGTCCACCATTGACCAGATATTTACCCTGCGACAAATCCTGGAGAAGACCAAAGAGATGCAGATCGACACCTACCACCTTTTTGTTAGCCTTCGACAGCCTTCTACGCCCAAACGTATTCCAAGCCATGTCTGAATTTGGTATCCCCACAAAGCTCATTCGGCTTTGTACGATGACTTTAACTAATAATAGGTCCTCGGTTAAAATAGAAACAATTCAGTACCAAAAAAAGTTATAGACAAGGAGACAGCCTTTCGTGTGATCTGTTCAACATTGTGCTGGAAAAGGTTGTACGAGATGCAAATGTCAAAAAAATTGCACAATATACGGCAACATCCACATGTTACTTGCTTATACTGATGACATTGACATCATGGAACGATCAGTAAAGGACGTAACTGATACCTTTAAAAAGGTCGAAGGAGAATCAGTAAAAGTGGGTCTGGCAGTAAACGGTGAAAAGACAAAGTTGATGGGTCGACGCGCAATGCGTCCGTAGAGCTAGGAACAACAGTGGAAGTTTGTTCCTCTAATTTTGAGATAGTAAAAGTCTTCATTTACCTCGGCACCGCCATAAACACAACAAACAACATCAGTTGTGAGATAAAGAGAAGAATTGTGTTGGCCAACAGATGCTACTGTATCTGCTATACAACGCCATCAGTATAGATAAACGTATCGAGATGAAACGACTAGAATGAGCGATGATGAACCCGCTAAAAAGGCGTATAAATATGGGCCACATGGCTGTACTCGCAGAACTGCCAGGCCAAGGCTGCGATGGATCAAACAAGTGGAAAAAGAAATGGAAAAAGTGGTATTCCAAAAAGCGAAGCAACAAACAGGGAGAATTGGAGATTGTTTCTTAGTTCGGCTTATGGAACAAAGTAAGTAAGTATTTGACTAGCAGTTTACAAAATATGGTCCAAGTAGTTATTTCAGTTTAGTGAAATAATCTTTTTTAATTGGGAAAGTCGAAACTGGATTTTTGGAGACGTCTTACTCTTTCAGTAATTGAGCGATATGTACCAAAATCAGTATGCGATTTTAGGGTACAATAAGGCATACATATTATTTATACATACATACATATATTCAGAGTAACTATAATTATAAGCATCGCTTTCTTAAGCGTTATTTCAAATTTCTCCCAGTGTTTGAATGGCCCTTCCCATATTTACACAGTTTGTGCTTGGAATGTTTGCAGTTGGGATGTTTTTAACAAGAAAAATCAAGTGTTACGAACATTTAGAAATTGTTGCCCAATGTTAGAATAAATAAAAGTGACTCCCCGTCTACAGGTCCCTTCATTATTTCCAAGAGGTAAGATCTTAAGATTTAATTAGAAACTTACGATTATAATGCCATGAAGAAGGATAATAAGAATTTACACTTAATTGCATAAGGCCACTGATATAATTTCACAAAAACCGTAGGTTAAAAAAAATTCAGGAAATTGTTGAAATTACAAATTTTGGTCCAATAGTGTTTTCTATATTTTAATAATTATATTCGAATGACAACAAATAAGGAAATAATACTTTTTATTTTGCATCTACCGAAAAGAAAGCTAATTTCTTTACTAATTGCAAAAACTCGCCCTCTCTCTCTCTTTTCTTTAAAACTTCGCCAATCTTCCGAAATGGTTAAATACCGTGTACCGTTGATTTTAGATTTGAAGTGGATTGAAGTACTTACGGTATGCGGTTTTATTTGTATTTAACTGACCAATTTTCTTTTGGTCAACTTCTAATGGTTTTGTGTGATTGTTCTTCTGTTTGGTCGCTTTTTAGTCATTTGGCTAACAAACAAACCACCAACGACGAACAGCCAACCGTTTTAAATGCAAAGAATTTTCGAGTGGGCGTAAAAATACTTGGCATTTTGTTTTAATTTAGCGTTGCTAATGCACTTTGAAATTATGGTAATGGTAACTTGACCCCACAACGCTAATCTCAATGTAAATAAGAGGTTGGATGTAAAATTTATGGTGAAAATTCGAATATGCCGAACACTTACTCACATAGGTGATCTGATACAGAACATTTAGCGCATAAACCCAACCAAGAATATATTTCCGACTCATTTCGAACACAGCAGAAAAATAATAATATAGAATATTTTTTAATGCAAGACGATGCTCAGTTTGTATTCCATGTGGGGTTATGGCCCCTTATTCATGAATATTTTACAAGAAATCTGCCAAACTTTTTTTGGAGATTTTGTTTTCATCTAAAAGGTCACACCTATAGCTACATTTAAATTTTTTTGTTGAAAATATTGCACAGTTTTCTGACAATATTTTCAAAACAGTACACAAAGCGAATATTGGACACCCTATTTAGGTTACCTCCTGACGTAAACTTTCAAAATCCCGATACGCGTGTCTACTATTTTTCGGCCCTCTTTCATAATCTGCTCGGGGTCTTGTAATTTAAAGAAAAGTTTAATTTTGTTGTACAAAGGGTCTTGAAAACAAAATAAGTTATTTTGGCTGGCCAGCTAGCAGTTGTAGTGAAGGCGCTGACTACTTGCTAAACCAAAATTTTGTGAAGAACATCCCACTTATTCTTGCTCTAACTTCCTCAACTGAATATTCCCATGACCTATTCATCTTCCCCTCAAATTCATTTCTATTCATTTTCTGTATTTGCTATAATTACCATTTTTGTATTTTTCCTTTTCATAGCCGTTATAAGTTTTTTACGATGTTTTTTTTTCTACTTCCCCCTACCAATTTCATAGAGAATTAGATGCACTTGCGGTAGTTGTTGTTGTTTTTGCTACTATTTTACTTTATATAGAAAATACATTATATAATGATGTTATATATCCGCTTTGGCAGCAGCAGTTAGGAGGATTCATCCCTCCTCAATATTTAAGTGGTGGTTGTAGCCACCGTTGGGCGCCATTTCCTAAGCATTGGCTGCTACCGTGACATAAGCCACAAGAGGGAATGTACTTGGCGCATTTTGCATTAAGCGCCCTAATTGCGTTTAATTAAAAAATCTTCCGTTGACTCCTGCGGTTGGTATTCTCTTGCAACAACTGTAGGGCGTATAAAACGTTTCGTTTCGTTTTGTCCGCCACAGTCGGTCTGCAGTCCCACTTATTCAGGCATGAAATGAAATTATGTAAACGTTTCATAATAGTTAGGGTTTTCTTTTTTGTACTCATTTTCTTCCAAACAAGAAATTAATCCAAAAGAGGCAGAACTGAAGCCAAGAAAATATGTAGAAATTCGTAAGAAGAAACTATAGTCGAAGAAGGCATACTCAGAAATCAAATAGTCTCTGTGTTGGGTACAACAAACAACATGTAAGAGGGAAAAGCAAGCAGCACAGTTGTGTGTAAAACTTGGCAAAATAGTTTTTCTTTATTCTTGTTGTTGTTGTTGTTTTTGTTGCTGCAGTCATTTCCAAAGGAAAAAGTTTTCTTAACCAGCTTCACTGCAATTCTCATTATACACTTGAAAACTTGATGTTGTGTTTCGTAGTTTTCCATTTTGTTGGAAAATTTATAGTATTTCACTTAGTTTCCTCCATTTTGTAACACTCAACATATGTAAGAAGTTTCTGTTCGCAATAGCCCCGCACCCCTATGTGTGGGATGCTTTGGAAGAAACTTATGCAGGGTATTCCAATAACATACAATGAGGTGGCCATATATAAGACAGACAGATAGTCCAAAAATACAAACATGAAATAATTTTCACATTTCTTCGAAGAAATCAGCTCTTAGTATCAAAAATTTATATGCTAAACCCGACATCATTGCGACTTCAGATTGAACCATGGTACCCAGAATAACCTGTCAAAGATATTTCCGTTAACGCAGGCTGGGCCGTAGTTCTTTCGACAATTTTTATAACCTCAACATTTATGCTAACGAGGGTATGTTTGGACGAAATCCGTTTCATACAATTTGGAGTTGATTTAACCATGTCCGTCCGTCTGTCTGTCAGGCTGGAGCGCAAGATAACTCTCGAACGAACCACCGAGTCGGTCCAAAATTTGATTTTCGTAATTTTCTGTCCACACTTAGTCTAAGTTCGAATATGGGTTATGTCGGGTCACTCCTTCCGGTACCTCCCCCACAAAAGTTCGAAAATGTTCGGAAAATTTGTGCACACGATAACTCTTGAAGGGAGTAACCGATTTGGTCCATACTCTGCACATCGTGACATTTCTACCACACTTAAATGCCGCGAAAGTTCAAAAATTTTGGCTTAAGAACAGGCTCAGACATGTTCGCGGATAAAATGCAAGCCCGTATAGTTCTTACAGTACTCATTCAACAGTAACGTTTTGGAAAAACAAACTGTAGTGGCTTTCTTTATTATGTCACAGGCTGAGGTTATATCCCTGTCGTCAAATCGACTGCTACTTTTTTACTTGTTTGATAATCCGGGCAGTTAACCAGGCTTACCTTCTTAGGCGCGTCGATTTGAATTATTATTGTATCGAAATTTGATTTCGTCATTGTCTCTGGGCGAGGTTAATTTCAGTTTTTGTTGGAATCAACACAATTTTTTTGGCTGCGGATTCGCTGTTGTACATTCCGCTTTACCCAGGATGCATCACAAGTTGGCTAACTTAGATTGCATTATACGATGCAATAAGTTTAGTTTAAAACATATATGTCCTGTTTCTCTAAGACGATTCTAATTCAAATTCGATCGAGCTACTACCAAACTCCTGTTGTTGTAGAAAATGTTTGTTCGATTAAAAACAAAAGTGAATAAAATAGTTTTCCAAAAACTTAAGTTTGATAGTAGTTCGAACGAGTTTGTATTCGAATCGTCTTTGTGAAACAGGCCAATAGTTTTCTTATACTTACTACTTAGATGGCTTTTATGTTAAACAGAACGTCTTGTTCCATAAGCCGAACTAAGAATAGATTTCCAAACGCATCGATCTTTTGCTTTACTTCTCCAATTTTGGATGCCATGTTTTGTGATATCTTCTTCAACTTGGTCTTTCCATCGGAGTTTTGGCCTTCCCTTGGAGCGTATACCGTCGAGTGGCTCGTACTCAAATGCCTTTTAGGCAGGGGCATCTTTATCCATCCTGCTGACATGGCCAAGCCAACACAATCGTTGTAGTTCGATACGTTTTACTATATTGATGTCGGTCGGCTGGTATAGCTCGTTGTCACACGACGTCGGTATTGACCGTCAACGCATATTGGTCCATCAATCTTTCGAAGAATTTTTCTCTCAAACACACCAAGTTCTGCCTCATTTGCTTTCGCCAGTACCCATGCTTCAGATCTATACATAAGTACGGGTAGTATCAGTGTCTGGTAGAGTGTAAGTTTTGTTTGACGAGAGGTGGGTTTACTATTAAACTGTTTACTTAGACCAAAGTAGCATCTGTTGCCCATATTATTCTTTTTTTGATTTCAGAACTGATGTTGTTCGTTTTATTTATGGCGGTGCCGAGGGAAATAAAGTCATTGACTACCTCAAAATTGTAGTTCTGAACATCAACAGTTGTTCCGAGTCTACTGGATGTCTTGCGTATTGATACCATAAACTTTTTCTTATTGCTGTTGACTGCCATACCCACTTTGGAGACTCTTTTTCAATTTTCGCAAAGGTGGCTGTTACGGATCGAGTTGATCGACCTATTATATCAACATCGTCTGCGTAGGCCAGTAACATTATATCCTTATTGTATAAAGTGCTATTTTTATCACTATCGGTGTATACATTCGCTTCTAGTATGACCTTTTCCAATAGAATGGTAAATAGGTCACACGATAGTCTGTCACCTTGCCTGAAATCTCGTTTTGTTTCAAAAGGTTCCGAGAGGTTCTTTCCTACTTTAACAGCTAATCTTGTGTTAGCCAATGTCATTCTGCATAATCTTATAAGTTTTGCAGGGATACCAAACTCAGACATGGCTTAAAACACCTTTGATCGAATTGGGCTGTCGAAGGCGGCCTTATATCGTCGATTTGTCTTTCGTGAGTCTTCTTCAGTATTTGGGGCAGTGTGAAGATTTGGTCAATTGTCGATTTACCAGGTCTAAAACCGCATTGGTATGACCCGATTATGTTATTGCCCATGGGCTTTAAACGTTCACACAGTACACTCGACAGCACTTTGTATGCGATTGGGAGTAGACATATGCCTCTGTAGTTTGTACACACCGTCTTGTCTTCTTTCTTGTGTACGGGGCATAGGAGGCTGAGATTCCAATCGTTGGGTATGCTCTCTTCCTGCCAAATTTCGGTAATTAACTGATGCATACTCCTTATCAGCATTCCGCAACCGGTCTTCAACAGCTCGACGAGCAGCCCATCAGCTCCTGCTGCTTTATTGTTTTTCAGCCGACTAATTGCTGTCATGACCTCGCTTTGGCTAGGTGGAAGGCATTCAACGTTGTCGTGCGATTGGTTCTGGTGTACTTCATCGCCGCCCATATTCGATACTAAGAACTTCATGAAATGCTCCTTTCAAATCCTCAGTACGCTATCTGTATCAGTTACCAGATTCCCTTCATGATCTTTGCAGGAGAATGTGCCTGCACCATACCCTTCAGTCTGGTGTTTTACACTCCTGAATATCTCGAGTTCTACACGCTCACGTTTTTCTTGCTACGCGTTGCTACTGAATGCCGGGTTGCTCTGTATGCCCCGATCTTTTCTTCAGTAGCCTTACGGCAATCCTGATCGTACCATGGATTTTTAGGTGGTGGTTTTTGGTACCCAAGCACAGATTTTGCGGCAGTTTGACAAGCAGTGCCGTCTTCCAGCATGTAAGTCAGTTGGGCGGAATAGGCTTGTGCTATCTGTTATGTTTGCAACTTCTTAACATCCAGCTTCCGTCCTGTGTTAGATCGCACTTTTTCCGCAACATTAAGGCGAGTGCGTACCTTTGCTGCTACAAGGAAATGGTCCGAATCGATGTTCGCTCCTCTAACACACGGAGAGTGTCTCCGTTTATCACAACATGATCAATCTGGTTTCTTGTTTTCCCATCTGGGGATATCCACGTGGCCTTGTGTACGTCGAGGTGTTGGAATCTGGTACTGCTCACTACCATGTTTTTTTTGCCGTTGCAAAATCGATCAGCCTCATTCCGTTGTCGGATGTTACCTCATGAAGGCTGAACTTTCCGATTGTGGAACCAAAGATATTTTCTCCTCCAATTTTAGCATTAAAATCTCCTAGAACAATCTTAATGTCATGGCCAGGGCAGCGGTCATATGCTCTCTCTAGGCGCCCGTAGAATATATCCTTGGTCTGTTAATCTTTCTCTTCGGTCGGGGCATGGGCGCAGATGAGACTGATGTTAAAAACAAGTAAAAAAGTATCAGTCGGCTTTGCCGACAGAGATATACCCTCAGCCTGTGTATATTGAAACAATTTTTTTCCAAAAAACGCATGTAGTTAGGGAGTTTTAAAAATTTTGGGCGTTTGAACTGACAAAAATGTTGATTAGGATTTAATATCAAAAGTTTTGCGGAGGAGATACAATAAGAATGGATCTCCAGCCACTACATATGGTACCATAGGGGTTTTTTAGAACTTCAGGGTTGTTTGCTCAAGAAGTATTAACTTGCCCCTGAAACAACTTTTACCATCGCAATTGAGGCAGCAATGCAAGTTGCTTCAACAAAAATCAAAGTGATTCGAAAGCAGGTCTTAAAGTGAACATGTATCCGAAATTTTGAGTGGGAGGTACCGGATGGAGTGGACAAATATAGTCCATATTTGAACCTGATCTATATCTGGTAGATATATTAGGATATGTAAAGTATGGACCAATTCGGCCACTCTCTTCAAGAGTTATCGTACGCACAATTTTTCCGAACATTTTTGAACTTTTGTGGGGGAGGTACCTGAAGGAGTGGACCGATATGGATTATCTTCGAACTTAAACTATGTTTGGACAAAATATTACTAAGGCCAAACTTTGGACCGAATCGGCAGACCTGTTCGAGAGTTATTTTGCCCTCCAACCTCCTCACACGGTGTCATAGGGGTTTTTTGCAACTTTCAGGCTATTTTCTCAGGAAGTATGGACTTGCCCCTGATGAAACTTATACCGTCGTATGGAGGGCAGTGAATACAAGTTGCTAAAGCAAAAATCAAAGCGATTCGAGAGATGTTCCTAAACTGAACTGTTCCAAAATTTTGTGTGGGAGGTACCCGACGGAGTGGACCGATTGAGTCCATATTAAAACCTGATCTAAGTCTGGTACACGCTCCACGATGGGCAAAGTATGGACCAAATCGGTTACACCCTTCAAGAGTTATCGTGCGTACACATTTTCCGAACATTTTCGAACTTTTGTAGGGGAGGTACCGGAAGGAGTGGACCGATATAGCTCATCTTCGAAATTAAACTAAGTTTGGACAAAATATTACGAAAGCCAAAATTTGAACCGAATCGGTTCATCCCTTCGAGAGTTATCGTGCGCTCCAGCCAGCCAGACAGACAGACAGACGGACGGACATTGCTCAATCGACTCCAAATTGTCCAAACATACTTGGGGTCTAAAACCATTATTTCGATGAGGCACATTTTGCCCGTAAGAAAGTGTATATACCCTTCATAGCCTAAAGGCTGAGGGTATAAAAACTTTGATTTTGTACGGATTGTGGCAATTTTCTCGTCAACAGGAGTGAAACTGGAGACGAGATTTTTAAGCCTACCATAAATTTACCATAAATCCAACACCTAGCTCATGTTTCGATTCATGGCATTATTTTTACGTCTGCCCGGTTCCATCGCACTTCCTGTAAGGCGATAATATCAGCTCTGTGCTTGCCAAGTACATCCGTTTTTCTACTTTTTCTCTGTTTTCCATAGTAGGCGGTGTTTTGACGGGGTGAGTTACTAGCCCAACGCCCAACCCAAGTTTTTAACGTTCTTATGGGTGAACGCGCGGCACATGTTAGCTCACTACCTTTGACGGATGTTAAAGGCAGCTCCTCAGGTGACACCACGGGAGGTCAGTGTCCACTTGAGATGAAAGAGGGACCAAGATAAATCGTGGGCTTTGGCATATTAAAGGCGGTCAGGACCGTTCCTTGGTATCACCCAGTTTTCTTATACGATTATCCAAAAATATATGTTTCAAATACATAACATAATACACACCTTGACCAAAAATTATGAAATTAAAAAATGTTGTGTAGCGTTGCATAAAGCTATTTAAAGGGTTTTTACTTGATTTTATATGAAATATTGACACAAAGTATATAATTTGGAATAGAGTATAATAAATTAGTCTTTGGATGTTTAGAATTGAAATGAACCATATTAGAACACGTTCAGTATAGTCCCCATACAAAAAATCCGCCTGATATTTTGATGTTTTCCTGCAGAATTGACGCAATAACTAAAAAATCTTCCAAATAAATATTAACCATGTAGGTTTACGTTTTAATGTATCCCAGAATTTTTAACCACAGTAGCTCATATTTGGCATTTTCGATTATATTTCAAAGATTTTCAGTATATCTTCTTCTTTAAACTACATATCCATATATAACAGATTAACTTCAGTCCCATTAAAAAAGTTTTGTCTTATTTTTGCCTTATTAAGTTATTAATTGAACACATTTCATGTCATAAAAACACCAAAACTTTACTATTTTACCAGAAGTGATAGAGTCCATGCAAGACAACTAAAAAATTCATTTTTAATAGTTCTGGAACAGACATTTAGAAAAAAAACAAAAAAATATTTTTATCAGGAGTCGGGCGATACCAACTACGACTCATAGACTCCGAATTCTACTCGCAGTACTGTTTGATAATACGAAATTCACATTAGGTCTGTGCAAAAGTCCTGACAAAATAGTCGAAAAACTCCATCAACTGATATTCCAATGGTTGTTGTTCCACCTTATTTCTATCTTAATTGTACAACTAGATGTTTATGAATTCGATGACATTTAAAACTTTCCAAGGACTATGACTTATGTCGACACAGCGGAGGCAAACTTATGAAAATTCATAACTTTTGTTTTCTCGAAAACAAGTTAAAAAGTATCAGTCGGGTTTGCCGACATAGATATAACCTCAGCCTGTGTGAGTTGAGACTTTAATCTATAGACAGATCGAATACGGGTTTCATAACCAAAATCTTTGTCCTAAAAATTGTGTAGTCAGGGAATTTCAGAATTTCATGTCCTTTTTTGGACGTATGAACTTTCCGAAAAAAATATCGAAACACTTGGGTATAAAACTTCACGATTGTGGGTATTGCGAATAAATGCTTATGTTGAGCTCATAAATTTGACTTCAATAAGAGCGCAAAAGTTTTGCACTTTTGTGGAGAAGATACCTGAAATAATGGTCCATTTTGGAAGTGGACCTAATTTTGGAAGTCATTTCTTTTGATAGTTATGGTGTGAAGCCGTCATTTTAGTTGGCCAGGGTAAGATTTAGAGCTTTTAAACCGTTATGTCAGGAAGCATGGACTTACTCACGAAAAATAGAATATCGCTGTAAACAAGACAGCAAGCAGTAGCAATGGTCAAAATGTCCAATGGATTCTCGAACAGCCCTTACATTGTACTTATGTTGAAATTTTGTTAGGGAGGTATCCGAAGATGTTGTCGCATATCTTGGTACTTGATATACATATGTACGTCCGGAAGTAATTTTAGGATGTTCAAAGTTTCGGTGAAATCGGATATTGAAATTTACTATGGGAGGTACCTGAAGGTGTGAACCGATATAATCCACATCCGAAGCTAATCTATGTCTCGAAGAAATCGATTTGGACCTTCGAGAGTTATTGTACGCACCATTTTAGCGAAACATTTTGTAGTCTTGTGGGAAAAAAGGAGTGGACCGATATGACTTAAAGTTCGGTTGATCCATTTGAGAGTTCCCATGCGCTCGAGCCAGGCAGACGCCGAACTGGGCTAAATCGACGCCAATTATTTGAAGCGGCTTTTGTCGAAACATATGAGAAGCCAAAGGCCATTATTTCGATGAGGTAAATTTTTATCATTAGCCTAAAGGTCGAAATTACAGCAGATTTTAATGCAATTTAACCCATTTTTGAGCATTAATTTCTTTTCAACTACAACTTTGTTAATGATAGGAAAAAAATTCTGGTGGGTCTGCTACTTTTAGCAGATATTAGAACTTTATGAAGCACAATAATAAATTTTTCTCCATTAAATAAATAATAAAAAAATTAAGGTAGTAAAACAATTTTTTAATTGCTCTTAGAGATATACTCCACGGAAACCACTTGATATACCATACATTTTGTCAAGTAAATAGTTATTTCATGCACTTCCAATCCGCGCAATACTAAACTCTTTATTTTTTGAATACAGAATGAGTTTAAAGCCTCAAGACCTTTATATTCATTACAGAATTCCTCGAGCTTTTATTATTTGATTATGAAATTACATGAGATATAGAAGTAATTCATATTTTACTGGAAGTTTTTCTCAAAAAGTGTATTCAAACAAAAAAATTTAAATATTTCTTAGACAACTTGTTCATAAAGTACATATCCTTCAGAACAATCTAAGTTTTCTTTTCAAAATTCCAAAAATAAAATTTTTTTTAGGGGAAAAACGTAATAATTTTTTAAAGTAGCTCAAAAAATTGTAGTCGACCAAACCATTTGGGGGGCCAATCCTCAGAATTCATAACGGGATCAATGTGCCCTACGATTAAATAAGGATAAACAATTCCCGTTAAAGGCAATCAGTCCCAGAAGGTCAGGAATTCCTTGCCATGTGATGTCCTTCATGTATTTCATCATGTATCATGTATTTTGTCACCATAAATGCCGGAAGACGTAACCCACAAAAATAAAACTTTACAGGAGAAGCAAAAAACGTTATAAAATGAAAACGGTTTAATAAAATATCGAAAATTTTTAGTGTCGTGTTTTAACACAGGGAAGAAATATATTTTTAGAAAAAAATTAAATTTTTTTCCAGAATGTTAGAAGCTGTGTGGGTTACGTCTTTTGGTATTGTATTTTTCTGAAATGCCAAACGACGTAACCCACAATTTATTGAGTATACATTTGAAGAAAGTAGTATAAATGAAAAATTATAATTAAATTAGAATTAGTTGATTGGCCTACGCGGCTAAGCGAACTTTAAACTGGCAATCTGACGGTGTTGGGTTCAATTCCCAGTCTTGACGTTAATATTTCAATGGACCACAATTAGGTGAACTGTCTATTCCAACCAACATTATTATTAAATATTAATATTAAATCTGGAATATTATATTTATTGTTGTATTTAAGTAAAATTATGGACAAAATATAGTTCATATAAATTAAGTGATCTGTAACAGTTTAAATGTAATTTTTAATTGTCATAAGGAATGTTGTCATAAAAGTAATGACAATCACTTGGAATTAAGCATTTTAAGTCTTGCAGGTGATGAAATTTCTTTTTTGAAACGTTTAGCCTGTGTGTGTACATCTGAGCAGGATCCACTGCCTCAAAATTTCCGGAACTTCTCTATGGTAGAATCTGGCAGTCGTCTTTGATATCAGTTTTAAAAAAGATTATACTGCTAGGATCAAAAGCCAATGCTCGCAGTGACTGTAGGATCTCCTGTCTTTCTGTATAAGTAAACCAATACAGAAAATTTGCGTTTTTCTCTGGACCTATTTGATAACTACAATCAGTTGATCTCTATTAAACCATGGGTTGGTTGACAAGACCATATTTTGCAAACTTACAGCCTAATCGTAACCGTCTTTAAAGAATACATCTTTTTACTAGAACGACGTGAATTTTGAGCATTTACACGTTTTCATATCAATGCCTCAAATTTTGAATATCTCCGTTCGATCTTTCTCTTGGAAAAAATGAACAATATCGAGACGAGCATTGCCTTCTTAATAACAACTTCCTTTTGTCCGGTAAACAAACTGTTTTCCATATGTGCGTTTTAGATGTTTATTTAAATCAGGGCATTGGTCTTCTGTCATCATCTTCAATTATTTCAATTATGGATTTTTTTCTGTAAGACCAGTAAAAACCGTCTAAAGTCAAAGTTATTGCTTTAAAAATTGACTAAAAGAATGGTCTTTGTGATTTTTGAAAAAAGCTACCATTCTTGAAATATCGTCACCTAAGAGTCAAATTACACATATGGAAAAATAAGCCGAGGTATTTCCATGTGATAGGTATTTCCATAAGCTTTCATACGTTACCCATTTTGTAGTAATCGGTTCAATAGAACCGGGTCTAACCCGGTTTTGAACCTGGACTTTCGGGTCAAATAACCGGTTAACCGAATCCGCCCCCGTGGAAATTATACCTTAACTCAATAAGCCCTCCCTCTGGCATTAAAATTTCTGCAAAAACCAATGAATACATTGTTTGTACTGCTGTTTAGTTTTAAAATAATGTGGGTTACGCCTTTTGTGTTCTATGAAAATTACAGTATGCTGTTACGTCTATAGGCATTTCTTGAATAGGATCGTTATTTTGAAACGTAGAAGCTTGAAATTTTGCCAGAACATGTATTTTAGCTTAATATATCAGATTCCATCAAACAACGAATTTCGATTTCCATGTCGCTTACGTCTTCCGGCATTTATGGTGACGATTTTTATTTTTGAAACTGTCCACCCCAGTGTTTTGTATCATGCTCTCCCTGCTGCACGAATACTTTGACTGGCAACAAAGAAAGGAAGGAAAATGAAGAAAACTTTTTCAAACTGTCGCGTATTTTATGTTGCAGTAAATTACCAAAGTTTTGCTTTTAAATGCAGGCGCAGTTGCAACGCATTCACTTGAAAAATAGTTTCCTAATTACGCGCAAATTACAAAATTAAAAAAAAAACACACAGGCACCAGCAGCATTAGCAGTGGCCCGGGTGCATAATATGTGCTTGTAGAAAAAGTTTCATTGCAACCGAGAATGTTGGATAATTTTTAATTAATTTTACATAACATGAAGTGGGGGAACTGAATGGAATAATGGCCTTCAAACAATTGTTTGAAGCTTTCCATACTTATAATTGAATATAGTTTTGATTGCATTCTTTTTGAAAAATATACTTTTTTTAATATTGATGAACGTAATCAGGATTGTGTGTTATTATTTTTCGAATAAAATAAATTTTCGAATGGAGTTTTAATGAAGATCTAAATATTTTAATACAATAGTAATCTACAAAACAATTGTTTTAATTCAGTGTATGTGATATTTCAAATAAATCTTTTCGAAACAATAACTCTTTGGTGAAACTACGTCAACTCACATTCAACAAACGAAATCCTTTTCATTTTTGTATACAATGGAAGTCCATTCCACTCCCTCTCAAATGACGAAGCCAAGCAACCCAAAATCCAAGTTAACAAATAATCCAAACGAGTTCACAACGAAATATCATCGTTTTGTGATAAGCCTAAATGTATGAGCCAGTATAAATTACAACAATACCCCACAGTGTAGTTATGGACCCAATAAAAGATGTGATACCGAAGCCATTGTCCTTGCAGTCTTTGTGAAGTGTTATTGTATTGGTCTAGTCTGGCTTTCATGTTTTGCCACAATACTTTCACGGAGCAATACACTCGATAAGCATGCAACCGAGCATACATATGGTGCGGAGTGTGTCGTTAGATTGTTGGTCTCGCCCCACAACAATTTGCCAAAACATTCGTTCTCACACCTCATAGGCATTTGGCCAAAATTTTATTGTTATATTCATCACACATTATTAATCCTCCTCTGCCTTCCAGGTACAAATTCGCTTCTTGCCCCCCCACTTCTTTGTAAATTCTTTCATTCATTACTATGTACCCCATTTCAACATCCCCACTTAATTTTTGTTGCTTGATTTAACACGCCAGTAATTTTGTGGTGTTAGGGGTGGAGATTTGCCTTAGCAGCTACAATTTTAACCTGCAAATTTTGTCTGTGATTACAATGCATGAACCATGTAATTGGCACTTGGTGTTGGTGTTTTTGTGGGATGTTCAAGTGGTTGCTTCATTATGAGTTCATTACATGTGGATATAAGGGAAGGGGATTCAATGTATATTCTAAGCCCATAAGAATTCGAATGAGAGGCATTTGATTTGTGATAAACTCCAAATGAAGTCACTTAAAAGTATGGACGATAAGATACAACAATATTGTAATTTCAAAATTTAAAATTTCTTTAAAAACGTTGCCCACTTAAGAAGTGTGAATTTAATAGATTTTGAGGTACATGTAACAGCACACGCCCATGATTGGCTTTAAAATAGCAAATAGCGCATCTCTCTTAATTTAATACACTAACAACTTAAAAGCAACTTATTAAACAACTTATTAAAAACTATTATTTCTGGTTTTGAATTTTGTGAATAGGTTATTGAAAACATGTGGAAACATGTGTTTCGATTTGCGTTTTTTCGCATTGCGACGGAACCAATCACGCAAATTGAGGTACTAGTGTACATACGTTCTGATGCAAAATAATAAAACTGTTGATAATGAGTCACCGTAATGTAGGCGACACCCGCATTTCAATATTTACAGTTGTTAACCCCACAAAGTCCAGATTGATTGTGTCTTTCATTGTAGAAGTTTTGTAAAAAGTCTTTTCCTTTCGATCTGGTAAAGTAAAAATATTCGTTAATAAATCCACGCCTTGAAGGGCCAATTAAAAATTTTCTTTAATAAATCCACGCCTTGAAGGGTCAATTAAAAATTTTCTTTAATAAATCCACGCCTTGAAGGGCCAATTAAAAATTTTCTTTAATAAATCCACGCCTTGAAGGGCCAATTAAAAATTTTCTTTAATAAATCCACGCCTTGAAGGGCCAATTAAAAATTTTCTTTAATAAATCCACGCCTTGAAGGGCCAATTAAAAATTTTCTTTAATAAATCCATGCCTTGAAGGGCCAATTAAAAATTTTCTTTAATAAATCCACGCCTTGAAGGGCCAATTAAAAATTTTCTTTAATAAATCCACGCCTTAAAGGGCCAAGTAAAAATATTCTTTAATAAATCCACGCCCTCTTTATAGAGAAGGAGCAGTTTACGCATTGGCAGATGTACAAGGCCGACATTACTGTCATACAGGAAATACGATGGATTGGGATAGGCGTCACAACAACACCTAAAAGTGACCTAAAAGTGAAAGTTAGTCGGAGACTAAAACATCTGGTATCCAGCTTCACCCCAGTGAATGAATGACTTGCTACAATTCGAATAAAAGCTAAATTCTTCAACATCAGCTTTATTTGCGCGCATGCTCCCACTGAAGAAAAGGACGAACAGACCAAAGATATATTTTACGAGCGCTTAGAAGAAACATATGACCGTTGCCCTGCCCATGACATTCAAATTATTCTAGGCGATTTTAATGCCAAAATTGGAAAGGAGAATATCTTTGGCCCAACAGTCAGGAGTTTCAGTCTCCACAGTGAAACATCTGACAATGGTATGAGGCTGATAGACTTTGCTGCGGCAAAAACATGGTAGTTAGCAGCACCAGATTTAAACATCTCGACATTCATAAGGGCATATGGCTGTCTCCGGATCAGAATACAATAAATCAAATTGATCACGTTGTTATAGATGGGAGACATTCGTGCTGCTACCGAAGAGAAAAATGCGGCATATAGGGCTACTCTACGATCAGTAGGAACGCGTAGCGCTGGAGAGGGGTATAGGGAGAAACGGAGAGAGGAGAAACGTCTTTTCTGCAGGAAAAAGAGAGAAATGGAAAAGCGATAGTGTAAAAAAATCGAGATGTACAGGAGCCAAAATGAAGTCCGAAAGTTCTACCAAAGAGTAAAACACCAAACTGATGGCTTTGGTACAGGCACATCCTCCTGTAGAGACCAGCAAGGTAATTTGGTAACTGATACAAACTGTCGCTGTCCAATAGTAGCGAAGACGACGAAGATACCACAGATCCAACCCCCAGAAGATGGTATTGAATGTATACCGCCCAGCCAAGATGAGGTAAAGTCAGCAATAAAATATGGCTTACCAGCCGAGCTGTTCAAAACGGGAGGCGACACGCTGATAATGTGTATGCATCAACTAGTTACCACCATCTGGCAGGAAGAACGCGTACCCGACGATTGGAACCTGAATAGCCTGTCCCGTCCACATGAAAGGAGATAAGACTGTCTGCTCTAACTATAGATGCATAAGTCTTCTCCCTATTGCCTATAAGATAGTGTCAGGGATATTACGCGAACGACTAAAGCCTATGGTCAATAAAATAATTGGACCATACCAATGCAGCTTTAGACCTGGAAAATCCACCATTGACCAGATATTTACCTTGCGGCAAATCCTTGAGAAGACACAAGAGATGCAGATTGACACCTACCACCTTTTCGTCGATTATAAGGCAGACTTCGACAGCCCCCTACGCCCAAAGGTATTCCAAGCCATGCCTGAATTTGGTATCCCCGCAAAGCTCATTCGGCTTTGTAAGATGACTTTAACTGATACTAGGTCCTCAGTTAAAAGAGGAAAGAACATTTCCGAACAATTCAGTACCAAACGAGGTTTCAGACAAGGAGACATACTTTCGTGTGACCTGTTCAACATCCTGCTGGAAAAGGTCATACGGGATACAAATGATAAAAGAAATGGCACTATATACAGTAACAGCCACATATTACTTGCTTATGCTAATTACATTGACATCATGCTCATTAAAGGATGTAACTGATACCTTTAAGAAGATCGAAGGAGATTCAGCAAAAGTGAGTCTGGCAGTAAACGGCTAAAAGACAAAGTTGATGGTGTCGACGCGCGTCCATAGAGCTAGGACCAACAGTGGAAGTTGGTTCCTATAATTTTGAGGTAGTAAAAGACTTCGTCTACCTCGACACCGTCATAAATGCAACAAAAAAACATCAGTTGTGAAATAAAGAGAAGAATTGTGTTGGCCAACCAATACTACGTTGGCTTAAGTATGCAGTTTAAAAACAAAGCCTTATCTCGTCAAACAAAAACAACGCTTTACAAAACACTGATACTACCTGTGCTAATGTATGGTTCCGAAGCCTGTGTATTTGCGCAAGCAAATAAGGCAGTGCTTGGTGTTTTTGAGAGGAACATTTTTCCAAAGACCTACGGGCCAATCTGCGTTGACGGTGAATATCGACGTCGTATTAACCACGACCTGTATCAACGACATCAGTATCGATAAACGTATCGAGATGCAACGACTGTGTTGGCTGGCCATATCATAAGAATGATATGGCCAGCCAACACAGTCACATGGCGGTACCCGCAGAACTAACAGGCCAAGGCTTCGATGGAGCAAACAAATGGAAAAAGAGATCGAAAGACGCGGTATTATAAAAATAAGCGAAGCAACAAACAGAGAGAATTGGAGATTATATCTTAGTTCGGCTCATGGAACAAATGTTCTGTAATGGACCAACTAAGTAAGGATTTCTTCCAAGTTTTTTCTATGGTTTTGTTATACTCCTGTAGAAGAGCATGTTGTCTTCTTATGTTTGGAGATTGAATATCCGAAAGTATTGTAAGCCAAGAAAAAATTAACAAAACAACACATCGTTGAAAATAAAAAATGACGAAATAGAACGGATAAGAAACTTTAAATATGTATATTGGGGTCTTTATAAATTACCAATGGGGTGCCTCGAGAGAGATAAAATGCCGAATAAGAGTAGCCAGGCAATCCTTTTTTAATCATCGCAATATATTATCAAGTCATGACGTAAACATTACAACAAAAATGCACTTCATAAAATGTGTATGGTCGACTCTGCTATATGCTGCCGAGACATGGACAACAAAGTCAATAGACGAACAAACATTGAACGCATTTGAAATGTGGATCTTTCGCAGAACTTTGAACATTCTTTGGACCGAACGAGTACCAAATTAAGAGGTCTTGAGAATAATGAACACTGAACGAAAACTTCTTGATGTATAAAAAGTAGGAAGATATCCTATATGGGATACATAATGAGAAACGAAAAGTATTCTGTCATCCAGAGCATAATTAAATGCAAAATTGAGGGAAAAAGGCCAAGAGAAAGTAGAGAAATATCCTGGGATAAAAACATTTTGGAATGCACAAATCAACCAGATGAAAAAAGCCTTATCAAAATCCGAATGCGGATCGGCAAATAAAGAAGAATAAGAAGATGGGAAGTCGTTCTGTCGGTGTTAATTTTAGTGTCCCTGTATTCAGTCTCATGTTGGAGTTTAACTGGTTGATAATTCTTTTTTTCGTGGTGACTGTTAAACCACACAGGTGCTCCGTATAAGGCTGTTGAGTGTACAAGAGACAAGTCATTTGGCCAACGCACCCCAGTTCGTTCCTGCGAGTTTCTGGGTGATGTTCTTCCTAACTTTGAGTTTTTGGGCTTTTTTTATCTAGTTCTTGTTTAAACGAAAGCGTTCTGTTTAAGTTTATGGCCAGTATTGGATTGAAGTTGTGGGAGAGAACAGACCTATTGAGGCAAATTGTTAGTTTTTTTGCCTGCATCAATATGTGTGAGGTGGAAGCAACACACCTCGGTTTTCGATAGACTGGGTTTTAGTTTCCATCTACGGCAATAGGATGAGATAATCGATGATAGATAACTCTCTAAAACCTTTTCGAAACTATGAAACTTCGTCCGTAGATTTCCTTGCTGGAAACAGTCTCAAAAGGGTCGCTGAACCCTGTTGCATAAGCCGTTGTAGAGTTTTCTCGTTCTGCTATGTTTGTTGTTTAGGTGAACTGTGAAGAGGTGGTCGCTGAGAATAGCTGATATAATATTGCAAAGTCCACTAAGCAGAATGATCTTATTAAATTTTAGCATGATTCCTTTTTCCATACTGGGTCGTAGGCAGCCGGCAGATCGACGACGACAAGGTTTTTTTGCATCTGGTCGAAACTATTTTCTATGAAATTTGTGAGAGCTAGTACTTGACCTACCTTTTCTAAATCTGGGTTGTTCAGGTGGGATGGATATACTTCTCTATTCCTTCATCTACTCGGATCAGTATAAGCCTTTCAAATAATTTTAGACACACTAAGATGAAGGCAATCGGTCGGTAGCTCGAAGCTTCAGCTGGGCTGAGTGAAATATATCAGTGTAGAGTCTGGCGAGCCATTTCCTTGTGCGGAGAAAGAGTCATTTAATATTTGTGTTAACGTAGGACCTTTATTTATTAATTGACTATGTGGACAGCAATGATGTTTAAATCCATTTTAGGACTTGTGGATAATGAAGGGTTTCCAGCCCCAAGCTTGCGAAGAAGTTTGCAGTATTTACGACTGGAGTATTTCAATATAATTTTAGACATGGATTTTGCCCGCTCAGATTTTCTCTCTAGAATTTTTATACCCTCAGCATTTATGCTAACGAGGGCATATACACTTTTATACGGGCAAAATAAGCCTCATCGAAATAATGGTTTTAGACTCCAAGTATGTTTGGACGAAATCCGTTTCAGACAATTTGGAGTCATGGTGGCTGGTGCGCACGAAAAATTTCGTAATATTTTGTCCAAACCTAGGTTAAGTTCAAAGATGTGCAATATCGGCCCACTCCCTAGGGTACCTTTCCCACAAAAGTTCACACATCATAATATTTCTTCCAGGCATAGATAAATTTCAAATATGGACTATATCGGTCCACTCCTTCGGTTACCTCCCACACAAAATGTCGGAAAAGTGCAGTTAAAGACCCTCTTTTCAGGGACAAGGCCATACTTCCTGAAAAAATGGTATGAAAGATGTAAAAACCCGCTATGGCACCATGTGCTTTGTATGGAGCTGCGGTACCTCTCGAACGGATAAACCGATTCGATCCAATATTTGGCAATCGTAATATTTTAATATTAAGTTATTTGAAGTTAAATCAAGTTCTAAGATGGAAGTTATCGGTCCACTCCTTTTGGTACCTCCCGCCAAAAAATTTCAAAACTTTTCCCTATAATGGTTCGCACGATAACTCTCGAAGGCAGTAACCGATTGGTACATACTTTGAGCACCGTAATATTTCTACAACACATAGATCAGGTTAGAATATGGACGATATATGTCAACTGCTTCGGATACCTCCCACACCAAATTTCGGAAAAGTGCAGATTAGGACCTACTCTCGAATAGTTTTGGTTTTTCTTGGAACAGGTTGCACTCAAGGTCCCTATTACAATGGTACAACTTTTTTTAGTGGCAAGTCCATACTTCATGAGAAAATGACCTGAAAGTTATAAAAACCTGCTATGGCACCATTTGTTGTGGATGGAGCGCGCTGTAACTTTTGAACGGATAACCGATTCTATCCAAAATTTGGCAATCGTATTATTTTGCCCAAAGTTAAATCAAGTTCTAAGATGGGCCTTTCGGTCCACTGCTTTGGATACCTCCCCCACAATAGTTCAAAACTTTTCGCTAAAATGGTGCGCACTATAACTCTCGAAGGCAGTAACCGATTTGGTCCGTACTTTGTACATCTTAATATTTCTACGAGACATACACCTTTTTCAGATGTAATTCGAAACATTTTAGTTGTAATTCGTAACATTTCATTTGTAATTCGAGAATTCTATTTGTAATTCGTAACATTTCATTTGTAATTCGAAATATTCCATTTGTAATTCGAATTATTATATTTGTAATTCGAATTATTCCATTTGTAATTCGAATTATTCCATTTGTAGTTCGAATTATTCCATTTGTAATTCGAATTATTTTATTTGAAATTACACATGCATTCATTCGAATTACAAATGGAATAATTCGAATTACATCTGGAAAAGGTGTAGATCAGGTTAAAATATGAACTACTAAGGATACCTCCCATACCAAATTTTGGAACAGTGCAGGTTAAGACCTCCTCTCGAATCGTTTTGATTTTTCTTGTAACAGGTTGCACTCAAGGCCCCTATTACCATGTTATAAGTTTTTTTTCAGTGATACTTTTTGAGAAAATGACCGAAAACTGTAAAAACCTCCTACGGCCAGCATGTGTAGTGGCTGGTGCGTACGACAACTTGCGAACTGAATACTGCGGTGGTCCACACTTTGCATATCGTAATTTTTCTTCGAATATTAGATGAAATTCGAAGATGGAGCTTATGGGTGCACTCCTTTCGGTACCTCCCCCACAAAAGTTCGAAAATATCCGCAAAACTGGTAAGCGCAACATCTCAAAAACGGAGCAACCAATTTGGTCCAAACTTTGGATCTCGAAATATTTTGTCCAAACTTAGATTATGTTTGATTGTGGGCCCTATCGGTCCATTCCTTAGGGTACCACCCAAACAAATGAACACGTTTTTGTTTATGTGCGGTAAATCCTTTGGGAACTTTTACCAAAGGTACAACTAGTAGTCCTGTTTACCGCGATATGATGTTTTTCGTAGACAAGCGCATGTTTCCTGATATATTGGTCCTATCGAGAGGAGGCATTCCAAAATAAGACACAATTCCAAAATGGACTATGTCGTTTTAGGTACCTACCTCGCAAAACTTTTGAGATTTTAACCTTATCCACATCTTTTTCGTCAAGTTCATACACCCAAAATTCTGAAGCCCCCTAAATACACACGTTTTTTAGGAAATAGGTTTTTTAAATCATACAGGCTGAGAGTATACCTCTGTCGGCAAAGTCAACTGAGGGCCATTATTGCATGTGTTCTTTTACTATCTGATGGATTTGAAATAATAATTTTGAGGCATTAAAAATATAATTTTTATATTGAAAGATAATTCCACGAAGCTCCTCCTTGAAATTAAAGCATCACTTTTAACTTTAAGTTAACCGGAAAGCTATAAATCTCTTCGGTAAATCCAAACTATAACCATTACTTGTTATGTTCTCATCTACTACTTCTGGACTTTGGTTTGCATTGAATTCATCGAGAAATCTTTCACTCATTCCATCATAGGATATAGTATTTGCGGAAGCCTCCAGAGAACCGTTCGAAATTGTTAAACTTAGGGGTATAAATCTGACGTTCCCGTCGAGTTTAGCGGTGAATTTGGACCAGTCAGCATTGCGAAAGTTCCACCAAGTGAGTCAGTATGCGCCTTGAAGCAGGAAGAGGGTTGTCGTTAAAACCAGAAACAAAGCATAGGTTGATCTGGCAGATCAAAAGCTGCCAGGGTCCTTGGCATCGAACAAAAGATGGAAACCATGATTTTCTGACTGCTGAATCGCCGCAGTAGGCAATACCTGGACAAATATTCAGACTTAGATTTTCTTAATCCGTCGATATTGAGTTGTTACACAGGGACCTATGATCCTATTTCTATTGTAAAATTTACCATGGTTAGCTTATTTGTGGCTTTGTATATCCTTTTCTGTTTATCAGTATTTTATCTTGGGAATCGGAGACGCGTTTATTTTAATGTGATAATTTGCAATTTCAATTTCTCTTTTTGTCTCTGTATTTTTGTATTGGTGAGGAGGTTAATTTCAGTTTTTGTTGAAGTCAACATAAATGTTTTGGCCTCCGAATGATAGATGAAATTCAAAAATGGTGTTTATAGGTCCCCTCCTTTCGGTACCTCCCCCACAAAAGTTATGTTTTTCGTAGACAAGTGCATGTTTCCTGATATAATGGTCCTATCGAGAGGAATGACTAAATGTTTTGGCCTCCGATTGCTGTAGTGCATTTAGCTATACCCAGAATGCACCACGAGGAGACGAATTATGGTTGCATCCCAGTTGCATTCAGCACAACATCTCGAATTTAGGTTATACAAACACAGAAACCTCAACACCATTTTTTAAATTTCAAATCCAACCGTTACAAAATGTATAACTAAAATAACTTCCTGTTTAAAAAAATTCAAACTCTTCAGATTTGCACCCCCATTCAAAAGACACAAAAAAATCTTAGATTCTCAATAAAACACAAAATACATCAACAATGCCAAACAAATCGAAAGACAAAAGATGAACTCTTTGACAGTGATCCTTAAAAATTATACAAACACACAATCTAAGCTCATGCTGCTCAACCGCATACTGATTCAGTGGTTATGCTTAAAAGGGTAACTTCCAAAACACACAACCGAACACAATTTTTCATACACTAAAAATAACCCGCCAAACGATGATTGCTGCAAGAATTTCTCAAAAGAAACGAAAAAACGAAAACGAACTTCATTTCATGTCCTTCAATGGCACATGCATATGTCCAATGATTGCTTGTTTTGCACGGATGACTGATAAACATTTAAAATTGTGTCCGTCTGGGTCCAGACATCTGCCGTCGTTTTTTTGAGAAGGCGTACAAACAACAAAAAACTATTACGATTTAACATAAATTTAATAAAGACAAAAACAACTGAAATCCATTCAATACTCCTTTTCTTGCTTGTTCGTGGTTTTTGGTTCGTGGTTTGTCGTTGTGGCTCTCGTTGTTGGTGTTGTTGTTGCTCTTGGCAATTAAATTTGTATACAATTGTTGAAGTTGGTGATGGATCAATGGCATTGCTATTGTTGTTAATTTAATTATGGAACAGCATTTAGAGTTTATTGCCAGTCAACCAACCAAACCCACAAACCAAGCAGTCCTTATCTCTCTCTCCCTTTGTGTGATACTAATAACAATGAATAAGGACTCATCTTTGAACTCCCCCTTGTGTAATGCAAGTAACTCTTAATATTTTGTGAGTGTGTGTGTGTGTGTGTTTGGGGGGAGGTTGGTTGAGGAATTTTAAATTAAAAATATCACAATAATATTGAAGATGTTGTTGTTGCCGTTGTTGATATTAAAAACGTCATCATCATTGTGTCATCAAAAAGTATTTATCACACCCGCTAAATTTGTAATGACTATCCATGGCATACTCACTCACCCCTCCAAGAAAATCCTTCCCCCATTCCTCCGTTTGTAAATAATGTCGTTTACAGTATCTCCGTTTTTGGCCTTGTGTTATTTATTAACTTACCTTTCTTTCTCATTTTCATTCGTTTACATTTTCAATTTCTTTCAATTCTTGCCAGATTAGAAGAGCAGGCGGAGGTTGGGGTTTTAAAGTAAAAGCGTGTGGGTGGTGAAAATCGGCAAATAAAATTTTGTTTGGTGTTTGGTATGTCACCCGCAGACATTTGCACGCTCGAGTGACGTGCCTTTTGATTTCTTTATTTCATTCGTTTCTTTCTTCTTCCCGCATTGAATCGTACGTTGGATATTTTGGAGTTCTTCAACCTTGTGTCGTCGGTGAGGTTTTTGGCGGGGAGAAAGTCAATGATACGCTAATGTTGCAGCTTGTTTTATTGGCGTAGAAGGTGCTGAGAAAAAATTCCAAAAAGGGGGAAGCACAGTACTTCAACTTTATCGAAAACGCAATGAAGGCTTTGTCGACAATTAGATACCGTCAGCACATGATGTACCTAAATTAGAGCTGGCAAAAAATCGATGGCACTATCGATAATATCGATTATTATTTAAAAATTCAATATCGATAGATAGTTTTGCCTATCTATATTATCGGAATAAAAGCCCCTAACCTGAATTCCATTGAAATAAATAGAAATTTCGCAGCTTTTCGGTTATGTGTATGTAAGAAAGTATGTCCGTAGTATTGTATGTATTGTATTTTTTTACATTTTTTATAAAATAAGAGCAGTTGGTTATTCTCCTTTACATTTCTGTGAACTACTTTTGCATAATTTCTAGAAAATCATTGACATTTTCATCTCCAAATTTATGGCGATGACAACTTAACGATAATATCGATAGCAATCGATATTTTAAAACATTATATCGAAAATATCTAATGTTGGGAATATCGATGGTTTGCCAGCTCTAACCTAAATGTCCTAAGATCAGATCCCCAACTTTAAGAAAGAAATTACATTTTCGTAGTTGACAATAGAAGTTTGGAGATTTTGCAGTGTCAATTTTTAGACATTTGTGGGCTAAGTATCACAAACAGTGCGACTAAATATCGTACTGACAGATCCAATTGACACAGTTTTACTTGCTCATTTGGCCCTTTATAGAAGACTTGTCCTGTAAGTCGAAACAAGAATAGCTTTCCACTTCTTCTCCACCTGATAACATGGCTTATGCAAAGCAATATTAATAACTCCAACCGTTTAACTATGCCAATGTCGTTGTACAGGGCCTGCACGATAAGTTTCTGGCCTAGGCAACTCTGCGTGTTGCCAGGCGCCATTTGATTTTTTTGGGAAAGTTTGAAAGTTTTTAACCTAAACGTATTCTGGATAGTTTGTCATACACCATATGTTGTGTTGTTTACAGTGACTTAAAAATTAATTTGCAAAACAAAACAAGTAAAAACAAGTAAGAAAAGTCTATAGTCGGACGGAGCCGACCATGGGACACCCTATACCACTATCCCTGGACAATCGCTCTCCACGGAAGTTGTTTTCCATGATAGTGGAAATTTAATTATCAAATATCAGAGATGTAATGTATAATACTTATGACCAAAACCAAAAAGTTATCTAGTATGACAAAGACATTTTTGTAACAGGAAAGGAAAATTTTGTTCACGTGGAACAAAAAGTAATAATTTCTATTCTGGCCCGAACCCAACCTCCTTAAAAAATTCGTTACAATCGGTCCATAATTGCGGCCTTAAGCTTGTTTACAATTTTTAATGGACGGACACACATCGCTAAATCGCTTTATCTCGTCGAGATATGAATTTCGGCATACCAAATAAGGGGTCTAGGAAGAATATTTCGTGGTGTTACATAAACTTTTGGAGAGACAATAAGTAGCATGGGATAAAAATGTGGTTCTCTACACAGAACCCATTATATATTAGGCAGTAAGCCCGTTATCTAGCAAACACTTTATTGCAATTTACATCAGAGGAAAGGTCTGTAGTTTTTTGCCATATGTAGGCTACTTTGCGAAATATATATGTCCTCAAGTAATTAAAATATCGACCAAAAATAAAATTTTTATATTTTTCATACAAAAGTAATGGTCCATTTCACCCGCTAAAGAATATCAGATCATTATTCAAAATTGTAGGCATCTTTTTCGACCTATACTCTTACCCGGTGAAAAATTTCGTGACTATAGATGTATAATTGCGACTTCCAGCGAGTTTATTATTACACTACAAACAAATAACGGAATATATTAGGCTGTAACTCTGTTATCTGATCATGCACACCAACATAATTGGCATCAATTGAAAGGTCAAGCGTTCCACTTTCAAGTATATCTCACTTGTCCGGAATGTCACTCCCAGGAATTAAGATATAAGCCGTATATTAAAAAATTTCACAATTTTCACACAAAAGTTTTGGTCCATTTAACCCTCTAAATATTATCCGATCGCCATCTCAAATTGCAAGCTTCTCCTTTGTGATATACTCTTACCTTATTTAAAATTACGCGTTGATCGGTCTATTATTGACACCTACAGAGCCGCTAGAAAATTGGATAAATATTATGTTTTTGGTCCATTTCACTCGCTTAATATTTCACAATCATCACCAATAAGAATAGGGATCTATTCTGATCTGAACCTGACCTTCATACTAAATTTCGTGACGATCGGTCCATAATTGCGGCCTGGAGCGTGTTTACAATTTATAATGGACAGACGGACGGACAGACGGACACACATCTCAAAATCGCTTTATCTCGTCCAGATATGAAGATTGGTATACCACATTGGGGGTCTCCGACGAATATTTCGCGGTGTTACATGAATTTGTACCAAAACAAACTTATAATACCCTTTTCCACATGGTGGTATAGGGTATAAATATCAGTCGGCCTTGTCGACAGAGATATACCCTCAGCCTTTTTTGAAATAAAACTTTCAGATGGACACAATTGTTAAACTTTTGTTGGGGAGGTAACATAAAGAAAAGATGGATATTGGCCATTTTAGAAGATAAACTGAATTTGGACAAAATATTAGGAGATACAACGTTTGGATAAATTTGGTTGGCCCGTTCAAAGGATATCGTGCATACAATTTTAGTGACATTTTGTAAATATTTGAGGGAAGTACAGGAAGTTTTTGCCAATCTTCGAACTGAAACTTTTGGGCTGTTTTCTCAAGAAGTATGGACTTGCCCCTGAAAAAGCATACACCGTCGTAATTGAGGCAGAGAATGCAAGTTGCTTCAACAGAAATTAAAGTGATTCGAGAGCAGGTCTTAAAGTGAATTTATCCAAAATTTTGTGTGGGAGGTAGCCGAATGAGTGGACAAATATAGTCCATATTCAAACCTGATATACATATGGCAGATGTGTTAGGATGTGTAAAGTATGGACACTCCCTTCAAGAGTTATCGTGCGCACAATTTTTCCGAACATTTTTTAACCTTTTTGGGGGAGGTATCTGAAGGTGTGGACCGATATGGCTTATCTTCGAACTTATACTAAGTTTGGACAAAATATTACGAAGGCCTAATTTTGAACGGAAGTATGGACTTGCCCCAGATAAAACTTGTACCGCCGTATGGGGGCAGTGAATACAAGTTGTTGCAACAAAAATCAAAACGACTCTGGTAGAAATTTCACGATGTGCAAAGCATAGATCAAATCGGTTCCCCCCTTCCAGAGTTATGGTGCGCATCCGAAATTTTTTGAACTTTTGTGGGGGAGGTAGCGGAAGGAGTGGATCGATATAGCCCATCTTCGAAGTTAAACTAATTTTGAACAAAATATTACGAAGACCGAATTTTGGACCTAATCGGTTGATCCGTTCGAGAGTTATCGTGCGCTCCAGCAGACAGACAGACGGACGGACGGACATGGCTAAATAAATCCAAATTGTCTGAAACGGATTTCGTCAAAACATACTAAAACCATTATTTTGATGAGGCACATTTTGCCTAGCATAAATGCTAAAAACAATAAACCTATCGTGGAACCCTCGTACAGTCTGTACAGCTCGTGCTTCATATTAGCCCTTATTCACCTTGAACGCAGATTGATCCGCAGATAACCATGTACTGTTTAATCTTTTGCGCAAGTACCCATGCTTCGGAACCATACTTTAGCATGTTAGATAGACCCAACATAACAGATTCACTTTCGACTATCCGTTACTTCTTCTCGATGATGTCAATATCTTCGATATAATCGAGAAACATGTGGCTATTTCTGTATATTGTGGCATTTCTTATGTATTTCGTATGACGTTTTCCAGCTGGATGTTGAAATGATTCCATGACAGGCTGTTTTCGTATCTGGAACATCGTTTGGTACTAAACTGTTCGGAGATGGTATTTTCTATTTTTACTAAGGACTTGGTATAAGCTAATTTTTACCTTACATAGCCGAATGAACTTTGCGGGAATACCTTTGAACGTATAGGTCTGTCGCAGGCTGATTATTAATCGACAAACATATGTTAGAGGTCGCATCACATCACATCAACGGTGGACTCAATTATTCCAGTGACCATAGGTTAGTCGTTCACACAATATTCCGGACACTATCCTATAGGCAATAGGGAGGACACTTATGCCCCAAAAAATTAAATTAAAAATTAAATTTACATACTCATATACCTGTATCATATTTTGATGAACTTTTACCTAAGATTAGATAAAATTTTAATTATAAGTTGATTTGACAAAAAAAGCTTACGCACAAAAATCTTTCAAAGTTTTCATATATGAGCTTTTTTGAAAAAAAATGGAATCCCTTTAAACACATATATGGCTCAAAAAAGGCTTTAAAACCACACGACATAAACAAAATGGCATAAGCTTTTGTTTCTCACCAATTTTATTGCCATATATATAATTTTATATCATTTATAAACTTATTCCATATATCATATAAATTGAAAGTGGTCTGTGCGTGACATTTTTTTATATTTAAATGGAATAAAAGTTATTTTAGTTATTAAAAGGTCAAAGGTCATTCATCCATGCCACAGGAAATATTTTTTTTGAGAATTTTTTTTCATTTCATAGGATTTTCCAAAAAATCAAGTTTTTTCAAAGTGGTTTGTGCGTGACCTTTTTTAATAATTAAATGGAATGAATGTTATTTTTGCCCTTAATAGGCTAAAGTTCAGGAAATCATTTTTGAGAAAAAAGGTCAACAAGTCATAACCCTAATGCTCACGTTCCAATTATTGCGTACGAGCTTCCTCCTCGGTGGGTAAACCATCAACTTCTGTGGCCCTATTATTCTTCAGTCACATACTGAATACCATATTCTGGGATAGGATTTGTGAATTCTTCGTTATTAGTAATAATAATTTATAAAAAGTAACACTTTTGAAAAGAAACAATTATATAGAAACATCGTTGAATGCTTCTCCTTAGTTGTGAAATAAAACACATCTTCCTCAAAGTTGAAATCATCAGCAGGAAATCGGCGTTTGGAATCAAATGATTACATAATGTAATAAATAGATACATCCATATTTCAAATATACATATGTATGTATATGAAAAATGTATTGATGTAATTACCAATATTAAATGCGATTTCTTCCTTGTCCAATAAAATATTCCCATTCACCTATTTGATTCAATTAAAAAATGTATTGGGCATTTAATTTACTAAAAAGCACCATTTCTTTAAGAAAAGACAAAACACTGATTTATTCACTCACTTTACCGTCTTTACGCAACGATTGTATTTAAAAAAACTGAAGATAAAAGAACAACATAATTAATATCAAAACCCAAACGAATAATTAATATCATTTTTTTCTTTTCCTCTTCGCTTGCTACGTTGGTTATTGCGTCTCCTATTACACCATACACTCAGCTCTTTATTATAAAACAGCATTCCACAGACGCGAGAGCCCTGTTGTTACTCTCTTTGACAAAAATCATCTCTCCACCCATAAAAAATATGTTCTAACATAAAAAATATGTTGGAACCCAAACAAAAAAAATTGAGATATGTTGCAAACATATATTTGTTTGGACACAAACAAATTATGTTTGGATCCAAACATATATTTGTTTGTAATCAGCCCCAAACAAATATTTGTTTGGATCCAAACATATTTCTAACATATATTTTTCTGCGAGGTGTCTTCAGAAACGCAGTTCGGACTCAGCGATAAAAAATATGTCCCATGTCATTGATCAAATAATATTCCGTTCATTCTCTCTCATATTTGTTTTGATAATCCGATTTAGCTGCATTGGGACGTCATTCATCGAACAGCATGTTGCTTGACCATTGTAGAACATCCTAGATTGAAGTGAATTATAGTTCTGACTGCGAATTAAAACCGTCAGTAAAATAAAGAATAACTTAACTAAAGACAATAAAGCATTGTAGAATCGTAATCTAAACCAACCCTCGTTTTATTTGGTACGGGTCGTATTGGGGAATAAAACAACGCCCACTCGGAGTTAAGTAAAACCGTAACATTATGTATGTACCAAATTGAGACCTAATCGATTATTCCGTTCTAGAATTAAACTATAGCTAAATCGACATCAAATTGCCTGAGACGGATTTTGTCTATGCATATGTGGAGACTGGCATATAGAGAGTATGTATGTAGTCATAAGGCTGAAGGTATAAACTAAAAATAATCAAAAACTTGTCTAGTATCATGGCTTCTATTAGTTTCGGCTTAAACTTTCAGCCGTAGTCTTCACAATCATATCTAACCTTGCGGTAAGACTCTGTAGATCATTAGTGTTGGACAATCTAGTTCCCGGAGCGGATGGATCTTTCTAGTTCCTTTTACCAAAAGGAAATAGTTCCTTATTATAGTTCCACAGTTCCAAATAGTTCCGAGACATATATATAGTTAAACAAATCCTTCTCTTTCATCGTTCTTTCCGTTCCAAATAGTTCCGAGAACAAAATAGTTCACGAATCTTTTTCTTTTATCGTTCTTTTTGTTTCCTTCTTTTCAAATAGTTCCGAGATCGAAATGTTTTCATGATTTGATGGGTAATTTGGCATAGCAATAAACAGCAACGTTAAAGGAACGAGAAGATCAAAAGGAACTATATGAACTAGAGGCACTACATAAACGAAAGAGCTGGATATAGGTCCAATAGTTCCTTCGAACTAGTTCGTTCCGGAACTACACAACTCTACAGATTATCAGATGATGTTTTACATGTATATATGGGTGTTGTGAACCCACGGAAACCTATGTCCCCATCCTAACGAACAGTTGTTCCTTGAAATGTTGCTTTCTACATGGCTGAATATCGGCATTTTCCTGTAATTTGTTTTTGAAACACTGTTCCATCCCCAAAATGATACCAAAGAAAACAGAAACAGAAAAATGTCAACGTTGTTGGGGTGTTCTTCTTGGTTAATCGTTTAGTCACTTGTTCGACAATGAATAGAGTGTGAGTGCTCGGTGGAAGTAGGTAGGCGGATGTGTGGGTTTGTTATTAACAAATTCAAATTGGAATTGAAGAATACAAGGCGAAAGAAGAGATTGAGAGAGAGTGAAACGATACGCCACAAGGATATCGAGATTGTCTATTATTTTTGTGAAGATTCGTTGATTTTTTTGATATGTCTGGTTAAAACAAGAAACAAGGAATGGGAAGCAGCGGCATACCTAGCTTGTTGTCATCACCAACGAACGAGCGATGTCAATAATGACGGTGATGGTATGATGTTTTTGGCGTTGTATTTTGCTTTATTGTCAATAAGTGGGTCGTCGGCTAAACGAACGTGTGTCATTGCCGTCATCCTCCGCATTGAAGGGTCGAAGTGTGTAATAGGCCAAGATATATCATTGTGGTTTTTGCCATGAAAATGATTTGTTTCATTTGCTAACTGCTGTCGATGATAGATGGATGGATGCATGCCTTTCCCCCCACACAAAAAAGGGAGAAACATCGTAGCGAGAGTGAGATGGATATAAATGTGTAATTTTCCGCATGAAATATTTCGACATACATACTGTTAATAAATTTCTTTTATTCTTATTTTGTTTTATTGAAAGAATAGTTATGGGTTGTTTGGTTGCTTGATTATCTATATATCCATGGTGGCATATATTTCTGGGAATGCTGGTATTTTGCCCACTTTTTTGTGGTGTTTTTATTATTAAGTGTTTTTTTGTTGTTTTTTTTCACAATTGCAAAAATGTTCCATTTGGAAACATAAATGCAAAAAATATGTTAAATGGTATTTATCCGAATATACATTAAACGAACCCTTCGATTATGATAATGTGCCACCAATATCTGCAAGTAACAATCTTTTTATTCAAATGCAATAAAAATCGAGTTATAGTTATTTGTTGTAAATATATTAATTGAACAGTGGAGTCAATCATTAAATATTTGTGTCTGGCTGTGGAATTGTAGTTGCCCAGGAAAGAAAATATGGGTTTGGTATCTCCATAGTTTTACCGTTTTCATTTGCATATTAAAAGTGTCGCCATATTTGATACTGAAGGTCCCCATGTAATTGTTATACATGGCTGAGGGAATATACATAAATCTATTGTCTTCCTTTTTAAGGTTCGCTGCCTTATTAAGGTGGCTTTTAGCGCTCTGGGTGTCGGCACAGTGGAGGTTTTGGGTGTACCTTCATTTTGTCCGTATATCCATCGCATTTTATGTATGTCAGTACTTTGCGGGTACATCCACCGGTGTGTAAAGCGCACATTTTCACAGAAAAATCGGGACAGTCGAGGTGCAGATAGACTAAAAAATTTCCTTAAAACGGGTGTGTGAGGTAGGGGATGTAAGCTACCAAGCTACAGTCCCGACGGGCTTTCACATGGCAAAGACCTTAAATATAGTGAGCTAACATGTTCAACATAAGAACGATAAGACTTGGGTTAAGAGTGGACATGGTGACCCAACCCTATAAAAACATCATACTATGAAGAACAAAGGAAAAGAAAAATAAAAATATATAGGTGATAACAGCTCAACTAGAAAGATAATTAATTCAAATATTAATATTAAATTACCGTCGCCTTGGCTCGTTTTCGAACATGGGTGATGACAAATATTGATGATCAAATCTTCTGATACAAAAGGAAATGTACCCTGTTTACAGGGATTTAAAATGTTCATACTTCCTGACGACTACCACCTTAAATTACTGGTATGCATTATGAATATAGAAAGTATTGACTTCCAATACTTCCACTGAAATTCAAGACTTTTGCGTCTAAAACCCTTTTGAGACTACATCTCGTATCATGATGACATGTTAATACCAGGCTAACCTTGTTATTTCTCGAGATAGAGGATCCGAAATTGTTAAATTTTGAGGGACACCCCCTTAAACACATCTCTGAACAACGTGCTTTTAAGTTCAAATTTTTACTGTAGTAAATTTTAATGATCTCTTTAAAACAGAGCTCCGAATACTCGCTCGAACACACTTTTCGAATTTGAGCAAGTTTAGGGTTGGCAACTTGACATCCCACACCCACCAAACAAAAACTTACCCCACCTGCAAATAAACTTGCCCCACCCCCGCCAAAAATGCTTACCACCATCGCCCTTTTTTTCACTCGCGAGTAAATCGGAGCTCTGCTTTAATATTTCTCAAACTCAAACTTCCCCTTTAAATTTGTCGGTATATGTCCACGCCTTCATATAGCCCCAATGGAATGGTACCTCCCGATTTTCTGTATTTTGAAGGTTGTGGCTTCAATATTCCACCAAAATGGCTGAAATTTGGTATTTAGTCCTCAATGTGATATAAAACTTCGTCAGAAATTTGTCTGTACAGGTCCACGCTTTCATATTGCCCCATTTCCGAGTAAAATTCGAAAATTGCTGAAATTTAGTATTAAGTCTTCTTCATACACCAAAGGAAACTAAACTTTCTAAAAACTTTCCGTCAGAAATTTGTCGGTATAGATCGACGTTTTGAAATAGACCCCATAGAACGGTGCCTCACATTGTTTTACCGAAATTGCTGAAATTTTGTATTAAGTCTTCTTCATACACCAAAGGAAACTAATTATTCCATTTTACTTCAATACAACTTGTGGTGGAGGGTATAACAAGTTCGGTCAGGCCGAACTTAACGCCGTTCTCACTTGTGTTTTTCCTAGGTTGTACCATTTTTGAGGTATATAACTTTAACTTGGGAAATTGCAGTCATGTCCTTGTTTCATAAGGAGACTATACAGTCAGTAAATTGTCAAAGTTTGAACTTCTATATTTCAAAAATGGTAATACCTACAAAAACATTATTATTATGACATGTTTATAAACGTGTAACATATTATAAACTTAGTCTATTTACAAAGATTCTCCATTCATTTCTATCATTTGCTATATATTTTAATTGATCGATTGATAAGTTGGTTTCTGTTGTTAGTGTTCTTCTCCATGTTGTTTTCGGCCTGCCTCTATTGCGTCGTCCTTGGGGATTCCAATGGAGAGCTGAGTGGGAAATATCAGTTTCGCTTTTTCTAAGAGTGTGGCCGAGCCAGCCATATTTCCTTTGAGTGATTGCAGATTTTATTTCCTGTTGATTTGTTATATTCCAGAGACGTTCGTTAGATATAGTTTGTGGCCACCATATTTTTAATATGTTGCGAAGACATCTGTTTATAAATACTTGAAGTTTATTGGTTATTGTGGTATTGGTAAGCCATGTCTCGGATCCATACAGTAGCGTAGATTTCACGCAAGAATTGAAGATATTGATTTTTGTTTTTATATTTAATGTCTCAGATGACCAAATGTTTTTCAGCGACGCAAACGTTCCTTGGGCTTTTCTAATACGGTTATCAACGTCCTCCGTGGTACCTCCTTTTGTTGATAAAATGCTACCAAGATATTCAAAACGGTTCACATTCTGTATTGCTTCTCCATATATCGTAAACGGGTTGTTATTATTGGCATTTATCCTCATAGTTCTTGTTTTGCCGCAGTTTATTTTCAGACCAACTTTTAGTGATTCCTCTGACAGGTTGAGTAATTTGTTTTGCATATCTGAGTATGTTGCTGTAAGTAAAACGGCATCGTCTGCATACTCCAGATCCCCAAGTTTGTTGAACAAATTCCAATTTAGACCAGATGGTGTTGAGTCTAGATTTTCAAACACTGCGTCAAGAACTGTGACGAATAATAGCGGTGATAATGTGCAGCCTTGTCGCACTCCGCTGGTTGTAAAAAACGCTTCGCTGAGGACTCCTTCGTGCAACACTCTGGAAGTCGTACCAATATAGCTATTTTCTATAAGTGTCACTAGTTTCTTGGGTATTCCTTTTGATAGAAGTGAGCTCCATATGTATTTTCTGTTTAGTGCATCGAACGCTTTTTCATAGTCCACAAATGCTAGATATAAACTTGCGTTATACTCTACGGATTGTTCAATGATGATTCTTGTTGTGCATATGTGGTCGATGCATGAATTCCTTGCTCGGAAACCAGCTTGGTTTTTTCGCAACAATTTTTCTAATGGTTCGGCTATTCTATTTAAAATTATTTTGTTGAAAATTTGTAGAGCTGATGGCAGTAAGGATATGCCTCTCCAGTTGCCACATTTTGTTCTGTTTCCCTTTTTAGGAAGTTTCACTATAATTGATTCTTTCCAGTCTTGTGGGATAGTTTCCTCCGCCCATATCTGTTTGAATAACGGGTGTAGTTTTTCAGCCATTATATTGCTACAGACTTTAAAGCATTCTGCTGGAATACCGTCGTTGCCTGGGGCTTTACCGGGTTTTAGGGTATTAATCGCTTCTTCTATTTCAGCAATTGAAGGATTTTCTGTTTTTACCTCTGCATTTGTGGGATGTATTTTGGAGATAAGGAATTGTGCTTGGTGATTTTGGCTGATGTTCAGCGTTTTTTCAAAATGTCTTTTCCAAACTTTTGTTTGTTCGTCCTTTGATGTCACGAGAGACCCTGTTTCATCTTCTACAGGCGTGTTACTTATGAGTGTATCCTTGCCACTCAATTTTCTTATAATTTTATAGAGTTCTTTTGAGTTCCCCTTGTTAGCAGCTGTCTGAGCCTCATTCCCCATTTTACCATAGTAAGACTTTTTGTCCTTTTTTACATGCTTTTTAATATCTTTGGATAACTGTTTGTGCTTCTCTCTGAATAGTTCCAACTTGTCTTCAGCATTTTCAGAAAGCATTTTGCCCTTGACGATTTTCCTTTCTTCAATTAGTTCCCATGTTTCACTCGTTATCCAATCGGCATCTTGTTGTTTTCGCTTCAATCCTAAAATTGTCGTGCATATTTCCGTTACGCTGTCCTTAAATCGTTTCCATTTCTCTTCTAGTGTATCAAGGGAGTTTATGTTGATATTACGTACTTTGTTTATGAACATATTTTTGGTTGTGCTGTTTTTTAGTTTCTCGATATCAAAGGTTTTTCTTTGTGAGTCGACATTCTTCTTTTTCTGCTGGGATAGTTTTAGTTTTACCTCTGCTACAACGAGATAATGGTCACTTCCGATTTCTGCACTTCTTTTGTTGCGTACATCACATAGCATACTGCTCCACTTTCTTGATATACAAATATGGTCAATTTGGTTCTCATAATTGCCAGAGGGAGCTCTCCACGTAGTTTTATGGTTTCGCTTGTGAGGGAAAAGCGAACCACCTATCTTCAGATCAAAGTTACAGCACAGTTCTATTAGTAGTTCGCCATTAGTGTTGCGATTTCCAAGTGTGTGTGTTCCTAAGACACTCTCGTACCCATCATTGTCACATCCCACTCGAGCATTAAAATCTCCGAGCAGTATTACAACATTTTTCTTTGGTATATGGGAAAGTAGGTTGCTCAACTGACTGTAAAATGACTCTTTTTCTGTTAGATCGCTTTCTTCTGTGGGACCGTAGCACTGTATTACAGTTTTATATATATATATTATATATATTATATTACGCTTAGTTCTTAAGTTGGCAGTAATAATCCTTTCCGATATTGCCTTCCAGTCTACGAGGGCTTTTTGAGATGACCTTGTCAAAAATATCCCTACGCCTCTTATGTGGTTATCATCTTGGTTCGGCATTCCGGAGTACAGTAGTATATCACCTTTTCTATTGCGTACTTCGCCACATCCATTCCATCTGACTTCGCTGAGACCACATACACTGATATTCAATCGATCACATTCTTTTGACAGTTCAGCAAATTTCCCAGATTGATAGAGCGTTCTGACATTCCATTGTGCAAATCTTATCCTTTTAACATAGCCTTTGTTCGTCATCAAATGGTTCCGTTCGTTATTTTTCTTCTTTGTAAATACTCGAATCCAGATTTATTCGGCAGTCGATGGTAGATTAGACCAACGATACCTAGTTCGGTGATAGGGCTGCTATCTTGTAATTGGATTTGTTGTTTATAATTTCAGGCCTCCGAACCTGCCATAATTATGATGCGATTTCTAAACATTTCCTCTTAGAAACAGATGTTATGGTTATTCCGCCAATAATCGGACGTCAGAGCCTCTTCTGCAAAACAACAGGGTCCGCCACTGGTCGGGGAGGTTGACATTAATGTAGGAGAGGCTTTATATTATCATATGAGATATGTACGCATCACTACACCTTGGACCTTGGACATCATAAAGAAAAATCTTGTAGAGAATTTTCACTGCTACAACACCTTCTTTAATCCCATTTCGATAAGGGTTGCGGTTTCCAAGCAGAATCGTGAAAACCTAAAAAAGCTCTAAAAATGTGATCTTTCACCGCGATTTATTTGAAAATCCCTCCGGCGATTTTTTTATTTTCTGATTTTTCTCATCTATGAACATTGTAGTTTCAGAAACCGCAAAAACTTCCAAGGTGTAAGCACCTTTCATTTAAATTTAGTTAAAGCGCACCGTGACTGTCAAAGTTGCTTTCTCATGACCAGTTTTACCAGAAATGTAAAGGAACGAAGAAATGGTAGAACTGGTAGCAATGTCAAAAAGAAACATACAAATTCACTTTTCTTCTTTTATTTCACAGTTTTTAATTTTGTTTTGTCAGCGTTCTCTTTTTTCTTTTCTTTTTTTCTTCATTGTCAAATAATTGACAAACAAATCAGTTCTACCAATTTTTACTCGAAGAAATTTGTCTGGTAGCATGTCTTAAAAAATGGCTTCCAGTTTTACCACTTTTTGGGGTTAAGGAACGCTTTGCAGGTTAAAACTGGTAACAAATTGTAACCTCGATGTGCGAGAGCTCGCATTATCATGATGCAGAACGATTCATCTTCTCTTGTTCCTTTTTCTAAATTCTCAGCAGGCTTCAGGCAAACAAATTGTAGTGTAACACTCAGAATTAACCGTCCTACATTTCCCAAGCCGTATAGTCGCCGCACGGTTAGTTTTGCCGAAGAAACAGGCGACAATTTGCTTTGAAGGTCTTCTTCCATGAACAACTCGTTTTCTAAGACCCAAACGGTCGATACCTGTTTAGTTTCGGGCTCCTAAGCATTGATCCAATATTCGCCGTCTGTGACGATCTTATAAATGCGTTTGAAGCACCGCGATTGTTTTTTACAATTTCTTTGCACCAATCCACAAAATCCTTTTTTGAAGGATTTGGCCAGGTGTTCATGCAAAATCAAAATTTAGTAGGTGCAAGAAATGCCCAAGGGTGCCTCTATCTCACGACATATGACATGGCGATCTTGCATTATCCGTTCACGTACGGCTTTATTGTTTTCTGGCACAACGTCCGATTGTGGGCGAACCTCACGACCTGCTCTTTTTGGCGAGTGTTTTTAGGATGGCCCTTTATCGACATACAAAGATTTAATTTGATCGTTGCACTCTTGCCGTGATTATCCTAGTCAATAGTTGTGAAAAATTATCGGACGAAAATTTTCACATGAAAATTCAATTTTTTTTGCAAAGTGATTTTTTCAAGTCACCGTAAACAACACATGGTCGTATGTCAAACTGTCCTGAGTACGATTAGGCTAAAAACTGTTAAACTTTCCAAAGAAAAGTCAAATGACGCCTGGCGACACTGCGTGTTTCCTAGGCCAGATGGTTTTTATTGCCCCTCGTAGAACTATTTGTTTAGTGGCCAAAAGCAACCACTTATTTCACGCGAAATGCATTTGTTTAAATAATGGGTTGGGCCACGTTGATTGAATTTGGCACCTAAAAAATTCAGTTTTTATACCATCAGCATTTATATATACACTATACGCTATACACTTTCATACGGACAAAATATGCCTTATCGAAATAATGGTTTTAGAACCCAAGTATGTTTGGACGAAATCCGTTTCAGACAATTTGGAGTTGATTTAGCCATGTCCGTCCGTCTGTCTGGCTGGCTGGAGCGCATGATAACTCTTGCAGGGAGTAACCGATTTGGTCAATACTTTGCGCATCGTGAAATTTCTACCAGACTTAGATGATGTTCCAATATGGACTTAATCGGTCCACTCCTTCAGATACCTCCCGCACAAAATTTCGAAAATGTTCAGTTTAGGACCTGCTCTCGAATCGCTTTGATTTTTGTTTAGCAACTTGTATTCACTGCCACCCATACGACGGTATAAGTTTCATCAGGGGCAAGTCCACAATCCCTAAGAAAATAGCCTGAAAGGTACACAAAAACCCCTAGGACACCGTGTGTAGTGGTTGGAGCGCAAGATAACTCTCGAACGGATCCTCTGATTCGATCCAAAATGTGGCCTTCGTAATATTTTGTGCAAACTTAGTTTAAGTTCGAAGATATATATATATCCGTCCGGTACCTCTCCCACAAAAGTTCAAAAATGTTCGGAAAAATTGTGCGCACGATAACTCTTGATGGGAGTGACCGATTTGGTCCATACTTTACACATCCTAATATACCTACCAGAGTGCGATTCTCTAACTCGTTTTTTGAGTTAACGACAAAAGTCGTTAAAATTAAAACGCAAAATTATGAATGAAACGTTCAAATAAAAGTTGACAACACTCTTACTATCGGTAGAATTTTACGACTACATTTTATTCGTCGCTAACTTACCGAAATATATCGTTAATTACCTAATTATAAGCATTTTTATTTTACCGATTTTTGTCGGTAACTCGAAAAATGTGTTAGAGGATTTTGGATAAATTCACTTTAAGACCTGCTCTCGAATCACTTTAGTTTTTGTTGAAGCAACTTGCATTCTCTGCCTCAATTACGACAGTAAAAGTGTTTTCAGTCCATACTTTTTGAGAAAACAGCCCGAAAATTGTAAAAAACCCCTATGACACCATATGTAGTGGCCGGAGGGCTCGAACCGAATACTGCGTTAGTCCACACTTTGGATACTGTAATATTTCTTCGAATATTAGATTAAATTCGAAGGTGGTGCTTATAGGTCCACTCCTTCCGGTACCTCCCCCATAAAAGTTCGAAAATATTCGCTAAAATGGTACCCGCGATTGCTCATAGACGTAGTAACCCAAACTTTGGATCTCTAAATATTGTCGAAACTTAGTTTATGTTCACATTTGGGCCCTACCTGTCCAATCCCTGTGGTACCACCCACACAAATGTTCAACATTTTTGTGTGGTTAAGGGTCTGTTCGAGGATCCTTTGGACATTTTTACCGAAGGCCAGTAGGAAGCCCTGTTTACTGCGATATTATGTTTTCGTAGTTTAGTGTGATAAAAAAAGCTCTATCTCTTGATATCCCCGCAAATTTTTGAGCTTTAATTCTATCCTACTTTTGTCGGTTCATACGCCCAAAATTTTGAAAACCCCCCTAAGTACATAAGTTTTTTTTTTGGGAAAAAGGTATTTAGTCCACACAGGCTGAGGGTATATCTCTATCGGCAAAGCCGACTGCTACTTTTTTACTTGTTTCTGAAGCAATTTGCATTCACTGCCTCAATTCTTGAGAAAATAATCCGAAAGTTGTTAAACACCCCTATTTCACCATATGCAGTAGCTGATGAACACGATAACTCTCGAACTGATCAACCGATTTGGTCCAAATTTTGGCTTTCGTCATATTTTGTCCAAACTTAGTTCCAGTTGGAAGATGAGCAATACCGGTCCACAACTTGCGGTACTTCTCCCCAAAATTTAAAATTGTCACTAAAATGGTATGCACGCCATCTCTTGAACGGGGCAACCAATTTGGTCCAAACTTTGTGTCTCCTAATATTTTGTCCAAATTTAACTTCACTTTTAAAATGGCCCAAATTCGCTCCCTCCTTAGGGTACCTCCCCCACAAAAGTTCAACATTTGTGCCTAAGTGCAGTTTAGGGTCTGTTCGAAGGTCGTTTGGAAATGTATACCGATGCTGTTCGTCGTGGTCCTGTTTACAGCGATATTATGTTTTCCGTGGAAAAGTCCATGTTTCCTGGTATACTGGTAAAAATTAAACGATGACTCGTTGAAATGACTAGTGGGCGCGATATGTATTGAAAATATAAGGCTCCTAAAAAGGTCCACTTCCATAATGGACTATGTCGGTCCATTCCTTCAAGTACCTCCTCCGCAACACTGTTGAACTTTAATCTTAATCCACATTTTTGTCGGCAAGTTCAAATGTCCAAAGAGGGCCACAAAATTCTAAAAAGACAGTAAATAAAATCGATCTGTCCGTAGATGAACGTTTCAATTCTCATAGGGTATAACTCTGTCGGCAAAGCCGACTGATATTTTTTTACTTGTTTTCAAATAAGTTCAACCACTTTGCACAGTCATTTTTTTTATTTACTTATTAATAAATATATATCCAACAATTATTTAACAAAGCCTGTTTTTATCTTTCTTCTAGGCCATTTGTATCAGCTTTCCTTAAATCATCAGAGTAAGTAAAAAATCTACAAAATATATTGTCTAGAGACTCCACTGTCTGTCTTCCACATTATTTGTATTTGCTTTTCGAATTGTTTGCCTTTTTTCAATTTTTTCTCCATAACATTAACACTTTCTGATTACATTTGAGATATGCAATTTATTTGAATAATTTCTCAATAGCTTTTTTGCCTCAAAAATTTCATAGTATTTTAACGATATCCATTCCTCTCATTTTTTTTGTTATCCTTGCAAGGGTTGTCTGTGGTATTTCAATAAGGGGGAGCACTTTCCTTAGCTGTATCTTATAGAAATAGCAATTTTTCTTGTAGCAATTCAAAAACATTTACATTCAATTTATTTACTGTCCTTTCAAACGATTTTAGAAGGAATATCCTTTCGTTTCGATAAAGAAAATATTTTATGGTCAGTGACAAACTGTCGAGTGCTTTTAACGACATTTCATTTGCTTGAAGTGTAAACGATGTCTGTCTATGGCCTTGCTGGACAAAGGGGACATTCTTGGGCAAAACAACAAATTCAACATTTATGAATATATGACCAACGATGGGTGACATACAAGTCCTTGAGTTATTTCATGTATCTTGGTGGGGACATTTGTTATTGTTGTTGGTTATGGTTTCTTTATTGACTCCAAGTGCTTTGAGTTTGTGTGGGTATACATGTGCTTATGATTATTGGTACAAGTTATGATGTGTCATAGATTACGTTTTGGTATTTCAAAAAACTGTCACTATGTTGGCCTCTTGGAATGTGGGTGACACTAAATAACACTATCATGCACACACACTCATCCTCACTTCTTATCCTTCATACTTATTTATTTCGTTACAAAAGTCAAAAGTCCTTGTACTGTTTTTTTTTGCAATTTTTGGGTACAATTTCGGTTAACACGCTACCCAACATTCCTACAATAATGCTGTTGGTGGTCTTAACACGATGAAGTGACACGTGCTGGTATTTTAAGGACCTCATATTTTCTGTAATTTTTGTCGTTTTTATTTGTTTTATTAGTGACGCATGTGTGACGTATATTGGGGGCATTTATATTGAATAAAGTTATATTTTTTATGGTCATTATCTGTGTGTGTGTTCTTTTGAATGTTCTTTCATTCCAATGCTGCTGACACATGCCGTATGTACCATAAAGTGGTACATACATACATTGTTGTTGGCTGACTGGACTGCTGGGGTAAATGCGATTATCTTTGACTAATGGTGTTCCCTTTAATTTGATTGTGTTAAACACTTTGTGAAATATGTGCAAATATTTTAATGGGACACTTATGGGAAAATGTTATATGTTTAATTGTTATAATCAACACACACATTGTGTGATGGGTTTAAGAAATTCCTTATTGGATAAAAAAACTACATCAAAATGTATGTGTCATAGACCATAGGAAGTGAATCGATACAAATTTCTAAATCTACAAAAATGTCAGGATTTTTTCTGAAGCAATGCCTTGACATAGAAGCGAGCTATTGCCGCGCTGGTAATACCTGAAAGCATTCATGTTTACCAATGTGTCAGAGGGATCAGAGCCTTTCCGTACAGTTTAGTATCTAGAGAAGACTTTGACCTAGGGAGACGACAATTCTACCAACAGTAACAATCATCATTCTGACTCAAACTTACGATCTGCAGTTGAAAGGTGATTTATTTAAAAATTACGCCGAACATTTATTATTGTCCCAGCAAAATTTGAAGGAAGGGGTTCCATGCGATGACGTGATTTCATGGCATCTTTTACATTGGTTCAAAAGAAGTCGTGAAAGATCCGATCTTTTCATCAGCATTTGAACCCATTCCATCGATCCAATAAATATGAATTTTGTGTTTTATTTATGCAATTTTTGTAAATATATAAGATTAATTATTTACAATAGGTTTGATGTTGTCGGAGACTCGAAATCACAACCAACGTTGTTGAAACTCTCGTCATAATTATAATGTCATTGCAAAGGGTTGGTGAAAAGGACATACCAAAGCATTGGTAAAAATGGCATGTCAAAGCATTGGTGTAATGAACATGCTTTGGATCCGAAAATGAGTAGAATCTTTTGGGGTCCACGCTCATATAAAATTCATCGATGAAGATGCTAAAAAGATGACATGCCAGCTCACTTTCACCCATGATTGAATGGCCATGATGAAATGGCCATGATGAAATGGCATCGAACACGTGTTAGTGTTCAGAACCAAACTCACAACTTTCAAAGGCTACGCTAAGCGTTTGTCATGAAAGCCATACAAAGATTTGAACAAAAAATTCAACTTTGTAAAAAACAAATTGCATTTGAAAGAGGAAAAAAGTTAGATGAAGGCGAAGCCGCCCCCCAATCGATGTGTCTGAGGAGCCTTCCTAAACCAAAGGCGAAACATGTCATGTCACACAGAGGTGGTTGTGTGGGTTCGTATCGTCGACTTTCCTTTTTCAAAAAGCATCTTGGTCAGTAAGCTCGTCTCTAACGAGAAATTAATTAAAGATTTTTTTTGTTTCTTGATATTTCTCATCTATGAGCATTGTAGTTTCAGAATCTGCAAAAACTTCCCCGGTGTAAGCACCTTCCATTTAAAATTAGTTAAGGCGCACCGTGCTGCTTGATAGGCTTGCTGATCTAGAGGTTTTCTCTTTTTAGATCATGAAGATACCTCCCGAGATGCCTGGGTTGGAGTCCTATGCACCGTATGATGATTAGCTTGGCTCTCACGGTAACACCCGATCAAGTACTGCAACGAGAGCATGTCACTGTGTGCTGTACACTGAATACATAGCGTTGCTATTATATTTGTGGATCACACTGGCTCCGCATAGCTTACCACAGACCGATATGTCGTGTTATACATTTCTTTATCTTCATAGCAAAATCCACCGGCTAGAGATTGAGGTCCATTTTCCCACATAACAGCTGGTCGCAAATAGATATGGAACGCACGGACGTCTTGAATGTGCTGTTGTTACTCCTAGGATATTGAGGTAGTTAGTGGTCGGATTTCTTCTACCGTAGACCATGACATTAAGCTCAGTGCCCACCTCTGCCATCCATGTGGTGAACAGAGTAGCCATATATTTGGTGCCGTAACGATTTTGGGGGCAATGTCCGACCCCCCCCTTAGCGGACATAAGTCCCAATGAGTAACGTCCGTTTTTAAAATGTAAATGATTTTTATTAGGGTATCTTATTATATAAAAGAGCTTAGTGATAAGTGAGTGAGTGACTGACTGACTGACAGATCTGACTGCCCAGACGAAACGGAAAGCTTGAAATTTTGAGTGTGGGTTGCTGTTGGTGTGTAGGGGTGAGATAAGGCTGAGTTTTTGGAAACTCGAACTGGAAGGATACTAAAAGATACTAAGTATGGTACCCTTTGTATTAGCCAAACGGGAAGAGCTAGAATTCTGAAATTTGGAATGAGGGTCATTAATTGTGAGTTAGAAAGATGTACCAAAGGCTTTTTGGAAATTCGAACTACAAGTGTACGAAAAGTTCTAAAAGTTACTAAATTTTGTATCAATTGTGTAATTTTAACGGATATAGCTAGAATCTTGATGTTTGGTATAGAAATCAAAGTTGGAAAGTTGTATTGATATTATAAAATGGTTTTTGAAATTCGTACTTATGTATACGCAAAGTACTAAATTTGGTACAAGTTGAATTTGGGTGAACGGATAGAGCTGGAAACCTGAAATTTGGAATAAAGATTACTGTTGTATTGTAGGATTCCGATATGGAGGTAGCTTTGGACAGTCGTAATCTGGTACAATTTGGATTTGAGCGAACGGGTAAAGCTGAAATCCTGAAATTTGGAATTAAAATTACTGTTGGACTGTAGGATTAAGGAAAATTCGTATTTATGAGCACAAAACGTACTGAATTGTACTAAATTTGGTACAATTTGGATTTGGTTGGACAGATAAAGCTGGAACCCTGAAATATGGAACTACGATTACTGTTGGAGTGTAGGATTGACGAAATTTTTGGAAATTGGTACCTATGGTACGAAAAGTACTAAATTTGGTACATTTTGGATTTGGGTGAACAGATAGTGCTGCAATCCTGGAATTAGGAATTAAGATTACTGTTGGAGTGTAGGATTGAGCATGTTTTGGAAATTCGTACTTATGGGTACAAAAAGTACAAAATTTCGTACAATTTGGATTTGGGTGAACGGATATCGCTGGAATCCTGAAATAAAATTATGAATTGAAATTATGATTACTGTTGGCCTGTAGGAATGAAGAAGTTTAAAACTTCGTACTTATGGGTACGAGGAGTACTAAATTTGGTAAAATTTGATTTGGGTGAACGAATAGAGCTGCAATTCTGAAATTGGGAAATATTATTGGAGTTAGAGTGAGTATTGGTTTGTAACGTTGGTACATGGACGTGTTTTAAGAAATACTTCCCCCAAGTTTACGAAAGGAACAGATCTGTAATTCTAAAATGTTTTCTTAGAGTAATTTCTGGTATTTGGAGTTAAGATATGGAGATGGTTTTTGAAAAGCATACTATGAAAAACACTAAATGGTACAGAATTTGATAAAATTTGTTATTGTGTAAGGGTAAGCAGGATTTTTTGAAGTTTTAGGAGGAGTTTTCGGAAATTCATTCTTGTGTATTTATATGTATTTTACTATTATTGAATTTGAAAAAACTGACAGAGCTAGAAATGAGATTCGCGGTTGTTATAAATGGTTGATATAAGAAGGTAATTTTTTAAAGTTATGCCCAGGTGTATGAAAAGTACTAAATTTGGGATATATAAGTACTAAATTTGGATAATATACGGAGTTTTTTTTTTGACCGGGACCTTCATCAACACCCAAAATTTAGTGACGATCCGATTAAAATTGCGACGTGTAGCGTGATTACAAGATTTAGATGGACAGACGACAGACGGACGGACACACATAGCCAGATGGACTCAGCTCGCGGAGACATTCTTTTTGGAATGTATATGTATAGATCTACGACCATTATTTCGAACAAGATTGTTGTTGTTTTCACTAATGTTGTTGTTAGATGCATATCCTAAGGTGTCCCCTTCTATAAAAAAGAAAAAAAAATATATTCACATTATTATAAATATTTGATTTTGGCAGCTTTAACCAAAAACTATCCAAAAAGAGGCGAACAAATAATAGCACCACTTACATATTCTATAGAAAATATTTTACTTTTGAGACATTTTCTTGCATTTAAACACTTGTTTGACTTATTTGAACATTGATGTCAATTTTTTGACATTCTACCTTCAAACAAATACAATGTTTTAAATTACAATAGACCGTAAAAGGTCATACAGTGCAGAGAAGCCCAAAATAATGAACAACACCCGTGTAGATAGCAAAGTTTTACAGATAAGTTGGCAGATTTGTTTGAAAATCGATGAAAATGATTCATCACGCTATTAACTGTAAAGAAAATGCGGAAAGTAGTGGAATTAATTGATCCCCGACACAACATCAGGTCAAAATGTTCATCTGAAATGCAAAAAGGTACGATTTCAAAGGTCCTAGTAGCCTATAAAAGGACCATATTGTATCGGGGCCACCGTGGTGCAATGGTTAGCACGTCCGCCTTGCACTCAGAAGGTCTGCGGTTCGAATCCCAGGCCAAGCATCATCAAATTTTCAACGGTGGCAAAATTCCCCCTCAGTAATGCTGGCGACATTTCCTGAGTATTTAAGCCATGAAAAACTTCTCTACAAGTGGTGTCGTAAGACACGCCGTTCGGACTCGGCAATAAGAAGTAGGTCCCATATCATTGAGCCAATATGAATCGGCGTGCACTCATTGATATGAGAGAAGTCTCCCTTGTCCCATCTGGGATGTTTGTGGAACAATTATATATATATTGTATCGGAAACAGTACAGAAACTTCGCAAATATCTCAGATAAGATCATTTAAAAGCACACAGTTCCAGGAAACGTCATAAATTTAACGGATTACAGGTCTTGCATTTGCAAGACCAACTGTGGGGCAATATTTCATGTAGTTGTGGTTCTAAATATTTATGTTTGGAGGAAAATAATTTCATTTCTCAGTTACATGCTCTAAAAAACTCTGAATAGAACCAAAAATATACTTTTTGCTGTATATTTTTGTGATTATGAAAGGACTGTTTAACCGTAATACTATAGAGCTGATTTTGTCGTTAGAGACTAAGCTCTATACATGGCAACAAAACCGTGAAGAAGTAACTTATTGTAGTTGGAATCCTAGAAAATATGACTCTATTTCATTTAGAAAATAAAATGGCACTAGTTTGGTACTTCCAAAATGATATGAACAGTAATAAACTGGGTTATAATCTGGAAGAAAGTCAAAGGAATTGTCTTATAGAAGTTCTGAAGCCATATTAAAGGGTTGTGCGTAGTCCCTAGTCTATGACAAATCGACAAAGTGTTAGCTAAGGTCAATAAAACAACTACAGCATCAAAACCAAAGGCCAGAAAAACATTTTGGATAGTTATTTAGAGGTCCTTTAAGAATAATCCTGAGAAAAATACCAGAATCCGCTTGTTAGATACCAAGCCTAACCCGATGCGTTACTATGGAATTCAACCGAACAATAAATGAGTATGCACTTGTTTCTCTTGATGTGCTACTATTCTTGAGCAATAAAGTGTGAACTTTTGTCCAATTTCTATAAGTTTAAGAACATTTTTAATGGTGGTGCTATTATTTTTTTCGCTTACATTTTGGGGATTTTTGTAAAAATTGGTTTATTTTTTTGAAAGTGTCGAAAATAATTGTCTTTTTTGTTACTTTTAAATTCCTTAGAGTCTATTATTTCTAAAAACGCATGAAGCGGTTAGCAACATTTGCACATGTAAATAAGAATGCATCCAAACCAGTTTTGTAGGAGGTGGTGCTATTATTTTATTTATATATATATATATATATATATATATATATATATATATATATATATATATATATAATAATTTACCCAACGTACAAATAAATAAAGTAAAATGTTGCTTTTCAAAATAGTCAGGCTTAATCCCACAGTCGTTGTCTTAGTATTTTATAAAAACAACTTTAAGTTATTAGTGCGAAAAATTGGCGATGTTTACCAAGGGGTAAATCAGTTAAGACTATAGTTTCGGAGCTCCACATATCCTAATCAGTTGCCTTGTTTCTTGTTTTTCAGCAAGAAACGTTTCATACCCAAGTACCAATTGTTCGCTCAAATAGATACGTGTCCAAAGAAACACTCTGATTGAGAATTTTTTTGGCACTAACTAAACTTGAACAACTTCACTTGCAAACCAAACCAAATTCTTCCCAAGGTTATGCGTTCGTTGAGTCTCAACGCAGCAGTGGGAAGAATTTGATTGCATGTATCTGAATAATAAATTTTTTTTTCGTTTAATTAAATCGTTTCTGTAATAAATATCAGTTTTATTATGAAATACAGTGATGTGCGAAATAATAGAGCCACTGAAGTTACAACGCATTAAACGTTTCTAAATCACTTCTGAAAAGTGTTTAATGGCGCAAATTGCATTTTTATAGAGGAACATTATCCCATAAATAAAATTCAGTCAACATTTGTCCAATTTGGGGGTTGACCTTGTATTAGGCAGTGCAGAGCCTGTAAAGGGCTGTGCGAAATAATAGGGCCACTTTAGGTAAATAAGACAATTTCTTAAGGAAATTTAAACTTGACCGTCAAAATCATAGGGAAAACTTTAGTTTTCCTTCCTAACATTATTTTCCTGAATGAACCTGCACTAAAAATTAAAATTGTAATTCCCCTTCTAGAGTTAATGGGGCTGAAAACCCATATGGACCCAGAATCAAAGATAATGCCCATAAGGACCTCCAATATATTGCAAATTGCAATAATATTTGTGATTGTGAAGAAAATGTGCTAAACTACTATCAAAAATAAGAAAACATTAAAAACCCGTCGAAAAAAGTTAATATTTTTATGATTTTAGATAAAAAATGGGAGGTCCTGTAAGGAATATTACCCTTTGTAGCTCCTCCGCTCCAATAAACGAGCAAATAATGGATTGCTATTAACTCTAACAGATCTAAGATGTTATTTAAAAACAGCCTAAAACAATTTATGGGTACAGAAATCCCGAATCCTTAACATAAAGACAGAATATGTTTACACGTGATCGTAGATGAACGCGTGGGTTGGCCTATGGCTGACATTTTCCTTGACAGGTGGTACAACATTTATTTAACTCGAACGGACAGCTTCGGATATCATTTTCATTCACCACTGGTAGCCTGGGCATTTAATAAAGCTAACCTCGATGTTTTATGAGACCTGAAATACTCAGCAATAAAGGAGGTAGCCAGAGATGGGTATTCTTCGAGAACTGTTATCAACATACTCTGTCTTTATGTTTAAGATTCGTGATTTCTGTACCCATAAATTGTTTATGTCTGTTTTTAAATCACACCTAAGATCTGTTAGAGTTGATAATAATCCATTATTTACTCGTTTATTGGAGCAGAGGAGCTACAAAGTGTAATATTCCGTACAGGACCTCCCATATTTTTGCTCTAAAATCATACAAATATTAACTTTTTTCGATCGGTTCTTTATGTTTTCTTGTTTTTGAAAGTAGTTTAGCACATTTTCTTCACAAACACAAATATTAATGATATTTGCAATATATTGGAGGTCTTTATGGGGCATTATCTTTGATTCTGGGCCCATATGGGTTTTCAGCCCCATTAACTCTAGAAGGGGAATAATAATTTTAATTTTTGGTACAAATTCATTCAGGAAAATAATGTTAGGAAGGAAAACTAAAATTTTCCCTATGATTTTGACGGTCAAGTTTAAATTTCCTTAAGAAATTGTCTTATTTACCTAAAGTGGCTCTATTATTTCGCACACCTCTTTACAGGCTCTACCCTGCCTAATACAAGGTCAACCCCCAAATTGGACAAATGTTGACTGCATTTTATTTATGGGATAATGTTCCACTATAAAAATGCAATTTGGGCCATAAAACACTTTTCAGAAGTGATTTAGAAACGGTTAATGTGTTGTAACTTCAGTGGCTCTATTATTTCGCACATCACTGTATGTGTAGTCTTATTATGTCTGTTCTTTCCCACTTTGGATATGTCGGCGCTTCCCATCATATTCTTCTTCTCTGTTCCCTTTAATTTGTATCTTAATTTGAACTTCTAAACAATTAATTGATTTAAACATAGATGTATTTGTTTTGATGACTATCATCACTATTGTTGTTTGCTGACCACCATATGGTGGCAAGAAAATATACATAGTTGCCGAAAAAAGCCAATAACAAACAACAATCGAACTCTTCACTATAACATCCTGACAATTGAAGTATAGTGGATTGAAGTATAGTGGATATTCCACACCGTTTATGTGTGTGTGATGACAACAAATAATGAAAAGAAGAATTTTATTTTGTTTTAATTTATTTTAATTTCAATGATTCCCTCTTAACATTCATTCTTTCTTTTCAATAATGAATTGTCTTTTTTATCAATGCGCATTGTTTCTTCGATTGTTGAGTTGAGTGTCTCTTCATTTGTTGTTGCTCTCACATATTCCTCCCCCCACCAATAAATAATCCTTTTTTGTTTTGTTTTTTAAGTAATTCCTTTTGCACTATACGTGGATAGTTTCGATGTTCATTCAAACAATTCTCCATTTTTATATAAATGTATGTTGTTGTGTGTGTATCTTTGAGTATATGTATATAAATTCAAACAATGGCTACAAAATGCCAGAAACATCATCATTCACCAGGCCATCCATCCATGTTCATGTTGCAGCAGCAGCAATCGCAACGAAAACAGTAACAACAAAACCATGCAGAACAAGAAAAGGATCCCTGAACAGAACAACAGCAGAACAGACGAAAGAAGAAAGACAATGACAAATAAATAAAAATTTAATCAAAATGTAGTTATAGTATAACGTTGTTGTTGCTGTTGTTGTTGAGTTCCTTTATATCGTATTGTCGTATTGTATGACAGGGTTGTTATTCACTACTTGCATTGTCCTTGTTGTTGTTGATGTTATTTATATACTCACGAATGTATATGTACAATGATGATGATTATAGTTCAACTCTTCTCTGAAGGGGTTGTGTGCGCATTTTTTAACAGCAGTTGGCTGTATGCCTCACATGACTGGCAGTTGTGCTTCAAAGCAGCAATTGTTTCTGTATGTCAATCAAGGACTTGCTGTGGCACACAATCCTTGTATAAATTTAAATATAAATGTATGGGTGTGTGAGTAGTTTGTTTTTACTTCGACTAACTTATAGCAATGGTGTAAGTTTGCTATCTACACACTTACAAGACACAAAGCGGATACGGATGAGTTACTTGTGCAGATATTTACACAATGTATGTATTTAAAATACACTCTCAAATATATTGGAGTTGTACGAGGGCGGTTCGGAAACTTCTTAGCCTATCAATGAAAGAAAATAATTAGTTTTTCAAAAATATTTTTATTTTTCAATATAATCTCCTGTAGGCCTATTCTGTAACTTTTATCGATTGAAAAGTCGTTAAAATTTCTTTTGTTTTTGTAACAACTACAAAACAAACAAATGAAATTGTTGTAAAATAAACAATGAGTAAAGTTGTTAAAAAGTTACAGAATAGGTACCCAGAATCTTCAATACACTTAGTCCAACGCATTTCTAGCAATTCTATCCCTTGATTAAAATAGTTTTTCTCAAGGTCTTCAAAATAGCGGTTTACAACTGTAATTGCATCTTCATTTGAGGTAAAACGCTTGCCAGCAAGGATTTTTTTAGATTTGGGAACAAGTAAAAGTCACTGGGAGCTAAATCAGGAGAATAAGGTGAGTGTTCAAGCAACTCGTACTTTAATTTGCTGATTTTAGCCATTGTTAAAACACTCTTGTGCGCTGGTACGTTGTCTTGATGAAAAATTATTTTTTTGTGTTGTAAGCCAGGACGTTTTTCTCGAATTTGTACATTTAATTGATCCAAAAGGATGCAATAGTACTCCTAAGTTATTGTTTTACCCTTTTGCAGATAGTCAATCAGTAAAATACCTTTGAAGTCCCAAAAAACCGTTGCCATAACCTTACCAGCCGATTGAATTGTTTTTGCTTTCTTTGGGCACTTCCTCCAGCTTCAGTCCATTGTTTGGATTGTTCTTTTGTCTCTAGAGTATAGTGGTGGATCCATGTCTCATCAACAGTTATGGAACGACGCTTAAAATCCATTTTATTTCGCTTAAAACGATCCAAACAAGCTTGAGAAATGTTCATTCTTAAGCGTTTTTGATCGACTGTTAACAAATGCGGCACCCATCTTGCATCATCTGTAGTTCTTCAGGCAAAATTAAATGGACTCCATCATTTGAGATGCCCATGATATTAGCAATTTCACGCACTTTTATTCGTCGATCATTTAATACCATATCATGCACTTTGGCTACAATTTCTGTTGTTGTTGCTGTTTTTGGACGTCCACTACGTGGTTCATCTTCAATGCTTGTACGACCACGTTTAAATTCAGCAACCCAATTTTCTACTGTTGCATATGAAGGAGCACTTTCACCTAACACATTCACCATATCATTACGAATTTTTTGTCCCGATAAACCTTTTTTATACCCTCAGCCTTTTGGCTAAGAAGGGTATATCAGGAAAAATGTCTAAAATTGTCTTTTCCATTTCAAAAAAATCAAAAAAAATTTTTGATACTACATCAATTATTTTTGGTACATAGATTAAGAAAAAAATCAGCATTCCGAATCTATTTTCGTTACTAACTTTGCTCGTTGCGCGCAAAAGATATGACCGTTTTAATTATGATAATTAGAAAAAATTCTAAAAAAATCGCGGCTTAATATAGTTAGCTGTTATATCCTATTATCGCTAACTGAATTCGTAACCTTTGCGATGATGCAAAAAATAATCGCGAAGTCTCAATGGATTCGCGAAAAATCAAATTTGTTAAATAATTTCACGTATTTAGAAACATATTTTTGAAACAATAGCGCTCATAGTTACGAAAAATATATAAAAAAAATTATAACAGCATCCAGACATTTTGAGGAATAAAATGAAACCTAAGTTGTGAAGGTTGGAGCTATAGTATTCATGTTATTTGCAAAAATACGAAGAAAATATTACGAAAAAATTAAAATCATATTATTCTAATTTTATTTTTTTATGGTTTTATAGGAAAAGTTGGAGAAAAAATGTTTGAGTTCTTCGGCATTTTCGTCAAAATTTCACGCAATAATAATGATATTCCGTTGTAACAAATTTTTCGCTTAAAGTTTTCCTATTGGATAATATTATTAGAACCTTATATTAAATCACAAGGAATTCCAATTGTGGCATAACGTTAAAATAATGTTATATTGAATATTACAACATTTGAGACGCATATAAACCGCGAAATTATGAAAATGACATGATGCGCATCCGATTTTCCAACACAGCGAATCAATCCCTTTTATTTGATGTACAGTTTGTCAAATTCTATTTGGCGGCCACGATGTAGCATCTGCTGCATTTAAGGGTGCAAAATACAGTAAAATGGTCATAATTTCCGCGAAGTTCATTTACATTTTATGCGCATCCGATTTCAATAATCACCATTAAAAATATATCCTTCTATGCCGCTTCAATGCGATCCATCAAGAACCGTGGATGTAGCATTGCACTCAATTTTTAGAAAAAATCTATTATATCTCTGGATTTACGGGAGTTTTTAAATATCTGTTTTCGCGCAGTTTAAACACGCGTATCGATCTATTTATTTAAGTAGAACTGACACATCCAAAACGCGTTTTAATATGCGATATTTTCAAAATAATTTTTTGCAAATTTTCGAAATTTGAGGGGTATCATATCCGCCGATCTAGTGGGTGGATTTTTACGCGTCGTGGCTTGTTAGATTCAGAACGTAAAAAAACTAAATTTACGCGGGTTTCAACGGAAATCGAATGACGTTTGTAAATTTTAAACCAAAAAAATAGGTTTTTGAGAAAAGTTTACGCACAAAAATTTCGTGTTTATGCGCAGATTACTGTGATCCTGTGAAGGCTACACACTCATGTTATACATTAAAAAATGCGAAAACGCGAGTACTACAATCCAATAATAAGCTTTTAGGGAAATCCAGCTGCGCGTCCCGATTAGAGCAAAAATTCAAAAAACCCCATTTTTCAGGTTTCAAAATGTCAGCATCCGTTTGAGGTAGATACACTGGATATATTAAAAAATCATACATTAGGAACTTCAACTCTGAAGTGTGCTCTTTAACTTTTCCTTTGAGCATTAAGCTCTACATTGTGCTGTAAAACCACTAATTGGAAAATAACATTATGAAACTCGTTTATTTCAACGATTTTTTCCGATTTTTTTACATTAGTACGACCACAGCTTCCGCTCAAATTATTATTTTAAGAAACCCCTCGGTGAATCGGGCTAAAACAGTTAATTTTGCCGAAATGTGGTCAAAAGTTATGGTATAGTTAAACTGATCGCGAGTTACAATACCCCATACCTCAGTTTCAACATAAGTTAATTTTCTACAAAAAGCTTGATATACACTTTGATACGATGAATATGTGCCTCATCGAAATAATGGTTTTAGACCCCAAGTATGTTTGGACGAAATGTGTTTCAGACAATTTGGAGTCGATCTAGCCATGTCCGTCCGTCTGTCTGTCTGTCCTGACGGCTGGAGCGCACGATAACTCTCGAACGGATGAACCGATTCGGTTCAAATTTTGGCTTTCGTAATATTTTGCCCAAACTTAGTTTAAGTTCGAAGATGAGCTACATCGGTCCACTCCTTCCGGTACCTCCCCCACAAAAGTTCGAAAATGTTCGGAAAATTTGTGCGCACGATAACTCTTGAAGGGAGTGACCGATTTGATCCATACTTTGCACAGCGTGAAATTTCTACTAAACTTAGATGAGGTTCCAAAATGGACTCAATCGGTCCACTCCTTCGAGTACCTCCCACACAAAATTTCAGAAAAGTTCAGTTTAGGGCCATTTCTCGTATCGCTTTGATTTTTGTTTTAGGAACTTGTATTCACTGCCCTCCATACGACGGTACAAGTTTCATCAGGGGCAAGTCCATACTTCCTGAGAAAATAGCATGAAAGTAGCAAAAACCCCCTATGACACCGTGTGAGGTGGTTGGAGCGCAAGATAACTCTCGAACGGATCTGCCGATTCGGTCCAAAATATGGCCTTAGTAATATTTTGTCCAAACATAGTTTAAGTTTGAAGATAAGCCAGATCGGTCCACTCCTGCAGGTAGCTCCCCCACAAAAGTTCAAAAATGTTCGGAAAATTTGTTCGTACGGTAACTCTTGAAGGGGGTGGCCGAATTGGTCTACACTTTACACATCTTAATATATTTACCAGATATAGATCAGGTTCAAATATGGACTATATTTGTCCACTACATCCGGTAACTCCCACACAAAATTTCGGATAAGTTCACTTTAAGACCTACTACCGAATCACTCTGATTTTTGTTGAATCAATTTGCTTTCGCTGCCTCAATTACGGTGGTAAAAGTTTTTTTAGGGGCAAGTCCATACTTCTTGAGCAAACAGCCCGAAGAGTGTAAAAACCCCCTATTGCATCATATGTTGTGCCTGGAGATCCACTTCCATAACGGTCAATGTGTTTCCATTCCTTTTAGTATCTCCTCCGCAAAACTTTTGATCTTTAATCCTAATCAACGCTTTTGTCGGTTCAAACGCCCAACATTTTTAAAACCCCCTAAATACAGACGTATTTTGGGAAAAATTTGTTTCAATATACACAAGCTGAGGGTATATCTCTGTCGGCAAAGCCGACTGATACTTTTTTACTTGTTATGTAAATATTTAATGACAGCACGCATTTCTAATTTTTCCATTGTAAAAAAATTGCGGATGCGTCTTTTTTGGACACCTGTTTCTATATGAAGGAGTTGCCAGATCGAAACAAAATTTAACATGTGTTCATAACAGAGATGGAAGTTTCCAAAACACTTAACTTTTTTCTGTTTATACCGCGCTTTTTTTGCTAGGCTAAGAAGTTTCCGAACTGCCCTCGTATTGCACTTTATGTGATTTATTGTTGTGTTTATTACTGTTGCTAGCATTTAAATCGTTCTTGCAACTAAAAAGGATTTTAACAAGTAAAAAAGTATCAGTCGGCTTTGCCGACAGAGATATACCCTTGTAACAATTGCATTTTAACGGCCTATACATAATAAACTACATGCTTTCGTACCACCCTGTATCACCCTGTTGCTGTTACCCACTAATATGAGGTAAATCTATTACAATTGATATTCAACCCAAAAACAACAATGTAATGATATGCAAATGAGATCTCAATTGTGATGTTGTTGTACTCCCGCTATGGAAAAAACCAGAACTTATGACTAGACAAACGCACAAGCCAAATTTCTTTTTCTTCCAACATTCGACCTGCAAAGAAGTTCTAATTAGTACAGACAACAATTCAATTCATAGTAGTCTGTTCAAAATTGTCTTTTTAATTATTTTTAAAGTGCAGTCAAAATTCACATGTATTAAGATTTGCTTAAATACAATAAAATAAACTTTAAGATTTGCGGTAATAAATTACACCAGCTTTAAAATTTGCTTAAATAAAAATAGAAAAATCCACATAAAATCTCAAGGTAATTTAATTAGTGTGTGTTAAAAAAAAATACAGTGTTCATTAAGGTGTTTAAATTTTATAGGAAATATTCTGGAATTATTACATACATCTGACATAATCCAATAAATTAGTGAAGTGAATCATTGATAGTTAAATATTGGCATACACTCTACCCCGGTAAATTTCCTTGCTAAACGACATTGTTGAAGAGAAGTCGTCAGAACACGTGAGGAAGCCGGGGCAACTGAAAACGTGTATAGCCTCCAATACCTTTCGTGCATCATATTGCCTAAGAAACTACAATACGCCGAAACTAGTCTTAAAGCTGCTTCAAACTGACGATCTTTTTATGGAAAATTCCCAAAGGCAAACCGCCACTATTTGCAAATTAGCACCACAAGAGCCTACAACAGCAAGTATTTCCATAACCTCCCCAGGATCTAAATATTTGGTACAGAAATTCCATAAGCCAAAGGTTTTGGGACTGCTGTTTATTTCATTGCCAAGACACTAAAAGGAAAAAAAATACACAAAGTCACTGATATTGCACATGTTTAGAGTTTGAAAATCATGGCAAAATTGCCCAATAAGGAGAAAAAGTCAGCCATTTTTATATTCAATTAAGTATAACCTCAACCCATAAATTATCTATTTAAAAGTATATGCATTCTAATGATTAAGCTATATTAATATATACATTTCTTTAATTTAAGGTATAATTCCATATGTTAATACACATTTTCTAAGATTCACCCTAATATTCATAAATCGCAACAATAATCTCGAACAAACATACATACATTTAATAGCTAAGCGAAAAAAAATTTTGGATATACCTAAGCGTTAACAGTGATCATAAAAATCATATTGAGTGTTTGATCGAACATCATTAGTATGATCACATATCAATAACTGCAAGCGCATTATCATCGACCCTTCATTACGAACATCATCATCATCACATTGCAATTCATTGGAGGCCTTCAACGTTTTTGCTGTTTGGTGAGTACGCATAAGCATTATGTAATTATTGTTTAATCTCTTGCATATCACGATGTTTTGTTTTTGTTGATTGGGGCTTGCAATTATTATTTTAATCTCCACTATTTGTTATTGTTTTATGGATATCTCATTTGAATAATAAGGGTTACCAATGAGTGTATTCTATTGTTGATATTTGTTGCAATTTATGAAATTTAGAATATTGTTAAGCATAAAATTTGCTATCCAAACTCATGAAATTATTCACGCATAAACATAAAAGCATACTTTAAATGATATTTGTTCGATTTTGAAATTAATAGTGAATAGAAATAGAAATTTCTATCCAATAATGTTACAAATATGATTAAATCAGGAAATTATTAGTCAGGATTTTAATAAGTAGAATAAATACATTTTCTCTCCTGTATGGATATTTACAAAATTATTTGAATAAATAACCTTCAAAATGAAAAATTGGTAAATAAACAAGATTGTGTTTTCATACGAATGATGTGGTAGAGTTAAGCTAGGTTGAAGTCAAGCTATGGGGTTCTATTAAATACTTCTAGCGCTATTAGGACCATGGAAAGGGTGGGTCAAGATGCGCAATCTCTCGAAAACATCAGAGAGATAAAAATATGTTAAAGAGTTGAATGCTTTCCGTTGTTTTGGGGTAACTCAATAGTTTATTTTTTTTTGTTTTGTTCCTGTAGTAATATATTTTACTGCTATTAACTAGTACACTTTTTCAATAAAAAGGGAGTCTAAAATATTTTTTGTAATAAATCTAGTTCTGCGGAGAAGGACGAGAACCCCCCACCGGCTGAAGCTTAGCTTTACAAAGGCTCCCGTAGTCCTCTCTCACAAAGAACATTAGGTAACAACATCTTACCAACAGCAATATTAATGTCTGTCCAGATGGTACATTACAAAATGGCGCCCATAACGTGGGGCCCGAGAAGTTCAATTTTATTGTGCTTTTGCGGCCTGTTTGCTTTTAGATACTTTTTAAAGCTCAAGTAGATAAACAGTTTCCGAAATTTGAAGTTAGGCTTTATATTAGGGAATACTTAGGAGAGGTTATCAGGATTTTCAATTACTTGAGGTCAAAAGGTTCGAGTATATTGACCGACTACTGTCTTCTAAGCTTTTCTTTGGTTTTAGAATAATATTCATTTTTCAAACCTATTTATCTAAATTGTTGGTGAAAAAGTACGTTTTTATGAATCTGAGACTTAGTTATCGAATCTTGAATATTATTTGGAATACGTTGTTGCTTGCTGTCTGCACTCAATGTCCAATACTATTTCAAGGAAGCTAGGAAATACATTTGCATTCGGTTTGGCTCGATTGCATGAACTTACAATTTTCACCTTCACTTCAATAGACCTGTTTTGTTTTTTTTTAGTCTTCAACTCTTTACTTTTAAAAATCCCTAGCACTCTACATCTATGTATGAAAACACACAACATTTGAAAACGTCTCTAAATAGATTTTCTAAACTTTTTTCTCTACATTATCATCTATATTCGTAATCACATGTGCAATGGCGGTGGCACGGACTCCTCCTCCATTTGCCCAAGGTTTGAATGATTTACAAGAAACTTGTACTATATGTAATGAAACATTAACAGACTTAAATGAATGTCTTTATCTTTCACAATGTGAACATTCTTTTCACCGTGAGTGTATCGAAAAACACTTATCCAAATCTACTACTTGTCCCACATGCAAACTTTCATGTGAACTATCCGATCTACGTTCTGCGAGTGGTCAAGCTCAAATATTATTAGAAAACACCAGTGAAACTAGTGAACAAAATACTCAACCTATCCAAGGTCAAAAGCCATACAATAAATCTAGCAGTTATAGAGGTCGTGGTGCTCTTTCAAAACACTACAACACTCGAAGCCATAAACATTTATTTCCCGACAATAACGCATCATTAGTATTGGACAATCTAGACAATATGTCTGCCACGGGTGAAGAAGTTTTAACACCTAAGCCACAAGGAAGCAATAAGCATAATCAAAATAATCCACAAAATCAAAACAAAACCAGTAAGAGTAATAATACTCACAATTTCGTTGACTATGCAAGAATCAACAGAATGATAGAAGCAAGTGTCACAAAAATGCTTCAAAATTTGAACTTAAATTCAAATCAAAATAATTCTAGTTCTCAAAACCAAAATGTTCCCCCACCCGCTCCGCCGATAGCTAACAACAGCAATCATAACGAGGCCAGGTCAAATTCTCACAATAACTCATTGAATGGTCCAATCAATTACGTCTTAGGAAGTGATAAAATAGCTTCCATTATTAAAAATTGGAATCTGCATTTTGATGGATCTATCCAAGGTCTAAATGTAGAAGAGTTTTTATATAGGGTTAAATCCCTTACAGCAGATAACTTTGACGAAGATTATTCGGTAATCTGCAAACATTTGAATATTTTATTAACCGGGAAAGCGCGAGAATGGTTCTGGCGTTATAGAAAACAGGTTCAGAATATAGTATGGGAAGATTTTTGCAACGCAATACGTTACCAATACAAGGATTTTAAATCTGATTCGGACATTCGAGAAGAGCTTAGAGCCAGGAAGCAGAAACCCGGAGAAACTTTTGAGAGTTTCTATGACTCTTTCTCTGCTATTCTAGATCGGTTATCAACTCCAATCGAAGAAAGCGAATTGGTCGAAATTGTTAAGCGCAACTTGCGTACAGACATACGTCACGAGCTACTGTATGTTCCCATATTTTCTATAGCTCATCTGCGAAAATTGGTACAGATGCGTGAAAATCTGTTAAAGGATGAGAACTCCCGACGTCAACTTTCTGGTAGGCCAATAACTGGTAATACATACCCCCACAAACATGTCTCAGAAGTAGAATACTTTCATGATCCTTTAATGGATTCTCAAATACAAAATGACGTATCTGTAGATGCCATCAATGTTGGTTCTTCAGCCCTCAAATGCTGGAATTGTAAAGAACCAGGCCACTTTTGGGAAGATTGCCTAAAAGAAAGAAATGTTTTTTGCTATGGCTGCGGTGCTGAAAACACGTACAAGCCAAATTGCTTGAAATGTACAACAAAACGAATTTTTGGTACAAAAAACTCCAACCAACAACAGCATCCAACAAACTAATTCAGAACCAAAATCATGACAAACACCCTGATAGTACAAATAACAATCAAGACCCGGCTAGATCTACTTTAGACCCCACCATAACCATTTTAAAGAGAACAAATTTCAAATCTCAATCTCCTTTAAAAACATATGATTTTCCAATTCGACCCTACCATCAAAGATGGTCAGAATATTTAAAGAAAAGAGACGAAATTTTTGAAAGTTCAGCCATATTTTTAGAAACCCAACGAAAACCAAAACGATCTACTGTTAGGCTTCGTAAGTTCTTTAGAGAAAGAAAAATTGGTTCCAAATACATTATTTCGAGTATCGTCAATGGACCACAGGACCAAAGACTTTACGCAAAAGTTTCATTTTTACATTTCAAGGAACTTGGACTACTAGACACTGGCGCGAATGTCAGTTGTCTAGGTTCAGAATTAGCCCAGAACGATTTTTCATGCTTTAAAGAATTTCGCGACTTCAAGTCTAATGTAAAAACTGCCGATGGCAAACGACAGAAGGTTACAGGGTTCCTCGACGTAGATGTTTCTTTCCGAAATCAAACACAAAATCTCAGGATATTAATCGTTCCATCATTAAACCAGCGTCTTATACTAGGCTTAGACTTTTGGAAGAAGTTTCAACTTGCTCCCGATATTTTCGAGTCGGTAATGGTGTCTGGTCCTTCCGATTCTAAAATGTCTGCTCTATTGTCGGATATGTCTGTTTTCAAATCTGAAACCAAACAATCTGGTACATCAGATCCTAATTCCTATCCTTTAACTCCTATCCAACTTCAGCAATTAGAAACCGTCAAATCATTATTCCCCAATTTCGAAAAGCAAGGACTAGGTAGAACCAGCTTGATCAAGCATGACATTGACGTTGGCGACGCCAAGCCTGTCAAGCAAAGGTTCTACCCAGTTTCTCCGGCTGTCGAAGACTTGATTTATAAAGAGATTGACAGAATGTTGGATTTAGGAGTTATAGAACCATCCGTGTCACCCTGGAGTAGTCCAATGAGGCTGGTCCTTAAACCCAATAAAGTCCGTTTGTGTCTTGATGCACGGAAGTTAAATTCCGTCACCATCAAAGATGCATACCCCCTTCCAAATATTGAGGGGATATTCGCCCGTCTGCCCAAAGCCAATTTGATCTCCAAGATCGATTTAAAAGATGCCTTTTGGCAAATCGGCCTAACCGACCAAGCAAAACCTCTGACAGCGTTCACAGTCCCTGGTAGACCACTATACCAGTTCGTGGTCATGCCATTCGGACTGTGTAACGCTCCTCAGACCATGTGCCGATTGATGGACGAGTTGATACCTGCCGATTTACGGAGATGTGTTTTTGGTTACCTCGATGACCTAATTATTGTCTCCGAGGATTTTCAATCCCATTTAATGGTACTAATGAGGATAGCCGAACAATTTAGGACCGCTAATTTAACTATTAATGTGTCCAAAAGCCACTTTTGTGTGACTGAAGCCAAGTATTTAGGGTTTATAATTGGACACGGAGGCCTAAAGACCGACCCGGATAAGGTAGACTGCATTCTTTCGTGGCCAATTCCAAAGAACCTCAAGCAGGTGCGTGGCTTTTTAGGTCTTTCCGGATGGTATAGACGCTTCATAGAGAACTTCTCTTCTGTAGTCTATCCCATAACTGAACTTCTGTCCACAAAAAGAAAATTTGTTTGGACAAAAGAAGCTGATGAAGCCTTCAACACCGTCAAAAAACTTTTGACCTCAGCACCCATTCTGATAAATCCAGACTTCTCCAAAAAATTTTACATTCACTGCGATGCAAGTGATTATGGAATTGGAGCTGTCTTGGTGCAGATGGATGAGAACGGTGATGAAAAGCCAGTAGCATATATGTCAAAGAAGCTTAATTCCGCACAGCGGAATTATAGTGTGACAGAAAGAGAGTGCTTGGCGGCTGTAGAGGCTATAAAGAAGTTCAGGTGCTATGTTGAACTTCAGCCATTTGAAATAATTACAGATCATTCCAGCTTAGTCTGGTTAATGAAACAACAAGACCTGACCGGTAGACTTGCGAGATGGGTATTTAAGCTCCAAGGCTACAAATTTACCTTCAGTCACCGGAAAGGAAAGGACAACATAGTACCTGACGCTTTATCTCGTATCCACTGTGGTGAAGTCTCAGCCATAGACTCCTATGAGCCGGAAATAGATTTATCGTCTGCACATTTTCTTGATCCCGATTACACCTCACTCAAAGAAAAAGTACTATCGAATCAATCGAAATATCCAGACGTGAAAGTGATAGACAATTTCATATACATTCGAACTGAGCACTATAATGGTGACCCAGATCAACAAGAAACAACGTGGAAGTTGTGGATACCATTAAACATGCGCCATGACGTCATAGCCAGATTTCACAACAGTCCAACAGCTTGCCATGGTGGTATGTTGAAAACCCTGGATCTCATCAGAAGAAGTTTCTTTTGGCCAGGCATGATAAGGGACGTTAGAGATTTTATTCGTATGTGTGAAACCTGCAAGACAACCAAAGCGCCGAATCAAGTGCTTAAGCCTGAAATGGGTAAAGCAGCAACTTCGGTCAGACCATTTCAACGTTTATATGTTGATCTTTTGGGCCCCTACCCTAGGAGTAGGCGTGGCAATATCGGTATACTGATTGTATTAGATCATCATTCGAAATTTCACTGGCTTTGGCCGTTAAGAAAATTTACTTCGTCTGCGATTCAAGAGTTTTTACTGTCCCAGATATTTCATGTGTATGGGGTACCAGAAATATTAATAAGCGACAATGGCTCACAGTTTAAGAGTAATGAATTTAACGCTTTTCTGACGACTCTTGGCATTGCCCACACTTATACTGCTCTATACTCTCCCCAGTCGAACGCGTCTGAACGCGTAAACCGCTCGATTTTAGCAGGTATAAGGTCATTTTTAAAAGGAGACCATCGACTGTGGGACGAGAACTTAAGCTCTGTAAGTTGTGCATTAAGAAATTCCGTACACCAGGCCACGAAGTATTCCCCATATCATAGTTTGTTTGGTTTCGATATGATCACACATGGTACCTCATATCAACTTCTCCGAAACCTGCAAATGTTAGACGAGCCTTACAATATTCTTTCCCGAGATGACAGCCTTAAGCTCCTACGATCAAACATTAGAAAACATATATCTGAAGCGTACAAACGAAATCAGTCTCAATACAATCTGAGAGCAAGGCCAATATGTTTTGATGTAGGCCAAGAAGTATTCAGAAGGAACTTCGCACAAAGTAGTGCTGAGAAGTCCTTCAACGCAAAACTTTCTCCTCTTTTTATAAAATCCAAAATTAAAGAAAAACTTGGTCAAAATTATTATGTTTTGGAGGACATGAACGGTAAAGTAGTCGGAACCTTTCATGCAAAGGATATCCGAACATAAATGGTCTCCAATTAATATTGCATGTAATTACGCAATATTACTTGGTTTGTAACAATTGCATTTTAACGGCCTATACATAATAAACTACATGCTTTCGTACCACCCTGTATCACCCTGTTGCTGTTACCCACTAATATGAGGTAAATCTATTACAATTGATATTCAACCCAAAAACAACAATGTAATGATATGCAAATGAGATCTCAATTGTGATGTTGTTGTACTCCCGCTATGGAAAAAACCAGAACTTATGACTAGACAAACGCACAAGCCAAATTTCTTTTTCTTCCAACATTCGACCTGCAAAGAAGTTCTAATTAGTACAGACAACAATTCAATTCATAGTAGTCTGTTCAAAATTGTCTTTTTAATTATTTTTAAAGTGCAGTCAAAATTCACATGTATTAAGATTTGCTTAAATACAATAAAATAAACTTTAAGATTTGCGGTAATAAATTACACCAGCTTTAAAATTTGCTTAAATAAAAATAGAAAAATCCACATAAAATCTCAAGGTAATTTAATTAGTGTGTGTTAAAAAAAAATACAGTGTTCATTAAGGTGTTTAAATTTTATAGGAAATATTCTGGAATTATTACATACATCTGACATAATCCAATAAATTAGTGAAGTGAATCATTGATAGTTAAATATTGGCATACACTCTACCCCGGTAAATTTCCTTGCTAAACGACATTGTTGAAGAGAAGTCGTCAGAACACGTGAGGAAGCCGGGGCAACTGAAAACGTGTATAGCCTCCAATACCTTTCGTGCATCATATTGCCTAAGAAACTACAATACGCCGAAACTAGTCTTAAAGCTGCTTCAAACTGACGATCTTTTTATGGAAAATTCCCAAAGGCAAACCGCCACTATTTGCAAATTAGCACCACAAGAGCCTACAACAGCAAGTATTTCCATAACCTCCCCAGGATCTAAATATTTGGTACAGAAATTCCATAAGCCAAAGGTTTTGGGACTGCTGTTTATTTCATTGCCAAGACACTAAAAGGAAAAAAAATACACAAAGTCACTGATATTGCACATGTTTAGAGTTTGAAAATCATGGCAAAATTGCCCAATAAGGAGAAAAAGTCAGCCATTTTTATATTCAATTAAGTATAACCTCAACCCATAAATTATCTATTTAAAAGTATATGCATTCTAATGATTAAGCTATATTAATATATACATTTCTTTAATTTAAGGTATAATTCCATATGTTAATACACATTTTCTAAGATTCACCCTAATATTCATAAATCGCAACAATAATCTCGAACAAACATACATACATTTAATAGCTAAGCGAAAAAAAATTTTGGATATACCTAAGCGTTAACAGTGATCATAAAAATCATATTGAGTGTTTGATCGAACATCATTAGTATGATCACATATCAATAACTGCAAGCGCATTATCATCGACCCTTCATTACGAACATCATCATCATCACATTGCAATTCATTGGAGGCCTTCAACGTTTTTGCTGTTTGGTGAGTACGCATAAGCATTATGTAATTATTGTTTAATCTCTTGCATATCACGATGTTTTGTTTTTGTTGATTGGGGCTTGCAATTATTATTTTAATCTCCACTATTTGTTATTGTTTTATGGATATCTCATTTGAATAATAAGGGTTACCAATGAGTGTATTCTATTGTTGATATTTGTTGCAATTTATGAAATTTAGAATATTGTTAAGCATAAAATTTGCTATCCAAACTCATGAAATTATTCACGCATAAACATAAAAGCATACTTTAAATGATATTTGTTCGATTTTGAAATTAATAGTGAATAGAAATAGAAATTTCTATCCAATAATGTTACAAATATGATTAAATCAGGAAATTATTAGTCAGGATTTTAATAAGTAGAATAAATACATTTTCTCTCCTGTATGGATATTTACAAAATTATTTGAATAAATAACCTTCAAAATGAAAAATTGGTAAATAAACAAGATTGTGTTTTCATACGAATGATGTGGTAGAGTTAAGCTAGGTTGAAGTCAAGCTATGGGGTTCTATTAAATACTTCTAGCGCTATTAGGACCATGGAAAGGGTGGGTCAAGATGCGCAATCTCTCGAAAACATCAGAGAGATAAAAATATGTTAAAGAGTTGAATGCTTTCCGTTGTTTTGGGGTAACTCAATAGTTTATTTTTTTTTGTTTTGTTCCTGTAGTAATATATTTTACTGCTATTAACTAGTACACTTTTTCAATAAAAAGGGAGTCTAAAATATTTTTTGTAATAAATCTAGTTCTGCGGAGAAGGACGAGAACCCCCCACCGGCTGAAGCTTAGCTTTACAAAGGCTCCCGTAGTCCTCTCTCACAAAGAACATTAGGTAACAACATCTTACCAACAGCAATATTAATGTCTGTCCAGATGGTACATTACACCCTCAGCCTGTGCAAATTGAAACAATTTTTTCACAAAAAACTTATGTATTTAGGGGGTTTAAAAATTTTGGTCGTATGAACCGACAAAAATGTTGATTAGGATTAAAGTTCAAACATTTTGCGGAGAAGGTGCCATGGGGGGTTTTTACACCATTCGGGCTGTTTTCTCAAGAAGTATGGACTTGCCCCTGAAACAACATCTACCATCGTAATTGAGGCAGCGAATGTAAGTTGCTTCAACAAAAACCAAAGTGATTCAATAGCAGGTCTTAAAGAGAACTTATCCAAAATGTTGTGTGGGAGGTAAGGGATGGAGTGGACAAATATAGTCCATATTCGAACCTGATCTATATCTGGTAGATATTATGAGAATGTGTAAAGTATGGACCAAATCGGTCACTCCCATCAAGAGTTATCGTGCGCACAATTTTTCCGAATATTTTTGAAATTTTGTGGGGTAGGTACCTGAAGGAGTGGACCGATATGGCTTATCTACGAACTTAAACTAAGTTTGGAAACAATATTACGAAGGCCAAATTTTGGCCGTTCGAGAATTATCTTGCGCTTCCACACATCAACATGGTGTCATAGGGTTTGTTTTTCAACTTTCAGGCCATTTTTTCAGGAAGTATGGACTTGCCCCTGAGGAAACTTGTACCTTCGTATAGGGGACAGTGAATACAACACGTTACAACAGTAACCAAGGCGATTCGAGAGCAGGTCCTAAACTGAACTTTTCCGAAATTTTGTTCGAAGGAGTTTACCGATTGAGTCCATATTGGAATCTCATCTAAGTGTGGTAGAAATTTCATAATGTGCAAAGTATGGACCAAATCGGTTACTTCCTTCAAGAGTTATCGTACGCACAAATTTTCCGAACATTTTCGAACTTTTGTGGGGGAGGTACCGGAAGGAGTAGACCGAATCCATCTTTGAACTTGAACTAAGTTTGGACAAAATATTACGAAAGCCAAATTTTGGACCGAATCGGCAGATCCGTTCGAGAGTTATCTTGCTCTCCAACCACTACACACGGTGTCATAGGATTTTTTGTAACTTTCAGGCTATTTTCTCAGGAAGTATGGACTTGCCCCTAATGAAACTTACAGCGTCGTATAGAGGACAGCGAATGCAACTGGCGTAAACAAAAATTAAACCGAGGTCCTAAACTGAACTTTTCCGAAATTTTGTGTGGGAGGTACACGAGGTAGTGGACCGATTGAGTCCATATTGAAACCTCATCTAAGTTTGGTAGAAATTACACGATGTGCAAAGTATGGACCAAATCTTTTATTCCCTGCAAGAGTTATCGTGCGCACAAGTTTTGCGACAATTTTTGAACATTTGTGGGGGAGGTACATGAAGGAGTGGACCTATATGGCACATCTTCGAACTTAAATCGAATCTGGACAAAATATTTCGATACTCAAAATTTGAACCGAATCGATAGATCCGTTCGAGAGTTATCGTGCGCACCAGCCAGACAGACGGACGGACATGGCTAGATCTACTCAAAATTGTCTGAAACGGATATCGTACAAACATACTTGGGGTCTAAAACCATTATTTCGATGAGGCACATTTTTGGTCGTATCAAAGTGTAAATACCCTCTTTAGCCTAAAGGCTGAGGATATAAACAAACATCCCGGAATAGAGAGGACAGGAGGGGATCTTCCTTATGAAAGAGTTGCGAGCGACTTGAGAAAACACTTAATTCCATGTGATAGTCATTACTTTTATGATAACATACCTTAAGAGAATTAAAAGTTACATTGCTACACATCAGTTAATTTATATTAACTATATCTAATTAACGATATTTATAACACCTTTTTCATTTTATAACGTTTTTTGCTTCTCCTGTAAAGGGTTACGACTTTGGGCATTTATGGTGACGATATGATTGATGCCCTGTCCATGACATTAAACTCAATTGAAAGGGAGAATATCCTTGGCCCAACTGTCGGCAAATTTAGTATCCACAGTGAAACTGAGTCAGGCTGATAGACTTCTCGGTGGCAAGGAACATGATAATTAGCAGCACCGGGTTTAAAAAAAGGAACCAAATCCGCCTTGTTGTGATATATTGAATTGTTTTTTTCCTGGTCAAAAATCTGTAACTTTGGAACGGATGTAGGTAGATATTTTCATCATTTTTTGTTGTTCGACAGATAACATATTCAGCTTTCCGATACGTCAGAAGCGATGAAATTCGGGCCAGCTAAGTTCCATAGACCGAACTAAGAAAAGATCTGAAATTTTCTCTGTTTAGTGATTCGCTTTCTAGAATACCGCGCCTTGTCATCTCTCCATCCACTTGTTTGCGTTATCTATTCTTTGGCCTGCCAATTCTGCGTGCACCGCCATGTGGCCCGTATTTATACGCCTTTTTAGCGGGTTCATCATCGCTCATTCTTATTATATGGCCTAGCCAACGCAATCGCTTCATCTCGATACGTTTAACTATATTGATGTCGCTGTATAGCAGATACAGCTCGTGGTTCAAACGACGTCGACATTCACCGTCAACGCAGATTGGTCCGTAGATCTTTCGAAGAATTTTTCTCTCAAACACGCCAAGCACTGCCTTATATGCTTGCGCAAGTACGGGTAGTATCAATGTTTTGTAGGCATTTTTTTTGTGTGACGAGTTGCGGCGTTGTTTTTGGAGTGCTTACTTAATCCAAAGTAGCATCTGTTGGCTAATACAATTCTTCTTTTTATTTCACAACTGATGTTGTGTTTACGGCGGTGCCGAGGTAGACGAAGTCTTTAACTACCTCAAAATTATAGGAACCAACTTCCACTGTTGGTCCCAGCTCTATGGACGCATTGCGCGTCGACACCATCAAATTGTCTTTTCGCCGTTCACTGCCAGACCCACTTTTGCTGATTCTCCTTCGATCTTCTTAAAGGTATCAGTTACTTCCTTTACTGATCATGATGTCAATGTAATTAGCATAAGCAATGTGGCTGTTGTTGTATATTGTGTCATTTCTTTTGACATTTGTATCCCGTATAACCTTTTCCAGCAGGATGTTGAACAGGTCACATGAAAGGCTGTCTCCTTGTCTGAAACCTCTTTTGGTACTAAATTGTTCGCAGATGTTCTTTCCTATTTTAACTGAGGGCCTAGTATCAGTTAAAGTCAACTTTCAAAGCCGAATGAGCTTTGCGGGGATACTAAATTCAAACATGGCATGGAATAGGAGGCTGTCGAAGGCTGCCGTTTAATCGACAAAAAGGTGGTAGGTGTCGATCTGCATCTCTTGGGTCTTCTCCAGGATTTGCCGCAGGGTAAATATCTGGTCAATGGTGGACTTGCCAGGTCTAAAGCCTCATTGGTATGGCCCAATTATCTCGTTGTCCATAGGCTTTAGTCGTTCGCACAATATCCCTGACACGATCTTGTAGGCAATCGGGAGTAGACTTATACCCCTATAGTTAGAGCATACAGTCTTATCTCCTTTTTTATGGACGGGGCACAGGATACTCAGGTTCCAATCGTCGGGTCCTCGTTTTCCTGCCAGATGGTGCTAATTAGCTGATGAATACACCATATCAGCGTGTCGCCTCCGGTTTTGAACAGCTCGGCTGGTAAGTCATTGGCTCCTGCTGCCTTATTATTCTTCAGCCGGTTTATTGCTGTCTTTACCTCATATTGGCGTGGCGGTATACATTCAATACCATCTTCTGGGATTGGATCCTTAGCAACACTATATGTATCAGTTACCAAATTACCTTGCTGGTCTCTACAGGAGGAGGTGCCTGTGCCGAAGCCATCAGTTTGATGCTTCACTCTTTGGTAGAATTTTTGACTTCATTCTGGCTCCTGTACATCTCGATTTTTTCATACTCCCTCTTTTCAATCTCTCTCTTTTTCCTGCGGAAAAGACGTTTCTCCTCCTTTTTTCCCGATATCTCTCTCATGCGCTACGCGTTGCTACGGATTGTAAAGTAACCCTATTTGCCGCATTTTTCTCTTCCGTAGCAGAACGACACTCCTGATCATACCATGGATTCCTTGGTGGAGGTCTCTGGTATCCAAGTATGGATTTTGCGGCTGTTTGCATGGAGTGGGCAATACTTTGGCATTGCGCTGATATATTATAGGGTTGAGGACTGCTTTGCTTAAGCAATTGGGCTAGTTGATTGGAATATGCTGTGGCTATCTGTTGTGATTGCAGCTTACCGATGTCTAACTTTCGTGTTGTGTCTGTTCGTACTTTGTTTGCTACGTTTAACCGGGTGCGTATCTTTGCTGCAACTAGGTACTGGTCCGAGTCTATGTTTGCTCCTCGGAACGAGCACACATCCAACACGCTCGATGAATGTCTTCCATCTATCACAACGTGATCAACTTGATTTCTTGTTTTCTGATCTGGAGACAACCAGGTGCTAACTACCATGTTTTGTGCCGCTGCGAAGTCTATCAGCCTCATGCCATTGTCAGATGTTTCATTGTGGAGACTGAGTTTTCCGACTGTTGGGCCAAAGATATTTTCCTTTCCAATTTTGGCATTAAAATCGCCTAGAATAATTTTAATGTCATGGGCAGGACAACGGTCATATGTTTCTTCTAAGCGCTCAAAAAAAATATATCTTTGGTCTGTTCGTCCTTTTCTTCAGTGGGAGCATGAGCGCAAATAAAGCTGATGTTGAAGAATTTTGCTTTTATTCGAAGCAAGTAGCAAGTCTTTCATTCACGCGTGTGAAGCTGGAGACCAGGTGTTTTAACCTCCGACCAACTACAAATCCGCCATCAAACTCATGCTTTATGTCATGGCAGCTATAATACAGTGCGTCACCTTTAGGTGTTGTTGTGACGCCTTTCCCGTTCCATCGTATTTCCTGTATTGCAGTAATGTCGGCCTTGTACTTTTCAAGTACATCTGCCAATGCGTATAGTGCACCTTCTCTATAAAGTATGCGAACATTCCAGGTGCAAATTCGCAGCGTTTGCGGGGGTCGTCATCTTTAGACGGATTTGTTTTTCTTTTCTTTTGTTTTTTCATAGTAGGCTGCTTTTTCTAGGGGAGGGTTACTAACATGGCGCCCAAACCCAAGTTTTTAACGTTCTTATGGGTGAACGCGCGGCACATGTTAGCTCACTACGTTTAACGGGTGTTAAATGCAGCTCCCCAGGTGACACCACGGGGAGGTCAGTGTCCACTTGTGATGAGAGAGGGACCAAGATAAATCCTGGACTTTGCGATGTTAAAGCCGGTGAGGACCGTTCCTTGGTATCTCTCATCCCCTACGTCGTAAGGTTTAGTGGGCCCTTATGGCGACCCTGGACACGACTAAGTCTACCCCAGCCTACGACAAAACCACGTTACAGTGATGAAATCTGTGAAATCTGGCGAGCTTTGGCAATTTCATCTTATCTTCATTCACCGTGCACAACGTTGAGCTATTAATTTGCTCGGCCATCGATGTACCCTCTGGTCATTCCCTAAGACGGAATACCATAGCTCATGATGGGCATTGGGCACCAGAAGTTTATTGCCCTCTAAAAGCAAACTAATATCGGGTGTATAATACAGGGCACAGCTATTCATCAACGGTATATACACATGAAGCAGCTCTACCTCGAGAGTGGCACTTTACTGCTACTTTCAATACATTTCATGTATGGGTCACTAAAATCAAGCTAGGCAAGGCTGTGCGATCCTTGCTCAAACGTTGTAACCATCGCAGCATTGAAAGCTACAGGTAAACTTGAGCTTTGTTTCCTCGATCTCGGCGACCATAATGTTTTTCCTACTCATAAAATCCACAATTTTGCTGACCTTATTGAGCAGGAATTTCGCGTTTTCGGGGCGCTGAAACACAACTTATGGTGTTGTTGCTGTTGGGCAGGTTAATGGTGTGTCTCGTAATCCGGCGACGACGAAATTGGAGAAACGCTGGGTTATGTTATGGCACATCAAGAAACATAAATCCTATCGCAGTAACTCTGGGCTTGATTGAGGCCAGAGAGAGCAACTTCGGAAGTGCACCCATGCCCTAAATCCACTACCTCTCACCGATACTTGCATGTGGTGGATACGGATCTGGCAAATGGAACAGATCCTTGACCCGGGGTTCATCTCTATCCCGGCACGGACCAAAAAAACTTGGAACAGACATTCCGGGGTAAATTCCTGTCCTGTCCACACTTCGACTAGCTAGTAAAAATTCAGTTCCCCTGTGTAATTGATTCTGAAGTATATTTAGAACCGGATTTGAATTAGGTCTTACCAAAATGTGTGAAATTTGGTATTTTGGGGCTACAAAATTTTCGCACCGAAATTTGTCTGTATAGTTCCACGTTTTGAAATAGCCCCCATAGAACGGTACCTTCTGATTTTCTGTATTTTGAAGGTTTCCGACAAATTATCTAACCAAAGTAGCTGGAATTTGGTATGTAGTCTTCTTTGGGGCTACAAAACTTTCCCCCAGAAATTTGTCAGTATATGTCGAAGGTCCATATATTCCGCGGTACCTCACGATTTTCCGTATTTTAAAAATTTTAGCCATTTTATCTTACCGAAATATCTGAAAATTGGTATTTAGTCTTCCTTGAAGCTACAAAACATTCCCTCAGAAATTTGTTAGTATAGGTCCACGTGTCGACATAGCCTCCGTAGAACGGTAACTCCCGATTATCGGTATTTTGAAGGTTTCAGCCACGTTATCTTAGCAAAAAGGTTGTTGATTGGTATTTGGTCTTCTTTGACGCTACAAAACTTTCTCCAAGAAATAAATTTAGGTCCTCGTGTTGATGCAGCCTCATAGATCGGCACCTCCCGATTTTCGGTATTTTCAACATTTTAGCCTTTCCTTTTTTTAGCATTATCCTACAGGAATGGGTAACATTTGGTATATAGTCTTCTTTGGGGCTACAAAATGTTGCTCCAGAAATTTGTCGGTATAGGGTCCACGTTTTGATATAGCTTCCCATATAACGGTGCCACCCTATTTTCACTATTTTGAGGGTTTTCTGTCACATTATCTTACGAAAATGGACTACAAAACTTTTCCACCTTTATTGGCAACATATAACTTTAAATTTAATTGTTAACGACACATTCAAAACAAGTATTCCGAATGATGACTTCACTCGAATTAACACAAATATCATTAAGAAAAAATAAATTTGTTATTAAGAAAAAATACATTTGTTATTTGTTCTCCTTGAAAGTTGACAACATTGAAATTCAAGTACAACTCACACTTCACTACGAATGAGGAACGTGTGCGTGTGGTTAATATTATTCGATTCGATGAGTTTGGGTGGCGTCTGAACGGATGGATGGAAGTAGAGGTGGGGAATATATACCACTACAAATGTACATTTTTATATTGCTATTCGATTTCAAGTGGCTTTCAATGTGAAGCTCTCTATTGTTTAACAAAGAAACAACCAATGGGAAATAAAAGTTATTTCTACAACAACAACAGCAACAACAACGACGCAAACCAAAGCAACAACAATACAAAAAGAAACTAAAAATGGGAGTGTGGCTAAAAATGTATAGAGGAGTTATGGATGGAGTACGGACTTGTGGTGGTGGTAGGGTGCGCAGAGGGTTGAAACAAAAGTTTAACATTTCCAGAAGAGAGTTTGAGGTAGAATCGCTGTATGTGTGCCAGAGTGTGTGCTTTAGTGTTCATTGTTTAATTTACTACGTTGCGTTTGCTTCTCGCTTCAATTTGTAATCTTTGAAACAACATTTTTAAGTTTCTTCATTTCATTATGGCTGACAGTTGGTAGTTGGTAATTTTGTCTTGTTGTTGCTATTGCCTTTTCTGTTACAACGAGTGGAACTACCAGCTAACGCGTACCGCGTAGTTTGGCGTGTGTGCGTCCCTCAGGTTACCACTTGGCGTACCACCACTGAACAACAAATGTTCAAATCTTTTCTCTATTGTTTGTGGACTTTTCTGAACGATGATTTGTGTGTGGATTTCTTTGACATTTGTTATAAGTCACTTCGAGCAAACTAAGTGCGGGGAGGAGTGAGTTTTTTTTTGATTGTACAACAATTTTAAGTTTTTGATGCTAAAATTTTTGCATTGTAAATCCTGACCCCTTTAAAGTCGCATAAACCACCACTCTTTTGTTATTGAAAGAAACTAATGTTGTTGAAATTTCGATCACGGATTCCTTACGCCACGGGATGCGTATTACAATATAATAAAAAACGGATTTGAATTGTCTGTAATGGTATCGCTTACTCCAAGAGTGCCTGAACGCATAAAATTTGATTTTGCAGAATTTTGACTATGCAGAGGAAATAATTAAAAAACAAAAAAAAACACTTTTTATATGTTTTATGCGATTTTTAGAATATATGTATGTTTCAAATGAAAAAGTTTGCCTTCCTGCAAAAACATTCGTTGTATGTAAACCCACCTAATGTTTATGGAAAGGAAGGTACAATCATCGATGGAAAAATCACGTGAAAGAGGACAACATATATCTTGGTGTTGGAGTGAAGTAAAATAATAAAACAGTTTTCTTGATGTTTATTGCAAGTCTAACGGGTCCGTCTCTCCAGGGGCTGGATTCGTGTTCTATGAAAATTTGAAATGAAAAATATTTTCTTTATAATGTTGGCGTTTTTTTATTGTTGGACTGCAGAATTTTACATCTTTGTGTTTATTTCAGCTCGAGTCCATATTTTGTTGCAATTCAATTGTTTGAATAACAACAAAATATTTTATATTTTATAATTTTTTTTCATTTGACAGTTTTATCCTTTCTAAAAGTTTATATTTCACATTTTCATATTTAAGTTGTCGTGAGAGACTTCATGTTGTGCCTCTTCTACGAAGCTTACTCAGTATTTAATTCAGTACACTAGTGAAAAGAATGTTAGCCCTACTTTAAAGGTAAAGCTTTACCTGTGCTAATGTGTAATATGGTTGGTTTATATTTCCATTGAGAAATCCTGAAATATTTTTATTTTCTTGCTTGATATTTCCCATATGTCACTTCTCTGATGAAATCGAAGACTTTCTTGAAATCTATGAACAGCAGACACAAGGCGGTGCGCCATTTCATAGATTGGGCTATTATGTTGCCCTGATCTACAAAGTTTTGTTCATCTCTCAGAATGTTTTCAATTCTCCATTAATTTATTTACCCTGGGTGACGTAGGGGATGGAAGATACCAAGCAACGGTCCTGACCGGTTTTAACATGGCAAAGCCCAGGATTTATCTTGGTCCCTCTTTCATCCCAAGTGGACACTGACCTCCCCGTGGTGTCACCTGGGGAACTGCCTGTAACACCCGTTAAAGGTAGTGAGCTAACATGTGCCGCGCGTTCTCCCATAAAAACGTTAAAAACTTGGGTTTGGATGTCGGGTTAGTAACCCTCCCCTAGACAAAACAGCCTACTATGAAAAAAACGAACGAAAAGAAAAACAAACCCCTCTAAAGTTGACGAATCTGCACCTGGAATGTTCCCACTCTTTATAGAGAAAGTGCAGTCTTCCCATTGGCAGACGTACTTGAAAAGTACAAGACCGATATTACTGCCATACCTAAAGGTGACTGTATTATAGCTGCCATGACGTAAAGCATGAGTTTGGTTGCGGATTCGTAGTTAGTCGGAGACTAAAACATCTGGTATCCAGCTTCACCCCAGTGAATGAAAGACTTGCTACAATTCGAATAAAAGCATAATTCTTCAACATTAGCTTTATTTGCGCTCATGCTCCCACTGAAGAAAAGGACGAACAGACCAAAGATATATTTTACGAGCGCTTAGAAGAAACATATGACCGTTGCCCTGCCCGTGACATTAAAATCATTCTAGGCGATTTTAATGCCAAAATTGGAAAGGAGAATATCTTTGGCCCAACAGTCGGGAAATTCAGTCTCCACAGTGAAACATCTGACAATGGTATGAGGCTGATAGACTTTGCAGCTGCAAAAAACATGGTAGTTAGCAGTACCAGATTTAATCATCTCGATATTCATAAGGGCACCTGGTTGTCTCGAGATCAGAAAACGAGAAATCACATTCATCGAGCGTGTTGGATGTACGATCGTTCCGAGGCGCAAATATTGATTCGGACCACTACCTTGTTGCAGCAAAGGTACGCACCCGCTTAAACGTAGCAAACAAAGTACGAACAGACACAACACGAAAGTTAGACATCGGTAAGCTGCAATCACAAAAGATAGCCACAGCATATTCCACTCAACTAGCCCAATTGCTTAATCAAAGCTCTCCTCATCTCGATAACATATCAACGCAATGGCAAAGCATTGCCCACTCCATGCAAACAACCGCAAAATCCATACTTGGATGCCAGAGACCTCCACCAAGGAATCCATGGTATGATCAGGAGTGTCGTGCTGCCACCGAAGAGAAAAATGCGGCATATAGGACTACTTTACAATCAGCAGCAACGTGTAGCGCACGAGAGAGGTATCGTGAGAAAAGGAGAGAGGAGAAACGTCTATTCGGCAGGAAAAAGAGAGAGATGGAAAAGCGGGAGTGTGAAAAAATCGAGATGTACAGGAGACAGAATGAAGTGCGAAAATTCTACCAAAGAGTGAAACATCAAACTGATGGCTATGGAACTGGCTCATCCTCCTGTAGAGACCCGCAAGGTAATCTGGTAACTAATACAGATAGTGTGCTAAGGATATGGAAAGAGCATTTTTCCAAACTGTTGGTATCCAATAGTAGCGAAGTGGACGAAGTTACCACAGATCCAATTCCAGAAGATGGTATTGAATGTATACCACCCGGCCAAGATGAGGTAAAGACAGCAATAAACCGGCTGAAGAATAATAAGGCAGCAGGAGCTGATGGCCTACCAGTCTAGCTGATAAGGTGTATGCTTCAGCTAGTTAGCTCCATCTGGCAGGAAGAACGCGTACCTGACGATTGAAAGGAGATAAGACTTTATGCTCCAACTATAGGGGCATAAATCTTCTCCCTATCGCCTACAAGATAGTGTCAGGGATATTGTGCGAACGACTAAAGCCCATGGTCAACGAAATAATTGGACCATATCAATGCGGCTTTAGACCTGGCAAGTCGGCGGAGCCGACAGATACTTTTTTAATTGTTTAGTTGTATTTTGCTTTTTGGAGGGATGGGTTACCAGACGAACGCCCGACCCGGTTTTTAACGTTCTTATGGGTGAACTGCGCGAACTGCGAACTGGTGTTAAAGGCAGCTCCCCAGGTGACACCGCGGGGAGGTCAGTGTTCACTGGAGATGTCCATATGAGTCGTAGGCTTTGACATGCTAAAGCCGGTCAGGGCCGTTGCTTGGTATCTTTATCCCCCACGTCATCCTCATTGTTTAAGCCAATCTCTTTACAAATCTTTGTAAATGAACAATCATACTCCTCCTCCGCAACACTTTTGAACTTTAATCCTAATCCACATTTTTGTCGGCAACTTCAAATTTCCAAAAAGGGCCACAAAATTCTGAAAAGGTCCTAAATACATTCGATCTCTCCGTAGATAAAACCTTCAATTCGTATAGGTTGAGGGTATATCTCTGTCGGCAACGCCGACTGATACTTTTATACTTGTCACTTTCATCATCAGCATTTTCTTTTGGAATACCACTAATAGTATCGGAAATATTCGCATAAGAATAAAACTTTTACTCTTTCTCCACATAAGTTTTATGCCCATTCCGACCCCCTGACAATCTGACAATGAAATCCTATCTGTGACCCCCACCAAGATCTAAAATTTCGTGATGATCCGATCAAAATTGTGACCTGTAGTCTGATTACAGGGTTTAGTTGTAGATCCAGTTTAGCCCTGATTGTCATATTTTAAGAATACTTTATTCCCAACAAAGTTTCAGCTAGCTTTCAAGGTATTTTATGTAGGACATCATCATTTATTCACATTCATATTTATTGGTTCCATTAGCAGATGTTGAGGCGACCAGACTTAATACCCAAGGACATAAAGCTCAAAATTGACTTTGAGCGTTATGTGTGCAACTATAACGATTGGTTTATTGTTAACTTTTCGAATATTGCCGTGGCTGGGCGTTCCTGATTGTTGTAGTTGTCCAATGTTCACCATGTTCGATAATAATTTTTAAGGTTCCGTCGAGAAAGTCCTTGTTCTTCTGATTACAACGGTATAATTTTTGCGTGTGGATAAGTCTTTGCTTCCTGCCAGCAACAACAAATTTCCTATGCCCGTGGGCATAGGCAAAGCGATCGTACTCACACGTATAGAGTAAAGATCTTCGTGTGGCTTCGTTAGGTTGGCGTGTTGTTTAGATTTTGCAAACCAGTGATGAGAAGAACGTTGGTTTGTTAGTGTAATACAAGTGTTGGTCGTTCGGATTTTTTATACTCAAACAAGCGCAATGTATAATCTGCAAATGTGTGTTTTTGGCCATCAATGGTTTATTCCATGTTTTTACGTCAGGTAGTCTTTGCAATCTCTGTTACAAAGCCATACTCTCCTCGATAACGGTGCGAATGTAGATCTGCTGAGTTGATCTGTCAGTGGAATATTTAGGCTAGAGTTGTGCAAATTGAACGTTAGTTTGTATGATGTTACTCATACGTTTTTGAACTAGGACATTCAACTAGATCGTTCAATTGCCCAACTCTAATTTAGGCTCATTGTCTGTAAAACCATATCTTGAGCACACTGTATGTATCTGTTACCAGATTACTTTGCTCATCCTTATAGGAAGATGAGTCTGTACTAAATCCCTCAGTTTGATGTTTCACTCGCTTTTCCATTTCTCTCTTTTTCCTATGGAAAATGCGTTTCTTATCTCATATTTTCTGTCGATACCTCCCTCTTGGGTTTCGCCTTGATACTGATTGTAAAGTAGCCCTATATGCCGCATTTTTTTCTTCGGTAGCAGCACGACACTTCTGGTCATACCATGGGTTCCTTGGTGAGGGTCTCTGGTGTCCAAGTATGGATTTTGCGGTTGTTTGCATGGATTGCCAATAGTTTGCCATTGTGTTGATATGCTGTCGGGACGCGGAGTGCTTTCATTAAGCAATTGGTCTAGTTGAGTGGAATATGCTGTGGCTATCTATTGTGTTTGCAGCCTACCGATGCTGTATCTGTTCGTACTTTATTTTCAACGTTTAGATGGGTACGTACCTTTGCTGCAACTTGGTAGAGATCCAAGTCGATGTTTGCTTCTCGCAAGAATGGTACTGGTTGTACCACACACTGGATGAATGTCTTACATCAATCACAACGTGATCAATTTGATTTCTTGTTTTTTTTTTCAGAAAGGCGAGATGCTTATATCTCGTTCTTCTTACGGCCACGTTGTTAAAGCCGCGAAATGTATCTGCCGCATTCCATTGTGATATGTTTCACTGTAGAAGCTGAATTTCCCAATTGTTGGGCTGAATATATTCTCCATTCCAATTTTGTCATTAAAATCGCATAGAATAATGTTAATGTAATAATGTAATTGGTAGGATACAGGTCATATATTTTTTCTAAGCGCTAGTAAATTATAAATTATGATAAATTATATCATATAAAGCTGATGTTAAAAATTTATGGCCGGTAGTAATACGAACGAATTTGAATTGTCTTAGTCAAACACGCCATTACATTTGATCCGAATTGTAGCAATTCGGCAATTCAACCACACAGTGCACAAACTCAGCCTGTGATAATAATGGGCCGAATATAAACAATATCGGCGAATGTTTTGGTATAACCCACATATAACAGTACCTCCCGATTTTCGGGATTTTGAGGATTTAAGACACATTTTCGCAGCAAATTAGCTGCAATTTGGTACTTAGGGTTCCTAGTGGTCACAAAACATTTCCACCAAAAATTGTGGACGTAGTTCCACGTTTTGACATTGTCCCCATGTAACCGTACCTCCCGATTTAGGTTATTTTGACCATAATGACTTCATTTTCCAACCGACCTGGCTGTAGTTTTGCTTTATTCTTTCAAAAAATGCCAATATGGATCTATGTTTCGATGTATCCCTCTTTTATGGAACCCCCCAATTCGTCGAATTTTTACTTTTTTCCCATATTTATTAAACGTTTTAGCTATAATATGGTATTTTAGTGTCTCTGGGGTAGAACTGCTCCTTGCAAAAAATTGTCAAGATAAGTCCATATTTTGATATAGCACCCATAGAAATGTACAGCTATTTTTTTTTTTTCTAATTTCAAGCTAAATACCATCTTTTAACAGTACAGTCTGTAATCGATACAATGGAAAATATTTCGCAATTGTATAGTTTGATTTGTTGACTTCCGCGCCGCTAGATCAGTTGTTTCGACCAGTGTGCACCGGCGTGAAACTGGATACTAGATATCTTAACCTCAGACTAACTTCAAATCCGCAACCAAACTCATACTTTGTGTCAGGGAAGCTGTAATACAGTAAGTCTTGTTACAGCGCATTTCCGATTCCATCGTATTTCCTGCGTTGCAATAATATCGGCCGTGTACCTTTCGAGTACATCGGTCAGTGCGTAAACAGCACATTCTCTATAAAGAGCCTGAACATTCTAGGTTCAGATTCGCAGATCGTGATCCTGCGGGGGTTAGAGTTTTTGGGGACTTATTTTCCTTTGATTTTTTCATCGCCTAACGCCTTCCATTTTCTCATCAGGGCTTGAAACTGGTAATGGTGGAATTGCTGTGGCATATCAGTCGAAAATATTTTATTTAAATACAAAAATATCTGCGATTAAGATCTCAACTTATGTCTTCCAGTATGTTCCTGGGAAATGGAGCCTTTTGTAAACAATGGACAAGTATTGACTATGAAAGGTCACTTGCAATTAGATAACGCTTTTGTTTTGAAAACATTTGCATTTCATAATGATGATGTTATCCTTGCATACGCCTTACATAATAGACAAATGAGGGGCAGATGTTATTTGTCATTGTCAACAATGACAACAAAGAACGGAACCGATGGTACTCATTGACAGGCATTTAGGAACGTTTATTAGTCACTTAAACATGAGAATAAAGTGGAACACTTAAGGATATGTTTTTTTTTTTCGAAAAAGATTAGCTATAGATAAACAGAAACTGCAGCAATACGAGGGTGGTATCAACAATGTGGTAAATATGAACAACAGAAGGATATGGAAATCAGAACAACACACAAACAAAATAATTTAATTTAAATAAATTTATTTCAAAAACACAATGTCCTCAATATCCTTAACACATCAATGCTTTAAAATTACAACCTACTTGTCAAACCCGCGACCATAAGCTGCATAAATCCCCAACGTACGCACACAAATTGATCTGTTAATTGTCATATCATTTAAATCTCGTTACGGGAAATCTCACAGCAATTTTCACTTCATTAGGGGATGTTTTCGTGTCACCACAAACAAACATAGCGAAAGAGCAGCAAAGGGACGGACGAATTGATTGACATTTGCATATGAATTTATGAGGCTAAACATTTGGTGGCCATCATCAGGACAACGAGCATAGTTGAACCAAAACATTTGTAAACATCAACAATTGTAGAAACGTCGAACGATAATCAGAAAGGAACAAAATTATTTCCCAGGCTTGTTGGTTGTTCTGTAAAAATGGTATGTGTGGTTGGGATTTAGGATTTGGTCTGGTTGATTGTGGCGACAACAATAAAACGTGTCACGTGAGGCTGGTGGCTCTGTGGTTGACAATATCCAACCAGCTTGCGCACACATTCAGCCGGATGGCCAACCAGGCATTTGACAACGCGAAAGTTGTCACCACCATCAGCAGAAACACGTTGCAATACAAAAGCCTTTTCGTGTTTTCTAAAACCAAGCAAGCATTCCAACCACCCACCCACCGCCGCCAAACTGCTGCATGCCAAGCTAACAAAGAAAGTAGAAACAACAAAGAATTGTTTGTATTTAAATGCATTTTAAAATTTTTATTGTTTTTACGTTGCGAGATTTGATTTTGATTTAAAACAATTGAATTGTAAGTTTTGTTCTCCCTTCTTAATGTGTGTGCGTGTGTCTGTGTAGTCTGAGAAAGGACAATTTTAATAGACCAGACAAAGAAAGGGTATGCGGTGATGTGAGATTTCCATGAGCTTCAGTTTAATTGTGTTAATTGTAAATCATGTCAACACACTTGCAGACGGGCCAAACAAATTTAATCGCATTCTTTTCCTGCTATTTTGCTATTTCATTCAGTTTATGTTGTTGCTGTGGTCTAAGCCTCATCTAAGTTAAGTGTGTTTTCTCATCAAGATCGTAATCAGCTGTGATTTAAAGGGATTTTATGGGTATTTTTTTTAAATACGAGAAAAAGCTAGTTTTGTCAAATAACACAAACTATGGTCACGCTAAATCTCTTGTAATCCCTTCTCTTTCACCATCAGAGCCATTGTTGCTGGGATTTTTTTTTATAATAATTCTATTATTAAAATTTTTATTATTATTTGCATTTTTGTTTACCAACAGAGTTATTGTCATACTTATTCTTTAGCTCAATGTTTTCGTTTATTTGTTTTCATTGCTAATGTCAAATTCGAACAATGGATGAAATTAAAATATTGTCAAAATTCTGTACTAAATTGCACCAGGAAATCACCCAGTGGGATGTAGGCATGGGTAATTCGAAGAACATCAGTGGTTATTTGATTATTTCATTGGATTATCGAAACTTGTTAACAAATTTCTGGCCTAACAATGAAAAGGCGAATATTTACCATCAAAATTAGTTTTATTGTTTTCTTAAGTAGTCTTCAGCAAACCAATTGTTGAAGCACCTTTTCCACACCAATTGAGGCACCTCCAATGATTCGTCTTCTTGTTCGTTTTTCGAATTTCTTAGCAGACTTCAGGCAAACAAATTGTAGTGTACCACCCAGGATTAATCGTCTATGTTGCTTAAGGGTATAGTAGGCACATGACCAGTATTGCCGAAAAAACAAGCGAGAATTCTTTTCCTAAGTGCTTCTTCCATGCATAACTTTCGCTGGATTTGGCTCGTCTTGGAAGACCCACTCGGTCGATTGCTGTTTTGTTTCCAGCTCATACGAATAGATCCAAGAATCGTAGTTTGTGACGATCAATTTCTTTGCACCGACAAGAACCTTTTTTAACGATTCTCAAATTGTGGTGGATTTAACGAGAAACCCCATTTAGTTAGTTGGTGGAAGAAATACCCAAGAATACCTCTATTTCACGGTATATAACAGGCACCTTCAATGATCCGTCTTCTTGTTCGTTTTTCGAATTTCATAGCAGACATCAGGCAAACAACTTGTAGTGTACCACTCAGGATTAATCGTTTTATGTTGCTTAAGAGTATAGTCGGCACAAGACCAGTTTTGCCGAAGAAACATGCGGCAATTTGCTTCAAAGTGCTTCTTCCATGAACAACTTTGGCTGGATTTGGCTCATCTTCGAAGACCCACACGGTCGATTACTGTTTTGTTTCGAGCTCATACGAATAGATCCAAGAATCGTAGTCTCTGACGATCAATTTCTTTGCACCGACAAGAACCTTTTTTTAACGATTGTCAGATTGTGGTGGAATCAAATGTTAGTTGGTGGAAGAAATACCTCCATTTCACGGTATAGAACATGGTGATTCACTGGTGGTTCACTCACAATTTAATTTTGTTCTGGCACAACGGTCGTTTTTGGACGACCCTCAGAACCTTTGTTTTAGAGCGTGTAGGCAACGATTGAATTCATGAAACCAGTTTTTCACAGTACTATAGGGTGGTCCTTTATCGATGCACTCTTGCCGTGATTATCCACGTCGAAATGTAGAAAAATGATCGGACGAAAATGTTCACGTAAACAACACAACATATAGTCACATGTCAAACTGTCCTTTTCTTCCCAAAGAAAAGGTCAAATGGCGCCTGGAAAGAAAGAAGAAGAACAAACCCCTCTTAACTCTTTAAGGGCCATGATCGGCGAATCAGCACTTGGAATGACCGGGCTTCTTGCAGTTTGCGCACCGGCGCACAGAGGACGAAATCATTGATCTAGCGGCGCGAAAGTCAAAAAATTAAAGTATAAAATTGAGATTACAGACACTCTGCTGACTAAGATTTTGTTTTTACTTTTTTGTTGTTGTAAATATTCACTCAGTTATTCAGTGTCAAGTGCAAGAAATTTTGACGGGTCAGATTTTATTAAAATTGTTGCTAAAAACCTGATCTCATATTTGTTTAATTGTTAAATAAATTCGTAATAAAACTAAACAAAGTTTATTTTTTATTGTTAGGGGAGGGTTTAAGTTAAATTAAAATAAAATGTTTGGGGCCTGAAGTTACACAGTTATAAAGCAATAAATTTTCAAAAATTATTATTTTTTGTATGTTTTAGTGCAGTATACTTTTGTTGGATGGAGCGTAACTACAAAGGTCCACCGAGGTTCGGTCCAGTTCTTTTTTTAATAATTAAATTGGATTCCGAGATTCCTAGATTCCGAATAACCAAAATTTAGCTGCAAATATTGCTGATAAATGGTCTTGAAAAATAGCTTAAATCCTCAAAATACCCAAAATCTGTCGGTACGGTTATATGGGGGCTATATCAAAATGTAGACCTATGTTCGCAATTTTTGGTGGAGAATTTTTGTGTCCAATGGGAACCCCAAATACAATATTACACCTAATTTGGTCGGAAAATGTAGCTTTAAATACCCAAACTACTGAAAGTCGGGAGGTACCTTAAAAGGGGCCTATACCCAAACGTGGACCTATGTCCACAATTTTTGGTGGAAAGGTTTAGTGATCACTAGGAACCCTAAGTACCAAATTACAATTAATTTGGAAGGAAAAGGTGGCTTAAATCCTCAAAATATCGAATATCAGGAGGTACCGTTATATGGGGGCTATACCAAAATATTTGCCTATGTTGTTCATATTTAGTCCATAATTACCCACAGATACATATTGACTTTGTGCAAAATTTCAGAAAGAGAGAGTCGTTTCAATTTAAGGGGGAAGGTGAGAAAAGAAAACTCACGGAGAGTTGATATTCATGATGGGGCTGCATATTTCTCACAGAAGGTGCGATGGACTTCGGCAGACGTGAAGATCACAAACAAGTATGCCCTGTATTATAACTGTCATCAAACGATACGTGAGGTAGGTGTTGCATTTATTTTGAATCGGGTGCTTAAAACTGGGCTCCAGATTAACTACGGTTGATGAAAGGAATGTCACAATCAGTATAAAAATAAAATTCTTTAACGTTATGTACCACTATTGCCCCAACCGAAGAGAATGTTGGTCTCGAGAATGCTGCAAGCACAGCAGATAGCATTTCGGAAGAAGTCACTCCTTGGCCCTTTAAATTGCTGCAAAATCTATACTTGAGTACTAAAAACCAGCACCTAAAAATCCTAAAATATCGGGAGATGAGCAAAGAGGAGACGCTTATTTTAAATCGCCACATTAAAATTCATGAAATGATCGGGAGTGCATAAGGCTACAGAGGAGAGGAATGCGGCAGCCAATAGCAACACGAAGCTCCATAATATCGGGTGAAGAGAAAAGATGAAAAGGGACGGAAAATCATTTCGAGACCATATATACAAGACCAAAATATACAACAAATGTTTAAAAATTTAGCGCCGCTCTGGCTCCGTCAGTTGAACCTGTTTACTCCTCCTGTACCAATATTAAACGACTGCATTGAGTGTTTACCACATATCCAAAGTTAGGTCATGACAGCAGTTATTCGAGTAGACCAAATCTTCACCCTAGATTAGACCCATGAAAAACAGATCGATATATACCACCTATTCCAAGCCATATCGGATTATGCAGAATAACATTGACTGATACGATTTCAGCAGTTAAAATAGGAAAGAAGCTGTCCGAGACTTTTAATACCAAACGAGGTCTCAAAGTGACAGTCTATCATGTGAGATGTTAATATAAATATGTACACGGAGGAAAAAATGGCCTCTCTAACATAGATATGCCCCAAACATATTTTGAAGCAAACGTATATATGCTTGCAACAGTCCCAAATATGACATATTTTTGGGGGCAAAAAAAAAGTTGTTTACATGAAAAATAAATACAAACCCAAAATCCATAAAAACATACTCACATTTATAAATGGTGGTGGTTTTTCTTTTATTAAAATGTATAGAAATACCAAGCACATAATCAACAACAGACACGTAGATACATACAACATTTCAAATACAAACAAGTAAGAAAAGCGTTAAGTTCGGTCGGGCCGAACTTTTTATGCCCTCCACCACAAATTTCAGCCATTTCGGTGGATTAATGTGGCCACAAACTTCAAAATACCGAAATTCGTGGACCTATACCTACAAATTTCTGGGGGAAAGTTTTATACGCCTAAAGAAGATTAAATACCAAATTTCAGCCATCTCGGTGTGATAATGAGGCTAAAACGTTCAAAATATCGAAAATCGAGAGATATTGTATTATGGGGGCTATATCAACACGTGGACCTATATAAACATTTTATGGTAGAAATGTTTCATAGCCTCTGGAAACACAAAATACAAAGTTACAACCGATTCTTTGGTCCAATGGGTCTAATACATTCAAAATATATTAAAATGACGCGTACTTTATAAGGGGCCTTATGTGGGGGCTATACCAAAACGTGGACCTATATAACCCAACTTTGGTAGGAATGTTTTCTTTCCTCTAAAGACACAAAATACCAAATTACAACCAATTCGGTGGTAAAATGGGCCAAATATCTTAAAAATTCCTTAAAACGACGACGCGTCACGCGTCATTTTGTATGGGGGCTATACGAAAGCGTGGACCTACATAGCCCGCTTTCAATACCAAAAGTCCTACGTAAATATAACATATTTTCTCAAAATTTCATCAACCTACGTCAATCCGTTCGGACGCTAGAGTGATTTCCACAGACGGACAGACATGGCTATATCGATGTAGAATTGCACGCTGATCAAGAATATATATACTTTGTGGGGTCTACAATGATTATTTCGAGTAGTTACAAACGTAGTGACAAACTTAATATACCCCCATCCTATGGTGGAGGGTATAGAAATAGTGTCACACTTTTAGAAAGAACAAGAAAAAAGTATCAGTCTGCTTTGCCGACAGATATGTACCCTCAGCCTATCTGAATTGAGACTTTCATCTACAGACAGATCGAAAGTATTTAGGGTCTTTTCAGAATTTTTTGGCCCGTTTTGGACATTTGAACTTGCCGACAAAAATGTGGATTAGGATTAAAGCTCAAATGTGTTGCGGAGGAGGTCCTTGAAGCAATGGACAGACATAATCCATTATGGAAGTGGATCTTAGTTTGGGAGTCATATCTTTCCGACAGATATCGCGCCCACTAGTCATTTCAGTGGGCCATCGTATAACTTTTGGGCCAGTACGTCAGGAAGCATGGACTTGTCTACGGAAAGCATGATATCGCTGTAAACAGGACCACAACGAACAACATCGGTATACATTTTCAAGGGATCTTCGAACAGACACTAAAGAACACATACATATGGTAATATTCAAAAAAGTTTTACAATCGTTGAAGTTGAGATTCACCATTTAATAAGTCGCGAACTGTTAATATATTTTATAAAATATGAATACATTTATATATATTGAAGTGTTTTAGCTACGATCTCATAATATGGACCATAACAAATAATTTTCGTGGAAGCTGCGCTGGTGATAATATAAAAAAATGGGAAAAATGTGTTGAAGTTTACAAGTTTTTTTGTGTTCTTTCTTGATTTCTGGCCAAACCACGGAAAATTCAAACCTATGCTCAAAGAAAGAACTAAATAATACCCCTTAGGCAATATGGTTCTAGTGTATGACTTTTCGATATATACACTGTATCCCCCTAAAATCGATGCTGACATTTTGAAGTTTTGATTTCAGTGTTTTTCGAATTTTTCATATAATTAGATGGTGCAATTAGATAATAATCGAAACTAGTTTATAGGATTGTAGAACTCGCGATTCCACGTCGTTCGATGTATATCTCATGAGTGTGCTCCGTACAGCTTCCTAGTAATAGAAGTCCAAAGGCGAAAATTTGGTCCGTAAATTTTCTGAAAAAAACTATTTTTTGGCTTTAAAATTTACAACTGTCGTACAGGTACCCCTGAACCCCGCGTGATTTTAGTTTTTTAACGTGCCGGATCTAATGAGCTCTTCCGCGGTCAAATCCATCCACTAAAACGCCGGATATACCTTGAAAGTAGGAAAATCTGCAAAAATATATGTTGACAATTCCGCGAATTGAACCGCGATTTTCTTTGATTATTTTTACATAAATGTAATCCTTTATACGCGATTATTATATTTGCCAAAAAGGTGTGTCACAAATTACAAAGATTTGAGAGTAATATCCCTATTTATCCCAAAATAGAATGTGGTGGCACATCCGCAGTTCTTGACGAATCTGTCTAAAATAATTTATATTGACGTATTTTTAATAGGGGGCCATTGAAATCGGATGCACCTTATAATCATATGCACATCGCGTAATTTTTGCCCACTTGAAGGTTTTTTGAATAGTAAGATGCAACTGGTGGCACACTTTGGCCGCTGAATGAAACATGGGAAAATCCATGCATATTGATAGACATGGACTCCCTGTATCCGAAAAGCACATGCACCCCAACTGATTTCAACGGATTCGCGAATTACACGCCTATTAATTTTTGTGTTTTTTCTTTGGTTGTAATTTCAATATTACTCTCTACTTCTTATTTCTATAGCTTATCACAGAAAGCAAATATACTTTCACGATGACTAATTACTTTTCTCGTAGAAGTTTAAGCAAAATACTTCAGGATTTGGATCGAAATTTAGCGAAATAATAGAATAACTCCCAACATTTATTTTTCAAATTTTTCGTATTTAACCAAAAATATATTTTTGAAATAATTTCCAACAATAAGTTTCCGTTGTTTGTTGTTGCTGTAATATGCAAGTTATAAACGCGATCTTTATAATTTTGGTCTCACATTTTTCTAGGCGTTGTCTAGATTCTGTACGTATTTTTAAATTATTTTTTTAGAGATTTTTTGGACTTTGATTTAGAATAAATAAAATTTATTCCAAGATTTCTTCAATATTTTTTGATTTACCGCGAAAATGAAAATAAATTTAGCAACTATTTTAGCATCTACGGATCGATATCACATTCTGCTAACGATTCATATATACATGTTCTTATTACAACTCAATAGGAATTTTTAAATATTTTTTCTTTACAAGAGAGTAAAACCGCATATAACTTTTGAGTGCAGCATCCAATTTTGTGAACGCGAACAGATTTGAAACTGCGATTTTTTTCTTAACCCATGTACCAAAAATGGCGGATGTGCTCGCCAAACAAGTTTTTTATTTTTTTTCTATGTAATTGTAAAGGAAATTTGAAATTTACCATATGTATGTTGAACTTTTGCGGGTGAAGTACCTTAATGAGAGGACGAATATGGGCCATTTTAGAAGTTAAATTAAATTTGGAGAAAATATTAGAAGATCCAAAGATTGGACCAAATTGACTACCCCGTTCAAGAAAGTATATGCACTAGAGTGGTTTTAAAAAATCGATGTCAGATTTTTTTATGCGGCAACCTCCTAAAATGTTTAGTTTTGTTGAAAATTAAGATTGCCAAAGTTAACACGTTAACATGTTAACACGTGCCCCTGGGGCCTCAATATTTCGATTTCGTTAAAATTTGTATGGGGCCAAAGGCGAAATTTCACAAAATCACTCTACAGGCCACATTTATTGTCCAATCGATGAAAACTGTTTACCAGTTCTTTGTAGTGGCTAAACAAGTAATCCTATAATAAATTTTGAAAATCGGGTCAGATTTTAATATTAGCTATATAAAGGGCCCATGGAAACTTTGAGGCCCCAGTGGCACGTGTTAAAATATTCCGATTGAGCTCAAACTTTGGCAAACTTAATTTTTAAGGAGGGTGCCGCATAAAAAATCCGACATCGATGTTTTCCCTTTTAGTTAAAAACAGTCTAGTATGCACGACATTTTTTAAATTGCATTTAAGTTACATTCTTTAAATTTTGAGGGGAAGTTGTGGACCGGTATTGCCCATCTTCGAACTGAAACTAAGTTTAGACAAAATATGCCGAAGGCCAACTTTCACACCAAATCGGTTGATCAGTTCTAGTGCTATAGTGCGCTCCAGCCACTACACATGGTATCATAGGGATTTTTACAACGTTCGGGCTATTTTCTCAGGAAGTATTTACTTGCCCCTCAAAAAAACTTGTACCATTGTAAAGAGGGGGTCAGTGAATGCATGTTGCTTCAACAAAAATCAAAGTGATTCGAGAGCAGACCTTAAAGTGAACTTATCCGAAATTTTGTGTGAAAGGTACCCGAAGGAGTGGACATATATATTCGAACCCGATATTTACCAGATAGATATATTAGGTTGTGTAAGGTATAGACCAAATCGGCCACTCCCTTCAAGAGTTATGGTGCGCACAATTTTTCCAAGCATTTTTGAACTTTTGTGGGGGAGGTACCTGAAGGAGTGGACCGATATGGCTTATATTGAAACTTAAACTAAGTTTGGACATAATATTTTGCGTTATTTTGCGCCCCACGGTGCCATGGGGGTTTTTTGTACCTTTCATGTCAGGAAATTTCTACCGTCGTATGGGGGGCAGAAATTTCTACCGTCGTATGGGGAGCAGTGAATTCAAGTTATTTCAACAAAAATCAAAGCGGTTCGAGAGCTGGTCCTAACCTGAACTTTGGCGAAATTTTGTGTGTGAAGTACCCGAAGGAGTGGACCGATTGAGCCCATATTGGAGCCTCGTCTAGGTCTGGTAGAAGATTCACGATGTGCGAAGTATGGACGAAATCTGTTACTCTCTTCAAAAGTTATCGTGTGCACTAATAACCGGAAGGAAAGGACCGATATGGCCCATCGCCTCAACTAAATTTAAATCAAAGGTGCTTACACCTGGGAGTTTTTGCGATTTCTGAAACTAAAATGTTCATAGATGAAAAAATCAAAAAAAAAAAAAAAAACAAAAAAATTGCTTGAGGGATTTTCAAATAAATCACTGCCAAATTTCCCATTTTTAGGGCTTTTTTAAGTTTTCCCGATTTTGCTTAGGAACCGCAAGCCCTATCGAAATGGGATTAAAGAAAATGTTGTAGGAGTGAAAATTCTCTACAAGATTGTCCTTTATGATGTTTTTGTAGGTATTACCATTTTCGAGATATAGAAGTTCAAATTGGGACAGTGCACTGACTGTACCGCCTCCTTATAAAACAATGTCATGACTGTAATTTCCCAACTTAAACTTATATATCTCAAAAAACGGTTAAACCTAGGAAAAAGTTACAAAAGCCAATCACAGCTATAAGATATTCTCCAGTGCCGTTTTGGTACGGTAGGTTTAAAGCAAAATCTCGAAAACCTAACAACAAAACCTGCAAACGTGACCTAAACTTCTATATCTCAAAAATGGTAAAACCTAGGAACAAATCATAATGGTCAATCCTCTAAAGATTTTTCACAGCTACAACATTTTCCCCATTTCGATAGAACTTGCGGTTTCCAAGGAAAATCGCGAAAATCTAAAATTAATCTAAAAATGCCAACTTTGACCGCAATTTTTTTAAAAATCCCTCCAGCGATTTTTTTGTTTGTTTTTGGATTTTTCTCATCTATGAACATTGCTGTTGCAGAATCCGCGAAAACTTCCCAGGTGTAAGCGGTTTTCATTCAAAGTTAGTTAAGGTGCACCCTGCATGACATTGTTTTATAGGGTGCCATACAGTCTAGGGAAGGGTAATGGAAAGCAATGATCGATTTTTCGACTTTTCGATTTTGGTCTAAAACTAAATATGCGATTTTTCGGTCTTGCGATTATTTCAGTTGTCTTAAAACTCTACTTTCGACTTTTTCATAACCGCAGAAAATCGATTATAATCGACTATTTGTCGATGTTCGAGTTTTCTTTTGAAACTGTGAAACCGCCAAAAGTGTAAAACCGTCAAGTCCACAATCTATGGGCAAACTCGAAAATCGATCACAAGATAATCGATTATGCGATTTTCCCTCCAGACAAAAGTCGACTACGATTTTTAGATTTTTGACTGCAAAAAGTCAATTAATCGATTAACCGAAAGTCGACTTACCTATCCCTAATACAGTCAGTAAGTACATTGTCCCAATTTGAATTTCTATATCTCAAAAATGGTAAAACCTACAAAAATACCATTGAGGTCAATTTTGTAGGGAATTTTCACTGCTACAAGATTTTCTTTAATCTCATTTCGATAGGGCTTGCGGTTTTGAAGCAAAATCGTGAAAACCTAAAAAAGCCCTTAAAATGTGAACTTTTACCGCCGACACAGGCGAGAACGGTTGTCAAAATTCGATCATATTTTTCGTTCAAGGATGTACATCCCAAAATTTTAAATATTGTAGAGAACACCCGATTTGAAATTGAAACCACAATCCAATAAGCAGCGTTAATTTCATTATAAATCTCTCCCCCAATTCTAAAGAAATAGAATAAATAGCAAAACATCGCTTGAGGGTGGATGCCAAAAATTGAGGTCTAGTTTCCTTTTTACAAAAAAATATTACTTACATTTAAGGAAGTTGTCAAACAATGGCAACACAATAATAATTGCGGAGGATGCATTTAATACTCCTAGATATAATTATATGATTTATTTCATTAATTGTTTCATGGGGACATTGAGTAGTGCTCTGCCGCGTAACACAATACCCATCTATTCTACATTTGTGTTCACCATTGTATTTAAAAAAATATATAATATGATTTCAATTGATTTCGAATGGCAAGCAAAACCAAACAATGCCAAGAGGAAAAGTGTGTGTGAGCATGCGCGCAAACGCGCCATATTTGCGCCTTATTTGCTCGTTCAATAACGTTTTAAGAACTTTGTATCCGGAATTTGTTAAACTTTTCAAAAATGAATGAATTTCTTGTGAAAGGGAACAAAGAATGGTTCCTTAAAGAAACAAATAGTTCTTTGTGTTAATGACTTTTGTTTAAGGACTTTTAAGGGCAAAGGTTTAAAAACGTTATAATGAGTGTGAAACAACCCTTTTTTCTTAAATTTTAAATATGTTCCTGAAAATGGCATTACACATGTAAATTTGTATAAAAAAATTAAAAATAAAAACAGAAAGCGTACCTGATTCGGTCCAGCCATAATTTCGTATGTAACGGCTTTCCTTGATAGCCGTTAAGAATAACATGTTGAGAACCATCGGACGTTTAACTTGGCACTTTGTTTCCGTTTTGAGATCTGTAAACTGCTTCATATATCTATCCTCTTATGAGCCATTTTTCCGAAGTTTAATTATTTTTTCTTTTATTTTAGATCTATTCTATAGTTCTCAAAGTTGTTGTATTTCTTTTAATGAAACTTAATATTCTTATTCTTAGCTTCTTTCTTTTGGGGAATTGTTTTGCAATGGGAATCTTCGAAACACTTGATGGCAAGCAAAAACTCTTCACATTTTGAATGCAAGAAAACAGAAAAAAGGCGATTTCAAACGAAATGAAATGGCGCGTACCTTTTTAGCGGTTTCTTAATAAACTTTAAGTATTTCTTTTTATGCTATGGCTGCTTGCGTTGTTGTAGCTGTTGTTTTTGTTGTTGATTTCAAGTATGTTTCTTATGCCAAAGATGGATGTTGTTGTTGTTTGAAAAGAACACCACAAAAAGCGAATCTTAGTAATTCGTTGGTTGTTCTTTTTTGTGTTCTCCTTAAAGAATTTCTTTGAAAAACTTGAAACTGCAACCCTCTAACCAACCAAGCCAACACCGCCGCAACTGCCTTAAACACCCCCTTCAGTACCCCCTCATCTAATACGTTTGAGTCTTTCGACAAAGTAAGCTTTCTTCGGTTTGTTTAAAAGAATCAAACCAGCCATCATTCAGCAGTTCAGTCCGCCAGCGAACCCAAATGATAAAGAAATTCATATTTCATAATAATTATAACAAAAACCAAATGTATATGTAATCACATTTAAAAAACAAAACCAACAACAATAAGAAGCCAACAAAAGGGAACATAAAAACACTTATAATTTTTCAAAGCTTTATTATATTCACGTTATTATTATTTTTTATACATAAAATAAATACATACATTATGAAAAAGGGTTAAGCTCAGTAAGATGTACTATGGATGTATTTTGATTTCATCGTCTTTCTTTGGCAAGAGCTTCCTAGGCGTGTGTATGTGTTTATTTGCATTTATTTCTTATTTCTTTTTGTTATTAACAAAGGCAACATAAAAAAGGATTTAAACTCCAATTGTTCCTTCTAGTTGCCACAATGCTTTTTGTATTGGTGTAAATTTTTGGGATTTTCTTAACATTTGAAGCGTTCCGAAATTCTACTTAAAAACTTTTTTGAGTTCTTTGTTGATAACATTGTGAGAATTAAAGTGAAATTTGATCTGATCGATTAGGGGAAAGGGTTAAGGCAAACATTTTGGGAATTTCAGTTATAAACTACAAATGTCCTGAGAAAATTTGCTAATCAAATGCGTAATTATCAATACAGTCGGTCAAGTAAATGTTTGCCAACACAAACATTTTGATATTGTAATTCTGAGGTTATTTTGTGTAAATCTACTGTTTTGGGCTATTAAAAAATAGCCTCAAAAAAGCCATTTGGCGCAGAGGCATTATTATAATGTGAATAATTTATAGAAAATAAAAATTCACAGTTTGCGGATATTCGAATTGAAAGATGTTATGCTATTCGCTACTTCTCAAATCCCGAATCCCGAGATTTGCTCCTTTGGAGTCCCAGGGTTTCTCAATTTACTTCTTATGGATTCGAAGAAATATTATTTATCAGTTCCGCCATACTGTTAAATGTTAATAATAATAAACAAATTCTGAAATTCGCAAAATTTGTCTGCGAAAGTATGGGATCCGAAGATATTTCCTTAGGCGAAGCTTGGGAAGAGTACTAAGAAATATTGTTTTCCAGAGAAAAATTTTTAAATCAATTAAAGAACCCGCAACTGCAATCTGTTCTTTAAACGTTAACTAGAAGTGATGCAGTGCATCCAACAATTCTGGACATTGAAAATACCACTCGGAAGCGGAAACCCTGTTTCTTCCGCAAAACTGACCGTGTGGCGACTATACGGCTTCAGAAATGTAGGACGGTTAATTCTGAGTGGTACACTACAATTTGTTTGCAAGAAGTCTCCTGAGAAATTCGTAAAACGAACAAGAGAAGACGAATCATTCTGCATCATGACACGTCGATTCAAACCAGCGCCTGTTTGACCGGACAAAAAGTGGAATTGATGGGTCTTCCACCGTACAGCCCTAACTGGGGATCCAATGACTTTATTTGATTTGATAAAAAAGGCGTAGTCAACGATTTTCGTCGCCAGAAGATGCTGTAAAGCGTTCAAAAACCATGTTTTGGAGGTGTCTAAATCGTAGTGGGAAAAGGGACTCAACAATTGGTTTACAACATTTGTTCCATAAGAAGAACTAAGAAAAGATCTCCAACTCTCTCTGTTTAGTGCTTCGCTTTCTGGAATACCGCGCCTTGTCATCTCTTCATCCACTTGTTTGCGCCATCTCTTCTTTGGCCTGCCAATTTTGCGTGCACCGCCATGCGGCCCGAATTTATACACCTTTTTAGCGGGTTCATCATCGCTCATTCTTATGATATGGCCGCATCGCTCCAAGGTAGTAGGTAGGCGCAAGCAGCAGCGGCTTTGCATCATGCAGATTAATCTGCATCACTGCAAAGCTGCTGCGGCCGAACTCCTCCTAACCCTCAAAAAACGCCAAGTTGACATCGCCCTAATCCAGGAACCCTTACAAGAATAGGGTTGGTGGACTGAATGACATGGGTATGCTTTATTGAGTCAATAGAGACAGAGAAGGACATTACCGGATTCCGCCGAATGCTTTCGAAGGACCTCAAATCCATTGAAAGCATAAAACGTGAAGACGGTACATGGACTAACTCTGGTCAAGAGACCCTCGATCTTCTAGCTACCACTCACTTCCCAAGCTGTGCGGACGTATCCGATCCCCAGAGTGATCCAATAATACGTAACGCTGCCACAGTGGACAGGAGTGATATCGAGGAGATCATAAGCCGCCCAAAGATCGCTTGGGCTTTAAACACATTTAAACCCTATAAATCTCCCGGACCAGATGACATCATACCTGCGATGATGCAGAATGCATCTGAGCTGCTTATTCCTTCTCTGGAGAGTATTTTCAAGGCGTGTTTGATTTTGTCATACATTCCGGTTCTACGGAGAGAATTCACAGTGACATTCATTCCTAAAGCGGGAAAACCTAGTCACACACTTCCAAGAGACTATAGGCCGATCAGTCTGTCATCCTTTCTGCTAAAAACTTTGGAAAGACTATTGGACCTTGAAATTAGAGGCAAACTACCAATTTCATCAATAAGTTCTGCTCAGCATGCTTACACTAAGGGCAAATCGGTAGAAACTGCTCTAAATGATGTTGTCGGGTTTATCGAAAGGAATATGGACAACTCAAATTTTACGTTAGCAGCCTTTCTAGATATAGAAGGAGCCTTTAATAACGTCAATTTGGAGTCAATGCATAATTCACTTGTGGGCTTGGACATCTCCCCTACCCTAATCAGTTGGATTGACAATATGCTTACTAGTAGAATAATAAATTCGCGCATCGGCTATAATTCCATTAGGAAGTCTGTCACCAGAGGCACACCTCAAGAAGGAGTACTGTCTCCATTACTTTGGCTCCTAGTGATCAATGAAATGCTCCAAGAATTTGACAAACTTCGCATTAAAACCACGCTTACGCCGATGACGTTGTTTTGATGATCAGTGGGAAATTCCCACAGACCATATCAGATGTCATGCAAGCAGCCCTTATCAAGTTAGCGGGTTGGGCCCATCGAAACGGACTAGGGGTAAATCCCTCTAAAACAGAGCTGCTCCTTTTCACAAGGAAGAGAAAAATTGATACATTCACTCTACCAACGCTAAATGGAGTCACTTTAGAGCTCTCTTTGGAAGCCAAGTATCTAGGCATAATTCTGGACCATCAGCTATCATGGAAAATAAATGTCGAAGAACGCGCCAAGAGAGGACTAACAGCACTGTACACTTGCAAGAACTCCATTGGTAAGAGTTGTGGACTGAGACAACAAGTCATACACTGGGTTTTTATGACAGTCGTACGTCCAAATCTCACCTATGGAGCTCTAGTTTGGTGGAATGCTATAGGCAAGAAATCATATCTGCGTGAAATAAACAGAGTCCAAAGAGCAGCATCAATGCTCATAACTGGTGCTGCTAGGAGCACTCCACAGGCTGCCCTCAACGTGCTGTTGGATCTTACTCCGTTAGATCTCATTGTAGAGGAGCATGCATTTAAAGCGCATTAAGTCTCAAGGAGCTTAACCAGTGGTGCAACTCCCAACAGGGTCACGCTGCGATTCTCAGCCGAACGAATGTGCCAACGAGCAAGGAGCATTTAAGTGACTACATATCACCACAAATGAACTTCGAGCAAATAGTTGTGCACATTCCCAACACAGAAGCCTGCACCCACAACACCCCACCACTAGACGGTATAGAGGTCTATACCGATGGATCTAAGATGAAAATGGAACAGGGGCAGGCGTATACAGCGACATTCTCAACCTTCAACTATCTTTTAAGTTGAATAAAGGGTAGCGTTTTTCAAGCAGAGGGGACATCGATGGACCGGGGACATCGATGGACCGGTGAACTTCTACTTCAATTGTATCCTCCTAAATATTTCCCTTTTTTCTACATCATTTTCTAATTCTCTCCTTTCAGCAAACAACCCCCCCCCCCCAGGATGAACACAATGGACCATAAGGTCTCCGAGTGGAGTACCGTCGATTACGTCGACAGTTACGCGTCCTTTAACCTAACCTAACCTATGAAATGGCCTAGCCAACGCAATCGTTACATCTCGATACGTTTATCTATACTAATGTCGTTGTATAGCAGATACAGCAGATTGGTCCGTAGATCTTTCGATGAAATTTTCTCTCAAACACACCAAGCACTGCCTTGTCTGCTTGCTCAAGTACCCAGGCTTCGAAACCATACATCAGCACGGGTAGTATCAGTGTTTTCTAAAGCGTTGTTTTTGTTTGACGATATGTGGCTTTAGCAGATTCTCCTTCGACCTCGGTTACTTCTTTTACTGATCGTCCCATGATGTCTATATCATCAGCATAAGCAAGTAACATGTGGCTATTGGTGTATATTGTGCCACTTCTTTTGACGTTTGCCTCTCGTATAACCTTTACTAGCAGGATGTTGAAAAGATCACACGAAAGGCTGTCTCCTTGCCTGAAACCTCTTTTGGTACAAAACTCTTCGGAGAGGTTCTTTCCTATTTTATCTGAAGATCTTGTGTCAGTTAGAGTCATTTTACAAAGCCGAATAAGCTTTGCGGGCTGTCGAAGGCTGCTTTATAATCGACAAAAAGGTGGTAGGTGTCGATCTGCATCTCTTGGGTCTTCTCCAGGATTTGCCGCAGGGTAAATATATGGTCAATGGTGGACTTGCCAGGTCTAAAGCCGCATTGGTATGGTCCAATTATTTCGTTGACCATGGGCTTTAGTCGTTCGCACAATATCCCTGACACTATCTTGTAGGCTATAGGGAGAAGACTTATGCCCCTATAGTTGGAGCATAAAGTCTTATCTCATTTCTTTTGGACAGGACACAGGATGCTCAGGTTCCAATCGTCGGGTACGCGTTCTTCCTGCCAGATGGAGCTTACTAGCTGATGCATACACCTTGTCGCCTCCGGTTTTAAACAGCTCGGCTGGTAGGCCATCAGCTCCTGCTGCCTTATTATTCTTCGGCCTATTTATTTCTGTCTTTACCTCATCTTGGCTGGGATTGGATCTGTGGTATCTTCTTCGACTTCGCTACTATTGTATACCAACAGTTTGGAAAAATGTTCTTTCCATATCCTTAGTACACTATCTATATCAGTTACCAAATTACATTGACCATTAACTTTGGTTTGAGCGCATGAAAAAGCGTATAAATCTTGCTGGAGACTACTTAAGAAAACAATAAAACTATTTTTGATGGTAAATATTTATTAGACAGTAATTGATGATCAAAAAAAAAAAATCTTCTGATATAGGAGAGCAATTACTAATGACGTAGGAATAAAACTTACCAAAGTATTTGTGAACATTGAAAAATGTGATTACCAAGCAGGACTATAGGAAAAGTTTGGAGTTTCAATTAACTGACATAATTTCGCATATGCATTTATCTAGTGAAGTGCGATATAAATACTAGTTCCCAAGCTTTGCCTTCGTCTGCCACAAAAACAACATTCAATACGCCTGAAGATCGGCTTAACCACCCGTGAAACGTAGCGTAATGGTTGAATGCGTGGGACTTCGGTAGACTCCTAATTTTTCAATGTATATAATAGGTCTAATAAGCTCAACTCGAAAGAGAATTCATTAAATATCACTATAAACGACCTTCGCCTTAATAAGGCAAAAATAAAAAATATCTCTATTCGTTAGCATGTTATTAATTTCGCGCCGCAAAATCAGTGATTTCGACCACTGTGCGACGTAAAAATCATACATAATTACGCACTGTATTATAGCTGCCATGAAACGAAACACAATTTCATGTTGGATTTTTGGGAAAGACTTGGTATCCAGATTCACTCCGGTGAATGAAAGAAATGCCACTATCCACAATGTACAATTACATCAGCCTCATCTGCGCTCCATATATTTTGTAACCTCCTAGAAAGAACATATGTATATCCTCTGTACTGGCCTTGACATTAAGAGTATCCCAAGATATTTCAATGCTTAAATTGGAAAAGCAAATGCTTTTCATGTTAGATGTCTGATAGTATCGAGGTACGTATTAATCTTGCGGCAATATGTGATTTAACACGGGACTGTTAAACTGGATGTCGTGAACCTGCAAACACAGCAGATTGCACGGGCCTACTCCGCTCATCATGCCATTTTGCTGGCAGCCGACACTTCGCACCAAACACAAAATTGGACAGATATTTTGATGAAACTTGGCAAATGTCACGAAATTGGGTCTATCATCAATTTCTCTAAATTGTATTGAAATTGTGGTGGTGTAAAGGTATCATATAGGTGGTCCCGCACGACATTGATCCTTTCCTTGCTAGTTTTTTGTTGTTTTGATCAGTATGGTATTTTTAAACATAGCCCACAGAATCATAGTAACCTCAATGGCCAAAATTTTTGCGATATTATTTCTATTTGTATACCCTCAGCATTTATGCTAACGAGGGTATATCACGAATATGGTCAATTATTTCATATTCCATTTCAGAAAAAAAGGAAATTTTTTTGCGCTACATCAACGATTTTTGATATGTAGGTTAAGATTCGAAAATTAAAATTCCCAGTACGAATCTGGTCGCGAGCCAATTTTTGGTTGTTACGGACGGAGTTATGGCGCTTTTTTTCGCTTTTTAAGAAAGGAAATATTATAAAAACGCAAATTATTTTAATGAGCACAATTGTTACAAAAAAAGTTCTCTCGAAGTGACATCAGCGAGTAGATTGCATAATATCTGCAAACTGTTACACAGAATTCGCGGAATGTACATAAAATTGATAAATTATTGAAAATAAATATTTTTTTTTTTAAATTAAGACCAATTTAGTGGTCATAAAATTATATAAAAAATCAAATTCACGGCGAATCAAATGAGACTACAATCATACAGATTGCTGTTATAGTTTCGATGTTACAGCCAAAATAAGCACATATTTTGGCCAAAAAAAAAATAATTTTTGTTTGAAAAAATATTTTTTCACATGCATTGTGTAGTAGTAATACTTCCTTCATTTTGCTTAAATCTCCCAATAAATCTGCCTTCGCCACGTTTTTGTTCAAAATGTGTTCATACCGACACCGTTAAAGTTTTATCAAATATTATTTTTGACACAAATATTAGCATATCTTACCTATAACTTTGGATATATAAATGGTTATAATTATGTTTTTAAAGTATTATTTTTTGAGAATTTACAAAATGTCTAAAAAGTGGCGAAGCTCCCCACCCATGGGGCAGCTTCGCCATCGATGTTGAAAATTCTCCAACGGACTCTAAAACCGTCAGTTACCATACTTCTTCTTCTTCTTAAATAGCAACATTATGCAAAAAAGAAACATGTTTTCTATTGAATAATCAAACATTTTTATAACATTTACAAAAAGTAACCGATTCTAGCGGTTAATTGAAGTAGGTACATTGAATTTAGGTACACAAATAATAATATAACTAAAACAAGATACGTTTAGGATAATATTTGATTTTTCACATTATAGTGTGGTATATCTATGGTATAAAGAATTTATGTTCAATATGACAAATTTCTAACATTAACCCACCACGCCCTCTCATGGCGTAGGCGCCCCACACCTTACATATTTCATAATATTAATCTAAAACCGTCAGTTACCATACTTCTTCTTCTTCTTAAATAGCAACATTATGCAAAAAAGAAACATGTTTTCTATTGAATAATCAAACATTTTTATAACAATTACAAAAAGTAACCGATTCTAGCGGTTAATTGAAGTAGGTACATTGAATTTAGGTACACAAATAATAATATAACTAAAACAAGATACGTTTAGGATAATATTTGATTTTTCACATTATAGTGTGGTATATCTATGGTATAAAGAATTTATGTTAAATATGACAAATTTCTAACATTAACCCACCACGCCCTCTCATGGCGTAGGCGCCCCACACCTTACATATTTCATAATATTAATATATAGTCCGGTCAAAATAGACATGCGTATAAGGGGGAAATAGCAAAAATTCCCACAAAGCTGAATTTTGGTGGAGAGCTAGGGTTGGCCATTAGAAGCAACGTCCTAAAAGTCCCCATCGATCCCATGTGTGCAAAACAAGTTATTCGGGGTCAAAGGTCATTTTTTGAGGCATTATTCAGTTTTTTTAATTTTTCTCAAAAACGGTAAGACTTAGCAAAAGCCGGCTAAAGTAAAAGTAGATTCAATAATTGTCTACAAGAGTGGTCTTTATGATTCTTAAAAAAGACTTACAATTTTCGAGATATCGCGATCTGAAGGTCAAATAAAAAATTAGCCGCGTAAGTACATTGTGAGGCGAACCGGTTAAAGTAACGACACTATGTGTTAGATACTTTTGTAAGCTTTCAAACGATATCCACTTTGCAGTAATCGGTTCAGTAGAACCGGGTCTAACCCGGTTTTTAAATTTGGCCTTTCTGGTCGAATAACCGGCGAACCGGATCCGCAACCGTTGAAAATTATACATTTCCGTAATCAGCGCAACAATCCCTACCTTCGGACAAAACTTGAAAAAAATCGGAGAGTTTTCGTTGGGGGCGTTCCCGTTGGGCTTTCGATTATACATGTGGATTAAATTGGCTATTTTTGCATAAAATGACTCTAACATTGAATAACTCTACTGAACACGCTCCGATTTTGTTGGAATTTTTTTAGAAGATAGCTATAATTTCGCTCTTCAAGAAAATATATATTTTTTGGGGGGAGAGACCCGATTACTTCGCTTAGTTTAGCCGGTTCTTCTGAATATGTGCATATTTCCCTTATAAGTGCATAAAAATTATGTGTTTTTTAGAACAGCTATATCTCAAGAATGGTTCCTTTGTCTGTCTACAATATTTGCTTTAGTCACTTTTTGATTAGATCAACCGTTTTCCAAAAATAAATCCGGAAACCTAAAAACCCTTAAATTTTGACCTTTGACCCCGAATAATTTTTTTTGCACACATGGGATCGATAGGGACTTTTAGGACGTTGCTTCTAATGGCAAACCCTAGCTCTCCACCAAAATTCAGCATTGTGGGAATTTTTGTTATTTCAATGTCTATTTTGAACGGACTAATATTGACATTTGCAATTGCTTTTTTTATGCGAATTATTGGGATTTATATTCTTCAGTAGTTGTCTTCTAATGGTATAAAATGTGTTTTTGATATCACAAAGATAAGGAAGATATCACAAAAAACACCTACCATAATTATTTTTTCCAATACCCTGAAAACACAAAACCGCGTGCGTCCGCTATCATACCTATGACACAACTGCCATCTTTTGGGAGATGATAGATCTTCATTAAACTCACAATTTTGCCTTTAACGGATTTTTTGTGGCACTTTTATTTTGCGAAAAAATCGGCGCTGGCGTAGCCGCCCCAGTGGCGAAGGCGTACCATGTTACCATATGAAGCGTTCAGAGCACACTTCGACTAACTCCATAAAACAAAAAGTTGAGAAAAGCAATGATGAAATGTATATTGTTTTTTAAAATTTCCCCTGATAATATGGATTCAAATATATAATGTAGAATGCATAATAGCAGGTATAGCTTTCATCTAATGGTATATAAAATAAAATAAAAACAATATTCAACAAACAATCGTTAGTAATGTTGTTGTAATGGTGGAGTTAATCGAAGTGTGCACTGAAAAAAGTAATAAAGTTAGGTTTTGAATTTTTTTATTAACGAAAAACTTAGTTTTATACACATATATTACAGGTTTCACATAAAAATTAATGTTGGCAGTTCGGTTATAAAACAATATTTGTAATTAATTCATGTTAGCTTTATGTTAGCGTCATTCTTCATGGCTGGGTTTACGACGTTTTCGACGTATGTAATATACGTCAAAAATGTATGTTATATACGTCATAATTTTCTAAAGGCCATCTATGGTTTCAACAAAAGCCGAAAGAATATTGCATGTACACGTTGCGAGCAGAGCTACATTTGAATGTGTGCACTGAAAAAAATTGCATATTATTCAGTGGTCAATAAAAACTTGATATTTAAAGGTGCTCATCTTTATTATTCAGGAAAGATATTATAATCATAAATAGATATGGCGATATCAAAGGCTTTGACACTAAAATCTCAAATTTTTCAAAAAGTGGAGTTAGTCGAAGTGTGCACTGAGCGGCTCATATATGTATCTCGAAGCTTCTGAAATGGAAATAGAGGTCAAATAACCCATTTTAATTTATATGCATTTTAAAATACGTGTAAATCGCGTAATTATCAATATCATTTTGTCTGCATGTGATTTTCATGTACAGCAAGACCATATCTATTAAGTTGTATATATTTTTCGAAATATAAGTTGGACTTGGCATTAAAAAACCTATAAAACATCGTTAATTTTCGCAAAGTGGATACAATTTTTGTCCGCATCCGATTTCAGTGTCCACGATGAAAATCTACATCGATATATATCTATTTCAAGGCGATCAATAAAGAACCGTGAATGTAGCATCCAGGGTTTCGGAGTCGAGCAATTTTTAGTTCGACTCCGACTCTGGAGTCGACTCCGAGGGTCATTTTCAATTCAACTCAAAAATATGAAGTTTAAAAATTCTTCCTTTTTGTTAGATTTTCATTAGATATTCCTTGAGAGAACAGTCTTTATAATATAATACTCAACTACAAAACTTACATATAAATCCTGAACTTATTCCATTAAAATGAAAGCTCAATAAAACCGATGTTATGTTCCACTGACACCCTTCCCTATGAGAAAATATTTAAGCTTTGAATATTGTCAACTTGAAGGGGTTATAGAAACGTTGACCTAAATATGGAATAATATGTGAAATTAAAACAATTCGGCTTGATACAAATTCTGTGATGAATTTAAAATCTATAACGTAAAACTCTGCACTGAATTCAACAGACATACTGACATAGCAAAATAGACATATAAATTGATTATGGTGGAACTCAGATGATAGTAAATATCCTCTGCCTCATCCTCTAACTGAGTATAATATAGTTTTTGCCTACATGTTTTCATTGTTTTTTTACAGTGTTTTATTTATAATATGAATAAACGGACAAAAATATATATTTTTTTTAAATATTTTTCATATAAGAATAAAATAAACCGAATATTTAGGAAAAATTTTTGCCCGGAGTCGGAGTCGAGTTATTTTTTCGACTCAGACTCGGAAAACTTCAGTATAAGACCTGCTTTCGAACCGCTTTTATTTTTGTTGTAACAGCTTGTATTTACTGCCCCCCATACGGCCTCTCCACAATATATGGACTATATATGTCCGCTTCTTTGGGTACTTCCCACACAACATTTCGGATAAGTTAATTTTAAGACCTGCTCTCGCACTGATCAACCGATTTGGTCCAAATTTGGCCTTCGTCATATTCTGTCCAAACTTGAACGGGGCAACCAATTTGGTCCAAACTTTGGATCTCTTAATAGTTTGTCCACATTTAATTTAACTTCCCAAATAACCCATATTGGTCCTCTACTTGGGGTACCTCCAAAAAAGGTCAACATTTGTGTCTAAGTACAGTTTAGGGTATGTTCGAAGATCCTTTAGAAATGTATACCGATGCTGTTCGTTGTGGTCCTGTTTACAGCGATATTATGTTTTCCGTGGACAAGTCCATGCTTCTTGACATATTGGTCCAAAGGTTATACGATGATCCACTGAAATCTATCGAAAGCGATATCGCGATATCTATCGAAAAGATATGACCCCCAAAATAAGATCTACTTCCATAATGGACTATGTCGGTCCATTCCTTCAAGTACCTCCACCGCAACACTTTTGAATTTTAATCCTAATCCACATTTTTGTCGGCAAGTTCAAATGTTCAATAAAGGCCACAACATTTTGAAAAGACACGTAGATGAAAGTTTCAATTCACATAAATCACCGGTAATAACCTTGCTGTCTCCTTTCGATAGAGAGTTTATAGCTGCGTCAAGCTGCGAGTAAAATAAACCATTTGATTCTTCATCGTCGGATTCCGTTGGGGCATAGCACTGTACGATAGATATGTTGCGGAACTTTAAGTTAAGCTATACCATGATGATACGCTGGGATATGGTTTTATAATTCCAGGAGCGCTTTGTTTGCTTTTGGTGATAGGATTATACAGACCCCATTTATTTTGTTAATAGCATTCCCGGAGAAAATGAAGTTATATCCATTTTTGAGTTGTATTGTTCTTGAGTTCGGCCAAAGACGTCTAAACGGTAAATCGACATTTCGCTCTGAACTTGGTAGAGTCTCGATGTTTCAGAGAGAGTTCTTACAATCCATGCTCCAATCATAAACCGGGTTTTAAATCCATAAGACGTCATCTTAGGGTTATCAGTTCATATATTGCTTGTTGATGTTTCTATAATCGGGGTTTTTTAAGATGGATGTCTGATTGGACCACCGCATAAGCACCTAGTGCTGGGACTGTCAGCCACCCTCTAGTTAATTGTTTGTTGATAGTGGATCTTCTGAAGATCTTAGGACGCCACAATTGGCAATGCCATTGGCTCCTCCGCTGCCATCCCTATTACTTGGTTCCGTCATAAAAAATAATGTGCAGGGTTTTAAACGATTTTTTTCTTGAGAACAGTTGCAAAATTTGTATTTCGAGCAGATTCGAGAATGGGATGTTTTTCTCAATACATATATTTTAATCCGTTCATGTAGCTTCAAAACAAATTTTAAAAAATGTTTAATGCAAATCTTAAAAATTATGACTTTTTTTGTTATTTTGTCGCCTTATTTGATCGGTACCATTATACGAACAGAAATAGGTCCAATTAAAGGGATGCTGTTTTATACGTATGTATATCATCAATATTCCAAATAGCCACATTCGTAAAACTTAAAAAGGCATTATAACAAAGCTTTACACTTTAAAGTTCATTAAACTGTGGACAAAGTGTTAAGTGGAGGCTTAACGATGCCTCAAAGTTAAAAGCCTAACAATATTGATGAAAGCCTCCAGCGAGACAAAAAAACGGTAGCACATTTACGAGATGTATGTTTATGCTCAAGTGTGGCAGCTTAAACAATATTTGTGGAATAATGCAAACACATTTTTAAAACTGTTTCAATTGTTATTAGTTTTTTTGGTTACCTTTTGTACAATTTTCGTATTTTATAAGCAGTTTTTGTTTCTTTTTAATTGTGTTTCACTGCTTTCAGTCATAAAACCGAATTTTAGCTAAAAATAAAAAACTGTGGTTTCATTTTATCTTTTGTGTAAAATGTCCAATTTACAACTGTGTTTAGAGTAGTTATTTTCCAACATTTACAACACGACCCATGTAATGATTTCAGTAACAAATTTTTCTAACTTCCAAAAAATTAATTGAAAAATCCACTTGAAATTAGAAATATACGATGGTACTGAGCTAGCATTAATTATCAACGCATTTCAGAAGCCGTTTCATAATTTGTCGGTACAATAAAAAGATTTTGTCGATGGACTTGTCAAATAGAAAAATGTGTTTGTAATTCTGTAAACAAAATCTCACTTCATACATATTTATTTATTACTCAACTGAGACGATTTTTCCTCTTCACGCAGCACATCATACTTAGGTATATTTGTGTGTTCGTGCCTCTGGTGCTACTGAGGACTAAATAGGCTGGGTAAGTGACCACCAGAAGAAGAAGATGTGTGCGTTGGACACTTTTTAATGTATCTCTGAAATGAAACGTCGTCGAATATTCAATTAACCACAAAAAAAGAAAAACAACTACAAAAAATGTGAAATGTGAAGATAAAGTGAAACAAACAACAAAAGACATTTTTGCCGATAAAACGATGATTGGCGCTTTTTCATTTTAACCCGATGTTACCTCTCCTAGATCATGCTGGTGATCGATGCCGCCGCATATGTTTATGAATGGATACATGTGTTTGTTTTGTGGAACTGCATCTTTATTAATAGAATTCGGTAAAGAAGGAAAATGTGATGCTGCCAACTTCTTGAAGACGTGGTGACTGTGCGCTTCTTACCTTTCATTAGGCTTATTAATATTTTTTGTGTCTTTGTTAAACAATGAATTTATAAACAAAATATTGACTACTGTTTTGTTATGGTGAACAGCAATAGCAGCAGCACATGTTTACCTCCTTCAAACGCAAGACTGTTTGTCTGAAAAGAACCGAATTTTCAAAAAAAAAAAAAAAATAATTCAAAAGGCCGGTTAACTTTTTCATATTGTTTGTTAATTTCCATTAAAAACTATTACCACTTTCAGAAGATATTTCATACACTCACTCATCTTTCAATGTTCTTCTGACAGTGAATACAATATCTTTGTTTGTACTACTTAGCATCCGAAATAAAAGAATTGAAAACAGCAGAGAGAAGCAGGATTATGTTTTGGGGTTTTTTAGGCTCTGTTACTGATGCTCACTGACTACTCGTTCATAGTAAGTAGCGCTCTTAGGACTGTCGTTAGGACTGTCGCACTTTATTTTAGGTAACCATATTTTGGCTTGAGGTGTTTTCGGGATTTTATAAAATGGAATCTGCATCAGGTTAACGTTTTGCAATGTAGAACAAGCTTTTTACACGAAAACGCCCATACATTTAATTACTCAACACCATGATAAAGAAGTGAGCAAAGGCTATAGTGGGGGCAGGGTCGACTACGTGATAGCCTATACCACTACCCCTGTACATCTACCCCGACATCTACTTGGTACTGATTGAAAGCTTACATGAAGCATATATCAAATAGAAGCAGAGGTATTTATCATTAAAGTAAATAAAAATAAATAAAACAAGTAAAAGATATACCCTCAGTCTATGGTAATTGAAACTTTCATCTAGGGACAGTTCGAATGTATTTAGAGTCTTTTTAGAATTTTGTGGCCCTTTTTGGACATTTGAACTTGCCGACAAAAATGCGGATTAGGATTAAAGTTTAAAAGTGTTGTGGAGGAGGTACTTCAAGGAATGGGCCGACATAGTCCATTATGGAAGTGGATCTTATTTTTGGATTCATACCTTTTCGATAGATATCGCGCCCACTAGTCATTTCAGTGGGTCATCGTATAACTTTTGGACCAGTATGCATGGACTTGCCCACGGAGAACGTAATATCGCTATAAACAGGACCGCAACAAGGGTCAGGACCCCAAGGAACAGACCCTTGTGTAGAAGGTTCCCTAAGGAAAGGACCGATATGGGCCATTTTAGAAATTAAACTAAATTTGGACAAAATATAAGGAGATTCAATGTTTGGACCAAATTGGTTCAAGAGATATCACGCATACCATTTTAGTGACATTTGTTAAATATTGGGCGGAAGTACCGCGTAGCGCACGAGAGAAGTGTCGGGAGAATAGGAGAGAGCAGAAACGTCTTTTCCGCAGGAAAAAGAGAGAGATGGAAAAGCGGGAGTGTGAACAAATCGAGATGTACAGGAGACAGAATGAAGTCCGAAATTTCTACCAAAGAGTGAAACATCAAACTGAAGGCTTTGGAACTGGCACATCCTCCTGTAGAGACCAGCAAGGTAATCTGGTAACTGATACAGATAGTGTGCTAAGGATATGGAAAGAGCATTTTTCCAAACTGTTGGTTTCCAATAGCAGCGAAGGCGAAGAAGATACCACAGATCCAATCCTCGAAGATGGTATTGAATGTATATCACCCGGTCAAGATGAGATAAAGACAGCAATAAACCGGCTGAAGAATAACAAGGCAGCAGGAGCTGATGGCCTACCAGCCGAGCGGTTTAAAACCGGAGGCGACAGGCTGATATGGTGTATGCATCGGCTAGTTAGCTCCATCTGGCAGGAAGAACGCGTACCCGACGATTGGAACCTGAGCATCCTGTGTCCCGTCCATTAGAAAGGAGATAAGACTTTATGCTCCAACTATGGGGGCATAAGTCTTCTCCTTATCGCCTACAAGATAGTGTCAGGGATGTTGTGCGAACGACTAAAGCCCATGGTCAACGAAATAATTGGACCATACCAATGTGGCTTTAGACCTGGCCAGTCCACCATTGACCAGATATTTACCCTGCGGCAAATCCTGAAGAAGACCCAAGATACGCCGATCGACACCTACCACCTTTTTGTCGATTAAAATGCACCCTTTGACAGCCCGCTACGTACCAAAAGAGGTTTCAGACAAGGAGACAGCCTTTCGTGTGATCTCTTCAACATCCTGCTAGAAAAGGTTATACGACTTTTACTGTGCCTCAATTACCACAGTAAAAGTTTTGTCAGGGGAAGTCCATACTTCTTGAGAAAACAGCCCGATGGGTGTAAAAACCTCTATGGCACCATATGTAGTGGTTGGAGAGCACGATAACTCTCTAACTGATCAACGATTTGGTCCAAAATTTGGCCTTCGTCATATTTTTTTAAACTTAGTTTCAGTTCGAATATGTTATGTTTATGTTTTCGTGGACAAGTCCATGCTTTCTGACATAGTGGTCCAAAAGTTATACTATGACCCCCTGAAATATTTAGTTAGCGCGATATCTATCGAATATATTAGACTGACTTTTACAAAACAATTTCATTGAACCATGCTCATTGTCTCCTTCTAACTTATTTTAAACCTTGTGTAGAATCCCTTGCCTACCTTACTTTAGATCAAAAAAGCGATTGTTTTCATTTGTTTATTTTGCTCAACTTTGAATATATCAAGGCCATTAGTCTATCTTAGTATTACATAGAAAGGTGGTGAAATGGATAGCATGCTCGGCTGGCATTCCCGGGCCAGGCGACATCAGATTTTGAAAGTGGTAAAATTAATGTTGACGACAATTCACTCAGCTGAATTTCCAAATAAATAAAATCAGCTGAGCCAGGCTGGGGTTTTAACTTACGTCCTTGGAAAACACAGGAAAAAAGTGTTGTCACGGCGTGTTAGCGTTCAGAACCAAACTCATAACTTTAAACGGCAGCGCTAGGCGTTTGAAAGCACAACTAAATGGGAAAATCCTTATTGTTGTTGTAAAAAACATAACAAAAATGCATTTGAAAGAAGAAAAGTTCGAGGACAGAGAAGCCGCTCCACATCCGATATGTCTGACGAGCCTTTGCCGAAGGCGAAACATGCATGTCACATGGTGGTGGATGTGTGGGTTCGAATCGTCGGCTTTCCTTTTTCACTTGCATTATAGATCATAAAAAAAAAATTAAACAAAAAAAATAAAAAATTAATACTAAAAAAATAATAATAAAAATAAAAAAGAAATAAAATATTTCTTCTTGTGATTTTAGTTCGGCTGTAGGTCCTTGTAATAAAACAACGAAATTTTGTTTTATTTTTAATTATTTATTACCAATATTTCGGCCGTCTTCGACGGTCATCATCAGGGATCTTTTTGAAAAAACAAACATAAAACATTGATCACATAAATGTTTCAACAAAAATACTTAATAATAACATACTTTTGGTGTTATTTCAACAGGTAGCAGGTGTCAGTTCTCCATCACTGTCGCTGTTCCACTGAAGCTTTTCTTAATTTTTGATGTTTTTGTATGACATTTCGATATATTTGTGCACAGTGTTCTGTATCTTGTTTATAATTCATTCTTTTTTCTGTGGGGACATTTATTATGTGCAACATTTCTAACATATATCGCCGTTTGTAGTTATTCTCTTGAGCTAGTATTTTAACCTCTTTCAAATTCGGAGTATGACCTGTTGTAGAACAATGCGCCGCGAGGGCTGTCTTTTGTTCCAGCGGTTTATGTTTGGCTTTTTGGTCAGATTTATGTGCACTAACTCTAGTTTTTAGCCTGGTTTTTGTGGTACCCACATATAGCTTTTCGCATGTGTTCGACTCATTGCCATTGCATTGTATTTGATAGACTAGATTGGATTTATCATCGTTACAAATTTTTGATTTTGTACGACTGAAAAACTTATTGTTAGTATTTGTACTCTTTAGTGCGATTTGATACAGATCTTTATTGTAAAAGTTTGCACCGGAAAATCGTTCTGAGAACCCAGGAACATATGTGGATCTTTTATACGTTTTATCGACTCTTTCTCTCTGTTCTGTGTTTTTCGTTTTTACTTGTTTTAATAGATCATTAATTGTGTGTTTTGGAAAATCATTCATTTTAAGGATTTTCCGAATCTTCTCTTTATTTTTTGCGTGGAATTTTCGGTCACTAATGTTTAAAACTCGGTTTATAAAGTTGGTTGCCGTGTTTATTTTGATTTTTCTTGGATGCTTCGAATGAAAATTGATTATTCTACCAGAAGACGTAGGTTTTTGGTACCAATCTAAAAATAGACGATTACCATGTCTGTGTATTTCTGCATCTAGATATGATAATTTGTTATGCGATTCACATTCCATTGTGAATTTAATCTGTTTGTTGAATTTATTTAGTGCCAAAAGTGTGTTTTCCACTTCATCTCTCTTTATGACACAGAAAATATCATCCACATATTTGGTTAATATTCTTGGTACTACGTTTAAAGTTTTCATTGTTTCGTCGAGGAGGTGTTCCATAACAATGTCTGCTACAATTGGTGAAATAGGTGACCCCATTGGCATCCCTTTTTGTTGTTCATACACTTTGTCGTTGTATACAAAGTATCTTGAATCTTTGATACAAATCGTCAACATTTCAATGAATATGTTCATAGGAATGTTGCAGTGTTCTTTGATGTGCGTCCATTTATCTTTAATTATATTTATAGCTAAATTTACCGGTATACTTGGAAATAAAGATACCACATCAAAGGATATCAATATTTCATCGTCACCAATGTGCTGGTTTTTGACTCTTGCTTTCAATTCCACGGCATCTTTTACATTGTATTTTGAATCCTTAGTTAAAGTTCTTAAAATACTGGACATATATTTGGAAAACTCAAAGCACAAAACACAAGATGACACACGTAAAAAAACTAAATGCTTTAAAACAACAACAACAATATGATCTTAACCTACAGCATAACAAAGAGTGGTTCATAAACAAAACAGATACGGAAATACCAACCAATGTGGAATGGTTATTATCTCTAGGGCCAAAATTCTCTCTCCCGACGACAACAACAACTTTTCCGCTGTTTAACGTAATAGCAGAGGGAGAAGACTGCATCCAGACGATTCAAAACAGAGAACAGCAAGAAAATGCTAGGATAAATTTTGTTACTCTTATAAACGACCACATGAAAAATTTAAAATTGGGAAGAAGAGATCAATTTATTTTAGACTCAGTGAGGCAGACAACACAATTTTTGAAAGAAAATAAGCACATACTTATTTTAAATGCAGATAAAGGTGGAAAAACCGTAGCTATGTCAAAGTCGGAGTATGACTTAAAAATGAATAAAATCCTAATGGACATGTGCACATACAAAAGATTACGAAGGGACCCAACCAATGTACTACAGGATAAAAACAATAAATTAATTATGAAGTTGTTTGATTTAAACTTAATCAATGAATCAGACAAAAACAGGTTAATAAATAAAACTTCGGTAGCGCCTAGAATATATGGCCTACCTAAAATTCACAAGGAAGATACTCCCCTACGTCCTATTTGCTCCAGCATTAATTCCCCAACATATGGACTCTCCAAATATATGTCCAGTATTTTAAGAACTTTAACTAAGGATTCAAAATACAATGTAAAAGATGCCGTGGAATTGAAAGCAAGAATCAAAAACCAGCACATTGGTGACGATGAAATATTGATATCCTTTGATGTGGTATCTTTATTTCCAAGTATACCGGTAAATTTAGCTATAAATATAATTAAAGATAAATGGACGCACATCAAAGAACACTGCAACATTCCTATGAACATATTCATTGAAATGTTGACGATTTGTATCAAAGATTCAAGATACTTTGTATACAACGACAAAGTGTATGAACAACAAAAAGGGATGCCAATGGGGTCACCTATTTCACCAATTGTAGCAGACATTGTTATGGAACACCTCCTCGACGAAACAATGAAAACTTTAAACGTAGTACCAAGAATATTAACCAAATATGTGGATGATATTTTCTGTGTCATAAAGAGAGATGAAGTGGAAAACACACTTTTGGCACTAAATAAATTCAACAAACAGATTAAATTCACAATGGAATGTGAATCGCATAACAAATTATCATATCTAGATGCAGAAATACACAGACATGGTAATCGTCTATTTTTAGATTGGTACCAAAAACCTACGTCTTCTGGTAGAATAATCAATTTTCATTCGAAGCATCCAAGAAAAATCAAAATAAACACGGCAACCAACTTTATAAACCGAGTTTTAAACATTAGTGACCGAAAATTCCACGCAAAAAATAAAGAGAAGATTCGGAAAATCCTTAAAATGAATGATTTTCCAAAACACACAATTAATGATCTATTAAAACAAGTAAAAACGAAAAACACAGAACAGAGAGAAAGAGTCGATAAAACGTATAAAAGATCCACATATGTTCCTGGGTTCTCAGAACGATTTTCCGGTGCAAACTTTTACAATAAAGATCTGTATCAAATCGCACTAAAGAGTACAAATACTAACAATAAGTTTTTCAGTCGTACAAAATCAAAAATTTGTAACGATGATAAATCCAATCTAGTCTATCAAATACAATGCAATGGCAATGAGTCGAACACATGCGAAAAGCTATATGTGGGTACCACAAAAACCAGGCTAAAAACTAGAGTTAGTGCACATAAATCTGACCAAAAAGCCAAACATAAACCGCTGGAACAAAAGACAGCCCTCGCGGCGCATTGTTCTACAACAGGTCATACTCCGAATTTGAAAGAGGTTAAAATACTAGCTCAAGAGAATAACTACAAACGGCGATATATGTTAGAAATGTTGCACATAATAAATGTCCCCACAGAAAAAAGAATGAATTATAAACAAGATACAGAACACTGTGCACAAATATATCGAAATGTCATACAAAAACATCAAAAATTAAGAAAAGCTTCAGTGGAACAGCGACAGTGATGGAGAACTGACACCTGCTACCTGTTAAAATAACACCAAAAGTATGTTATTATTAAGTATTTTTGTTGAAACATTTATGTGATCAATGTTTTATGTTTGTTTTTTCAAAAAGATCCCTGATGATGACCGTCGAAGACGGCCGAAATATTGGTAATAAATAATTAAAAATAAAACAAAATTTCGTTGTTTTATTACAAGGACCTACAGCCGAACTAAAATCACAAGAAGAAATATTAAAGATCAAAGGTCAACAATAAACAAAAAACAGAAATAAAATATCTTATTTAGAAATATCTTTTTTTCGTCAATGCCAATTTAATCGCTTTTAAGACTCCCAGTTGTTACGGAAGTGACAAGCCAGTTAGGGCCGCAAAAGTGGAACAGTTTATTTAGTCATTTGTATCTTTTCGGAAAAAATGCGACTGCCACAGCAGACACCACATTCGCTTTTAAGTGACCTTTCCGTCAAGCTGGCGATAGAAAATGTTTGCAGGGTAAAAAAGAATTAAGTTTGGCCGGACGAAATTTTTAATTATGAACTAATATGAACGGAATAGTTTCCTTTAATGTCCACGTGTTTTTACAAATGAAGATTCTCCTGTGCCCCATTTCGAGGTACACCGTAGTTACTGGGTCACCAAATTCATGTACGAGTTCTCAATTGGGTTTCTGGAAAAATACATAGTAAAACTCAGCGATGCTTGGAACGTCATAAGCCTGAAGCAGATCCCTGCACAAGAAATCACAATGAGACCTCGAGCCAGAGATTGGTTGCCCAGTATAGAATGCGAAAGTTTTGCTAAAGATGAATAAGAATGTTCCAATAGACGAGTGGTCCGTCGCAACTGAACAACCCAAAAACAACAGAATGAGTCAGGGAAACGAGTTGTTATTAGGGAGGCATGAGGGAAGCCATGTCAGACGCCATTTGTCATATCCATTAGAAAGTTTGACATATTTTAGCATAAACGTACGCAGGACAGTTTGACATTCGATCATGTCTTGTGTTGTTTACAGTGACTTTAGAAAATAACTTTACCAAGAAAATAGAATTTATTTGTGAACATGTTCGTCCAATCATTTTTCACAACTTTCGACGTGAATAATCTGTGTACGTCGATAAAGGACTATCATATTGCACTATGAAATACTGGTTTAATGAATTCACCGACATTCACTAAAAAGCGAAGGTCGTGTGGGTCGTCCAAAAACGGTCATTGTGCCAGAAAAATTACGCCATGCGTAAACGAATAATGATTGCCATGTTATATACCGTGGGATTGAGGAATACTTGAGCACTTCTTCCACCAACTAACATTTATATTGCATGAACACCTGACCGCAAAAATGGGGGTTTCTCGTTAGATCCAGCACAATTTGACAATCGCTCAAAAAAGACTCTTGTCGATTGGTACAAAGAAATTGTGGGTAAAACCAATCGCGGTGCGTCGAACGACGTTTGTAAGATAGTCGCAGTCCGAAAAAAAAAAACAGAGAGCCTTCGAAGGCGAGCCAAATCCAACGAACGTTGTTTATAAAGGAAGCACTTCAAAGCAAATGGTCGCCTGTTTCTTCGGCTAAACTGACCCGTGACTTGAGGAACATAGGACGGTTAATTCTGAGTAGTGCACTACAATTTGTTTGCCTGAAGTGTCCTGAAAAATTAAAAAAAAAAAAACGAACAAGAGAAGACGAATCATTGTGCACCATGACAATGCGAGCGCTACCACATCGATTCCAACCAGCGCCTTTTAACGGGATTTGATGGGTCATTCGCCGTACAGTCCTGACTTGGAACCCAATTTTTCGCACATCATGTAAAAAAGATGTGACGATTTTCTTAGCCAGAAGATGCTGTAAAAGCGTTCAAAAAACATGTTTTGGAAGTGTCTCAATCAGAGTGGAAAAAATTGTTCAACAATTTGTTTCAGCGCTTGAAAAAGTGTATAAATCTTGCTGGAGACTACTTAAGAAAAAAATAAAAACTATTTTTTATGGTAAGTATTCGCGTTTTCATTGTTAGGTCAGAAAGTTATCGAGCAATACTCGTATAAACAAATTACAACCAATTCGGAGGGTAAATGGGACTAATACCTTGACAAAATTTTAAAGCGAAGCGCCGCGTTGTATGTTTGCTATACCAACTCATGGACCTATATAGCCCATTTTCAATACCAAAATTCTACGGACCTACAATTTATTTAATCAACATTTTATCTACTTTCTTCAATCCGTTCGGACGCTAGTGTGATTTTCACAGACTTTCTGGAATCAATAATGGTTATTTCGAAATTACAAACTTAAAATACCTTCTATTATATGGTCGATGATATAAATAGTCCGTCCGACGTTCGGAAGGCATTGTACCAAAAGGCAAAATTCATACTCGGCATATATCAACATTCGCCTATTTACTTCCAAGTAAGAACTTTAAGGACAACCTGATGGTTGCCTTGGTCAACGACAAGAAGGTAAAGATCAACCCTGTGGATTGTGTAAAGTAGAATGGGCGATACGATGAAAACGACATTGACAATGCCGAAAAGCGACTGAACAACATGTATCTAGAGGGGTTGTTCACATCATCGTCGAACAAAACTGATGCTTGAAGTATTGCCGATCAGTCTGAAGCACTTTAAGTCTGCTTCATATGACCCGCAGATCCTTCTGCTTGAGAAGGATCTAGACATACTCTAGGGTTGCTTCTGATAAAATATATATACCCAACTTCTAAGAACCCTACGTTTATGAAAACACAGTAAAGGGTTAAGGTAAAAGGCCACCAAAAAATTGGTAGGCACATATCGTTACTTCCTGCATTACCAAGTAATAAGAGGTCATTACTCTCCGCATTACCAGGCAGTACATGGAATGAGAATCAATGTTGATAAGTAGGGTTAAATTAAAGAGGAATTTGACTAGCGGTTTCCAAGCAAAATTATGAAAAAAAAAAATCCGCAAAAACTCCCCAGGTGTAAGCACATTTCATTTAGTGTTAGTTCAGGCGCACCGTACCTATTGAGTTTGGTGATGGTCGGACAATAGTCAGGGGTCGGAATGGGCAAAAAAACTCATGTGGAGAAAAATTCAAATTCGGTTGCGAATATCTTGGCTTCTAGTAGGGGTATTCCAATGGTGAAGCCTGCCAATTGAAGAAGAAAATATCACCTTCACATTGATGCAAATTAAGTTGTAATGCTTCCAATTTTTTCCATTTTTTGTAATCACGCTACAAGTCGCAATTTTGACGTCGTCACTAAACTTTGTTGGCCAGAGAGGAATGAGCATATTGAGTTTGGTGGTAGCCAGATAATATTCCCTTGAGTAAATGTTTACAAGTGCAAAGCTTATGCAAAGGGGTAGCGGTGTAGAGTTATCACATAGTCGGCCCCGTCCCGACTACAGCCTTTGTTCACTTCTTTTAAAATACTCTAACTCTAGGGGTACCATTATATAGGGGCTGCACCACGGTCCTATTAGGGTTCTTGGTTTCAACAGGCAAACAAACTGATAGGGCTGAATCAACTGAGGATTTCGACTATTTACAAATTTCTTCCAAACACATCAAGTTTCAAGAAAGTCTACATTGGATGTACCAAATTTTCGCCGAAATTCAGTGCTGTTCGAGTAACGTTTGTAAATTGTTAGCGAAGATACACCTTGTGGTCCTGCTTACAGCAATCTAATAGTTGTGTTCCTTTACGTGCCTGAGGAAAAGTCCATGCTTGCAGACATAATGGTCCAACTAAAAAGGCAGGTGGCCACTATAACCGAAAGGAGTACCTGACATTGGTCTAAATTTTGCACATCGTAAATTATTTTCAAACGTACATCATGTTCCAAGAAGGTCTGTACAGGTTCTACGGGTACCTCCCTGACAATGGTTTCAAATTTTGCTTAAGAGCTGTTCGAGGATTTCTTTGAAATTGTCTTCGACGGTAGTCTTTGTGGTTCTGAGTACAGCGATATAATTTTATTCGTGGGCAAATCCATGCTTTTTGACATAATAAGCTCCAATAAAACCTATTATGGCCATCAAAAGGTGCTAATTGGCACTGCAACTAGCAAAAGGAATGACTTCCAATATTAAAACCAGTTCCAAAATGGACTTGGTCGGTCTATTCCGTCAGGTACCTCCTCTGGAAAAGTATTCTTCTGTCCATAGATGAAAATTTCAATATTCACACAGGCTGAGGGCAAAACCGACTTGTACTTTTTTACGTTAATATGAAATGTGTTAAAATTAGTATAATTCATGGATGGTATTTTCAAGAGTAACTCAATATAGATGTTGTTAATGAATTCATAGTTGTTTTAGCTTGAATCTGTTGCACCTATAGCGGCTGCTGTACTGGAATTCCTTTGATTTCATCTCCAATATTTTCTTTTCGTTCATTGTTTTTAAAATGTTGCTTAAAATAACAAAACTAATAGCATCATATTGTGAATGAATGACTTGAGGAGGAAAAACCTCCAAGGAAACCCAACAACGCGTCAAGCAATGCATATGCAATCGATCGATCTATTCGCCGCGCATCTTGTCTATTTGTCGTCGTCGGTGGGTCTTCAGAGAAACCAATGCCATGGCAATTGGGAAATAAAGAAAACAATAACAGAAAAATAACCAAACTAATAACAGAAGAAATTAATACCAGCAAATGATGAATGCTACCGTACGCTCGACGAACACTCCGTCCCACAAACAAAAACAAAACACGGTGGATGGATGCAGTGTGGTTATCAAACAAAATATTTGTTCGTTTGTGGGTAAAATATGTGGAGTTGTTGGTGGGATGAATGCTGCATGCAAGGACCACCCCTGAGACATGATGTGCGAGTACGTTGTAATGATGATGAGTGTGTGATGGATGGATGTTGCTGATGTTTATTTTCATTTAACTTTTCCATAATCATTTGGGCAGGGAAGGAAACAGAACAGAAAATGTGGCAAACTCCTTTTGCTGAACTGGTTGATGGTTAAACCCTTTTGTTGGTGGTTGGTTTATTCGATGGTAGTGTTTATCCCCAGAAACCATTTAACACTGTCGCCTGTCTGTCTGTGTGTCTATGGGTTCCCCTCCCTCTGTTGTTTACCAAGGAAACAATTTATACAGCGATTTATGCCTGTGGGGTCTTGCAATAGTCTCTTCTCTCCACTTGAACTCCCCATAGACTTGGTAATTGTGTTTTAAACGGCTGCAATTCGAACATCCCCCTTTGCAAATAAACATTTGCCCTTTTTCCTTAATTATTTATTAAATTCTTTTTGCAAGTGTCTGAACAATGAATGGAAGCAATGATAACTGCTTGGATGTGTTTCATATGTTGGTGTAATAAATTACCACAAGACGTCAACATAAAATTCACAATTTGTTCTCTTTTCGATCCTTGGGTGAGTGTGTAATGATGACGTTAATTGTTTTTATTAACCATTTTAAAACATAATTGTGTGGAAGGGGTGGTTAGAAACTCTTAAGATTTGTGGCATTTATTTAAAGGATTAATAAAGGCTTAGGTGATGCTGATGAAACATCTTGAGGTTTTTCCAGTTGTTTCATTTCCTAGGGTTTCCTAAGCTAGAATTGTCGGATGGAGTGAGACGGAAATTGTTGTGCTTTGTAATGACATTGTTTTAATAAAGGTGCAATAATAGTTCGGAGTTATAAATGATGAATTGTTGGGCTTGTATTTAATTAAGACCAATTAATTTTGGTTTTATCTTTGGTAGCTGAGTGTGTGTGTGTGCGTGTGTTATATCTCTGTCGAATTTTTAGATCTACAAAGCCTCAGTAAATAGTATAATCAATAATGTCGGAGCCATTGAGTGATGAATAGATCAGGGTTTCGGAGTCGAGGTATTTTTGGGTCGACTCCGACTCCAGACCAATTTGTTCACGACTCCGACTTCGAGTGTAAATTACTGTACTGCTAAAAACTACTAAAATGTGCACAAATTTTAACTTTTTCGTATATTTGAGACCATATAGGGTAATCTATTGGTTTTTCCAACATATTCTTTAGAAAGGACATCCATTCGAATATAATACTTAACTTCAGAAGACAAATATGAAGTAAAATCCATATCTATATTGTTTCTACTGAATCTTACAATGGAAAAGAGCAACAAAATACAAGCACGAGAATATTCTGCGAGGAACTTTTCTTCGGGAGAAAATATCTCATGTGCCACTGGCACAGTGCCAGACATTGAAAATTTAACATTAACATTGTTAACTTTTTGGAGAGAGGGAAGGTGAAGGAGATCCCTTTCTCCCTTCCATAAGCTCCAAACATTCTCATGAAAATGTTCATAGTCCGGCACAAGCCTATGTGAACATGAAGAGACAATACAAATCAAAAGGATTACATGCAGTAAAAATTATAAGCAATTCATGACCAGGTTTTAAAACAGATATAAGCCAACAAATAAGAATTCTTCGAGAGCCTAAAGGTAAAAAATATATAAGAACCCTTTTTTATGATTTTTCTCTTCATCTGAAAGAGCATAACTTAATCTGCTTTCTGAAATTTTGTGGAAAATATTAAGAAGTTTTGTGCAAACGGCCGTCTACGAAACCCTGTTTTTACTTTTGTTTGGCGATAGTTTGGCTGAAGGTCATTAAAAAGATTGTTGTTTTATTTTGGTTGATTAAATTTTATTTCCAATATTTCAATTGTCTTCGACAATCATCCTCAGGGATATTTATTTATGGAAGAAGAGCGACTGTTGTCTTTCTAATGTCAACTCAACTGTTTTCCTTAAAGCGTTTTGCGGTGTCTACTCTAGATCGAATACTAATAATCAGTATCTAGTCATTCATCGATCGATATTGTAAAAAAATATTAGATTTTGCGGAAATGGTGGACAGAAAATGACAACATTTCAATTTTTGGCTTTAATAAAATTACGTTTTTGGTCATAAAAAGGACAAAAAATATTTGAAAGATAAGGGGTTAGGGCCACTTATTGATCACTTATTAACTGATAGATCACACTATCAGCTACTTTTGGATTTTTTTTTGTTGAAAAATATTGCACAGTGTCCTGAAAAATCGCCGCCTACGAAATACTGTTTTTACTAAAGCAGTTTGCGGTACCCACTGTAGCTAGAAAACAAATGAACCGATCAGCATATTTTTTGTGGGATCATTAAGAACCAATTGTACTTAAGCGAAACCGAATTAAAAAATATCCACTTTTAAAAAAAAAAAAAAAATTGTGAACTGTCAAAATCAACATTTAGATTTTAACTCAAAAAATGGATAGTTTTTACGCCTTTTTTAAAAAGTCTCTCGCTTAAGTGCAAACTTTTAATATGTATGTATAATAATCCCACAAAAACATATAAAGATCGGATCATCCATTTTCGAGCTACAGTGGGCCCTACATTCCAAAATGTAATTTTGAAAAAAACCGAGTTTCAAACTTCGATGATACATACAAATCAGAATGAATTTTCTCTTTTTAACGCTCATATCTCAGCTAATTTTTGTCCAATCGACTCGAAATTTTTGAAACATATTCTTTTCTACCTGTTCTTTAAAACAAATTTTACAAAAACGTTCGATTTTGTAAAAATTGTAAGTGACCATAACCCCTAAAATCGATCGATTTTGATATCCTTACCAACATTTTTCGGAGGAACATTTCTGTAGATTTTTTCCATGAAGAAAATCTGATCTTGTGTTTATACCCTCAGCCTTTAGGCTAGAAGGGTATATACACTTTGATACGAAAAATGTCTGTCTGTCTGGCTTGTGCGCACGATAACTCTCGAACAGTTCAACCGATTCGAACCAAATTTTGGGTATCGTAATATTTTGTCCAAACTTAGTTTAAGTTCGGAGATGGGCCATATCGGTCCACTCCTTCTGGTACCTGCCCCACAAAAGTTCAAAATTTTTCTGTAAAATGGTCTGAACGATAACTCTCGAAGGGAGCAATCAATTAGGTCAAAACTTTGCACATCCTACTATTTCGAGATCTGGTTCGAATATAAACTATATCTGTCCACACCTTCGAGTACCTCCCACACAAAATTCGGATAAACTGAAGTTTAAGGGCTCCTCTCCGATGGTTTTGCATTTTTTTTCAGTAAGTTTTCCTTGGGGCTCCCTTTATGATTGGTGCAGGCTTTGCACATCGTATTATTTCATCCAGTCATGTATCAGGTTTTAATATGGATTGTATCGGTCCACTCCTTCGAGTACCTCCCACACAAAATTCGGATAAAGTGAAGTTTAAGAGCTCCTCACGGATCGTTTTGAAATTTTTTTCAGTAAGTTTTTTTTCTGGCTCGCTTTACGACGGTACAATTTGTTCCCGGAGTAACTCAATAATTCCTGAGATATTGGCCTAAAAGCTCCAAGAAACCCTGACGGCACCAACCAAAATGGCAAATCCGCAAGATAATCCTCGCAGGGAGTTTTTGATTGATGCAGGCTTTGCGCATCGTATTATTTCATCCAGTCCAGTATGGGATTGAAATATAGACTATATCGGTCCACTCCTTCGGGTACCTCCCACACAAAGTTCGGATAAAGTGAAGTTTAAGAGCTCCTCTCGCATCGTTTTGACTCTTTTTCAGTAGATTGTTGGAGCGGCCTGATTTACAATGGTACATTTTGTTCCGGAGTAAGTCAATACTTCCTAAGATAATGACCCAAAAGCTTCAAAACCCTGTCGGATATTGTGCAAGATAACTCTTAAACTTTTTCAAAAATTTCTTTCAAACTTATTTTAACATAATTTAATATTTTGAGTGCTTTATGAGGAAGTTTGATTGCCAAAAATGTTTGGTATATGTCAATGATTTGGTATAAGCCCACGTTACGGTCCCTACAGATTTTAAAGCAAACTCGTGATATAAAATCAATATATTTAGGGCCTACAAACCCCAGTACCGTCGGAGACCAGTGATATGCCTTCGAGTCACATCTCGTCGTCATTAAGCTAATAAACTATTGGACCACATCCAACAGTGTAGTGGATCAATAGCAATTATCAGCAGAGAGCTTAAAGGGGACCTACTAATCTTCTACTAAGGACAGCATGAGAACTCTGCCGAGCTCGGTGAGATTGTTAGCAGCATTGAAAGGATGAAATCCTTCACCTGAGCATACATACGGTATACGTTTGGCGACCAGTATTTTTGGATAAAAATAGAGGCTAAAAAGTTTCAGACCCAAAGAGAGGACCACAATGTATTTGATATTTTAAAAACATACTTAGGAACATAGTTGAGTTGAGATTGGAAATGTTTGAATCGCTATTTCAGTGCTGTCATTATTAAAATTTAACTCAAAAACATCCATTATTTTCTGCAATTTCCGCTTTCTGACTATTTAAATTTAGTTTGCACAAATATATAAAAATATGTTCACTATATAGAGCATACATAATGCAAAATAGAGACAAGACATTTGTCTTCTAGGCCGAACTAAGAAAAGATTTCTATTCCTTCCTATTTGTTGCTTTATTTCTCTAATTTGGAATAAAGCGCTCTTCGATCTCTTCTTCCACTTGTTTACCCCATCGAAGCCTTAGCCTTTTAGTTCTGCGGCCCGTATTTATAAGCTTTTTTAGCGGGTTTATCATCGCTCATTCTTATGACATGACCTAGCCAACGCCTTCGTTGTATTTCGATACTAAACAGATGGCGTTGTATAACAGATACAGCTCGTTATTCATACGACGTCGACGTCGTAGATCTTTCGAAGTATTTTGCACATCGTGAAATGTCTACCAGACTTAGGTGAGGTTCCAATATGGAATCAATCGGCCCACTCCTTCGATTACCTCCAACACTAAAAAATCGTAAAAGCTATGTTTAGGATCTGTTCTCGAATCGCTTTGACGGTACAAGTGTCATCTGGGGCAAGTCCATACTTCCTGAGAAAATAGCCTGAAAGTTGCAAAAAAACCCCTATGACACCGAACGGACCTGCCGATTGGGTCTAAAATTTGGCCTTTGTAATATTTTGTCCAAACAAAGTTTAAGTTCAAAGACAAGCCATATCGGTTCACTCCTTCAGGTACCTCCCCCACAAAAGTTCAAAAATGTTAGGAAAAATTGTGCGCACGATAACTCTTGATGGGAATGACCGATTAAGTCCATATTTTACACAACCTAATATAACTTCCAGATATAGATATGAATTACTTTGATTTTTGTTGAAGCAACTTGCATTCGCTGATTCAATTACGACGGTAAAAGCTTGTTTTAGGGGCAAGTCTATGGTTCTTGAGAAAACAACCCGAAATGTGTAAAAAACACCTATGGCACCATATGTAGGGGCTGGAGTTGACAATATTTGGTCTTCATCAAATTTTGTTCAAACTTAGTTTCAGTTCGAAGATGGGCAATACCGGTTCACAACTTCCCCCCATTTTTTAAAAAAGGCCACTAAAATGGTATGCGCGATATCTCTTGAACGGAGGAACCAATTTGGATATCCTAATATTTTGTCTAAAATTTTTATACCCTCAGCATTTATGCTCACGAGGGTATACATACTTTCCTATGGGCAACATGTGCCTCATCGAAATAGTGGTTTTAGGCCCCAAGTATGTTTGGACGAAATCCGTTTGGAGTTGATTTAGCCATGTTAGTCCGTCTGTCTGTCTGTCTGGCTGCAGCGCACGACCGATTCGGTCCAAAATTTGGCTTTCGTATTATTATGTCCAAGCTTAGTTTAAGTTCGAAGATGGGTTACATCGGTCTACTCTTTCCTGTACCTACCCCACAAAAGTTCGGACATGTTCGGAAAATTTGTGCGCACGATAACTCGTAAAGGAAGTAACCGATTTGGTCCATAGTTATAATAATTATATAATTGTTCCACAAACATCCCATTAGGGACAAGGGAGACTTCTCTCATATCAATGAGTGCACCCCGATTCATATTAGCTCAATGATATGGGACCTACAGTTTATCGCCGAGTCCGAACGGCGTGTCTAAGGCACCACTTTGGTAGAGAAGTTTTACATGGCTGAAATACTCAGGAAATGTCGCCAACATTACTGAGGGGTATTTTGCCACCGTTGAAATTTTTGATTTTGCCAGGCCGGGGGATCGACCCAACGACCTCATGTGTGCGAGGTGGGTGTGCATACAATTGTACCACGGTGGCACCCATCGTGAAATTTCTACCAGACATAGATGAGGTTCCAATATGGACTCAATCGGTCCATTCCTTCGTGTACCTCCCACACAAAGTTTCGGATATGTTCAGCTTAGGACCTGCTCTCGAATCGCTTTGATGTTTGCTGTAGCGGCTTGTATTCATTGTCCCCAATACGACGCTATAAGTTTCATCAGCGAAATCCATAATTCCTGAGAAAATAGCCTGAAAGGTACAAAAAACACCTATGACACCGTGTGTAGTAGTTGGAGCGCAAGATAACTCTCGAACGGATCTGCCGATTCGGTCCAAAATGTGGCCTTCGTAATATTTTGTTCGAAGATAAGCCACATCGGTCCACCCCATAAGGTACCATCCCCACAAATGCTAAAAAAATTTCGGAAAAATTGTGCGCATGATAAATATTTATGGGTGTGACCGATTTGGTACATACTTTACTCATCCTAATATATCTACCAGATATAGATAAGGTTCGAATATGGACTATATTTGTCCAATCCTTCGGGTACATCCCACACAAAATTTTGGATAAATTCATTTTAAGACCTGCTCTCGAATCACTTTGATTTTTGTTGAATTACGACAGTAAACGTTTTTTCAGGGGCAAGTCCATACTGCATGAGAAAACAGCCCGAAAGTTGTAAAAAGCCCCTATGGCACCATATGTAGTGGCTGGAGAGCTCGAACCGAATACTGCGTTCGTCCACACTTTGGATATTATAATATTTCTTCGAATATTAGATGAAATTCGAAGGTGGTGCTTATAGGTCCACTACTTCCGGTACATCTCTTCAAAAGTTCAAAAATATTCGCTAAAATGATACGTGTGATTGCTCATAGACGTAGCAACCGATTTGGTCCAAACTTTGGATCTCTAAATATTGTCGGAACTTACTTTATGTTCAAATTTGGACCCTATCTGCCCAATCCTTGTGGTACCATCCACACAAATGTTCAACATTTTTGTGTGGTTAAGGGTCTGTTCGAGGATTCTTTGGACAGCGATAATATGTTTTTCGTAAGCTAGTGTGATAAATAAAGCCCTATCTATCGTTATCCCCGCAAATTTTTGAGTTTTCATTCTATCCATACTTTTGTCGGTTCATACGCCCAAAATTTTGAAACCCCCCCTAAATGTATGTTTTTTGTTTTGGAAAAAAGTATTTCAATCCACACAGGCTGAGAGTATATCTCTGTCGGCAAAGCCGACTGATACTTTTTTACTTGTTTCTAAAATCTCTCCTTAGGGTACCTCCCACACAAAAGTTCAACATTTGTGTCTAAGTGCAGTTTAGAGTCTGTTCGAAGTTCCTTTGGAAATGTATACCGATGCTGTTCGTTGTGGTCCTGTTTAAAACGATGTTATGTTTTCCGTGGACAAGTCCATGCTTCCCGGAATACTGGTCCAAAAGTTATACGATGATCCACTTAAATGACTAGTGGGCGCGACATCTATCGGCCCCGAGTCTTCAACCTGGCTACAGCGCTGCTCCAAGGAAAGCTGATTCAAAAGATTATCTTACTCAATGCGTCAGCTCTTGGCGATCCGACTAAGATTGTCACCTCTAGACTAGAAGTTTTAATTGTCAACAGATAATGATTGCAGTTTTCTGTGTCATTTACTCCCCGTCTATTGTTTTTCCCCCAAAAAATATCCGTTATCATTAAAAAGCATTTCATTCATTCTTACAACCCCAGCATTTAACATGAACCCAGTTT